>NW_025999800.1:0-550000 GCF_019419815.1 Pyrus x bretschneideri
TTAATTTGTGTGCGTATAAATCTCGCATCAGTAGCGTCTATATAAACAATAACTGAACGTCACACATGTTATTAAGGATCCACGTGAAAATTAAAAACCAAAAAAAAAAAAAAAAACACAGAAACCCCTGTTCTTCCACCCGTACCTCCATTTGCTCCAATCTCCATAACCACCAGCGCACCACCCCTCTTCCCCGACACCTTCTCCCTCTCCTCAACTCTTTTACTTCCCCTCCCAAAAAACGCACAGCTTTACCCCCAAAAACCAGCTCTCAACTTTCCTCCACTTCCTCTCTCTTTTCTTCTCTACCCGAACCCCAAAATCCCTCTTTATTCCAATCCCAAACCAAAACAAACCCTAATTCCAAAATCCCCAAATCTTGGCGATGACGATGAAGACCCAATTGATTCAATCCCCACCTCAAAACCCTCCTCGGTTTTCTCATCGCTTCCTCCGCCGAAGATGAATGTCTTTTATTTTTATTTTTTATGCGTTGAGACTCTACAAACTACAGAGTCAAGTCTTTTCTCTTTCACTGAAAGCTGCTGCTATTGCTAGGGAACCCTCCCCACCTTCTCAATCTACCAATTTTTTCTTAATTTTTTTTACTCGATTTTATTATATTATTCGAGAGATTTGATGTTAATTTTTGTTTAATTTTTTTATTCTCTGAAACTCTCCAACTCTACGTGTCTCTCTCCATCCCCTGAGAGCCCTTTGATCCATGTCCTTCTTCTCCAAAAGTCCTATATAATTAAAAGAGGTGCTTTGTCTTCATGGTACTCAACATTCTGCAGATTCTGCAAAAAGGTTTGGACTTGGAAATTGGGGTTTTTTTTTTTTTTTGTGTTTTGAATTTGTGGGTATTGTTGTTAGCATTGAGTGTTTGCATTCTATGTTGAAGAACTGGCATTTTTGAAGATTTAATGTGCTGAATTTAACTAACTTTGGTGGAAGATTGAAGATTTTAGGGTTTGGGTTTCTGAAATTGTGGGTTTTTGCTACTTGCAAAAAGTGTGACAATATATATTGGATGAGTTGAATTCTGAGTTTTTGTGTGCATTTAGGAGGGTGTAGTCAAACTAAGATTTAAAAGATTTTAAAAGATTTTAAAAGTGATAGATTTGATAGGATTAAAGAAGATTAAAGATTCCTACAAAATTCATATGAATTTTTAAAGAATTTGAATGGATTGTGATGGAAGGATTTGAAATGCTAGGGGGTGAGGTTGGATTCTTTTTGGTATTGGTTATATATACTTTTAACTCTCAAATCCCACAAAATCTACAATTTATTGAAATCCTCTAAAATCTTAATTTTTTGAATACGCTTAGATTTGGATGGATTTTAAAATCCTTTAAAATCTTTTAATTGACTACACTAAGATTTTAAAGTCTTTTAAAATCCTCTCAAATCCAAGTTTGACTACACCCCCCCTCCACCCTTATATTTTGAACTTGTTGTATATTGGGTAGAGAAGAAAAGAGAGAGGAAGTAGAGGAAAGTTGAGAACTAGGTTTTGGGGGTAAAGCTGTGCGTTTTTCTGATGGTAAGGGATGTGAAGAGAGTAAAGGATAGGAGGAAGGTGTCGGGGAAGAGGGGTGGTGCGCTGGTGGTTATGGAGATTGGAGGAGATGGAAGGTCGGGTGGAAGAAGGGGGTTTTGTTTTTTTTTTGTTTTTTTTTTGGGTTTTTAATTTTCACATGGACCCATAATGACACGTGGCACCTAATCATTGTCTACATGGGCGCCACGTCATCTATTAACAAGTGACTTAACAGCCAGACTAACGGATGTATGAGACTGTTCCAAAATTAACACTTTAGGTATGATTTTGGGACTGATGCGAGATTTATACGCACACAAATTAAACCCTCTTTTTGTCAATTGTAGTATAAGTATAAGTAGGGATCGTTCTGGACCGGGGATTATGAGGGATTGTTAAAACCTTGGAAACTGACTTAAAAACATAAAAACACAATATAAAACACTATTTAATGCTCGAAGAAAGCAAAACTAAAAATAAGAAAGATTAAGACTAAGACTTCAACGAAATAGGGGGGAATTGGATTTGGACGAATTTAAACTAAAACGTAAAAACAATATAAAACGTTAAACTAGACTCAAAGAATGTGAAACTAAACGTTAAAACATTAAGACAAACCAAAAGACTCAAAATTCTTTTAAAAACACAAACTAAATTGATTTCTAACTAATTTGACAATAAAGTAAAAAGGGGGGATTGTGTTTGGACGAGATTAAATTAAATGGACAAATTGTAATTAAAGGAAAAACGTAAATATGAATGAGATGAAAATATGGATGATGGAATAGCCAAGGGGTTCTTCTCCACACATGTTACACTTGCATACAAGATTGATTCTCAGTTGGTCTTTCGATAAATTATGATTTCTCAACACCCCGGGTTAATTAGGTCCGCTTAAATTAACCGTCAAGTTTTCCTTAAGTTAATGAATTGGATGACATCATACTACAACCCAAAGCATTCTTCAAAAGTTCCTTACATGACATCATAATAAAGATACAATCAAAGATCATTACGTTCAATGAAAACTATAAGTGTTGACGAGGCATTCGTTACTATGATTGCATGAAACTTATGCCAAGAATTTGTTTAACGCGATTGTTTATAAGCAGCCTCCACTACTTGTGAATATAAGTTCATAACGATTAGGTGAAATTCACTTATATTCTAGCGTCATATTCATGCATGAAAATTAAGCGCGCATTCTTAATAAACATACATAAATAAGTTATCAATCAAACAGTTAAACAAATTGAATCCACAACTTATGAAATTCCAACGAAAGTTAATCAATTCATATTGCAAACATAAACATAGTTTCGAATCACCCCTAGCTAAAGGGGGTTTAGTTCCTCATAACTTTGAAATCAAAGAAACACCTAAACATTCCAACAACTCAAACTTGAATTGTATGAACGTTTAGGCACTCTTCTCTTCCATTACTCCACGTACAAAACAAAGAGAATTAAAATGAAACTTTGAAATCAAAGAAACACCTAAACATTCCAACAACTCAAAACTTTGAATTGTATGAACGTTTAGGCACTCTTCTCTTCCTCGTTGTTGTAGCACAAGGTTTAAGGATAGGTTGGTTGGGGGGATGGAAGTGTTGGGGAATTATGGAAATGGATGAGGATTGGTGGAAATGGAAGATGGTTTATGGATTCTAAGGGAGAAAGGAATGTGTTTGTGGTGTGTTGTTGTGTTGTGAATGAGATGATATGATTGAATGGGAATGCAAGGGTATTTATAGGAGGAGTGGAGGGAACATATGGATGTTTGTTTAAGCATTTGTGTGAAGGAATGATGAAGAATTGCATGTGGAATTAAAGAATGAGTGGTGGTGTAATGATGAAGTGAATGCATGTGGAATTAAAGAGGGAGAATGTGGTGAAATGATGAAGTAGGAAGGTGGAAATGCATGTGAGATGTTGGAAAGGAAATGGGAATATGAGTGCATGTGGGTGAATGATTTGTGGTGCAATGATGAAGAGTGAATAAAGAATGCATGTAGGGTTAGCTAGGAAAGTGGGAATGTGGTTGAATTATTAAAGGGACATGCATGTGGCTTGTTTGATTGCTTGGTGAGATGATGCATGCTTGTAGTTTAGGGTGTTGAATATGGATTTGCATGGCATTTGAATTGATTGTGGGCTTTGGAATTGGAAGGAAATGCATGGCAAAGGGCTTGGTTTAAGAGAGAATGGGCTAGGCCCTTTGTTTTATGTCCAAAGTGAATACAAGGCCTTCAAATTCGTCCAACATTTTGGCTCCAATCATATGCCATCCATTCCAAGCCCAATTTTGCTCCAAAATGCTCCAAAATGCATCTTTTTTCTTCCTTAAGCCCTTAGAACCTGAAAACACACAAAAGAAGCATAAAGGACTAAAATAACTAGAGAAACATAACGTAAATGCACGAGAACAAGCCATTTAAGTCGCATGAATATGCTCCTATCAGGGACAAAAAAACTTCATGTACCAAATATTTGAAAACCACAAAACTTGAGGGTGGTAAACTGAAGCCCTTTATTTTATGTTTAGAAAAATTCCATTTTGTAATTTAATAGTATGATATAGTGATAATTTTTAATACTTGTAAGGATGCTTTAAATTTGAATCTTGTTAAGACCATCTCCAACACTTAGAGTAAAACCTAAAATTTTTAACCCAGAAAATATAGGTTTTAACCAAAAAACAGATTTTCTGCTTCGACCTTCTGGCCTTAAATTTTAGCACCAGATTATTAAAGAATGAATTTAGGTTATTTTTTTAAATTAACTTAAAAAAAAGTTATGTAGACTATCCTAAATTAATTTTATTAACATTTTAACGTAAAAATATTTAATTCTGATAAATATTGAAAAATCACTAAATCGACACATAAAACTCCTGAAACACTATGGAAGAATATGAAGCACATGATAGAGATGTATAAACATAAAATACATGAAACACACAAGACACACAAAACACATATGAAGCACAAACAAAACACATGATAAAGATGTATAACATACCAAAAATATGAAATACATGACACATACGAAACACATACCAAATACATACAAAACACATGAAACACAAACCTACACACATGAAACGCAAACCTTCAATCATCCTCTATATAACCATAGGTTGAATATCTAACCATCACACAACATATTCACCAATCATCCAACTTTCATAGTGTTTTGTTTCCTCAAAATCATCAATATTTCATCAATGGGTGAGAGAAGAAGGTGTAGCTTGGCAATACAGATGACATAATACTAAGCAAGCCTTGCAACTGCGGATGCATAAATAAACAACAAAGAAGTCGAATTTACAAACTCGCTTATGCAATATGAGCACCATGCCGAATCTAGCTATCGTAGTTCTGTCACAGGGCATTCATTTGTGCAGTGTGATAGAGAAAAATGTCATGACCGGATGATGAAAGATTATTTCATTGAACGTCTGAGATATCATCCTCATGATTTTCGGAGACGGTATCGGATGAAGAGAAAGCTTTTTGAAAACATTTCGAGTGCAATTATCCATCATGACCATTACTTTGGAAGGAAGATAAATGTCGTAGACTGACAAAGTTTATCACCTTATCAGAAGCTCACACCTGCATTTCGGATGCTAGCTAATGGATGCTCTGCAGACTCAACTGATCAATATTGTCAACTTGCGGAGAGTATTGCTATTGAGAACCTCAAGCGCTTCTATAAGGCAATTGAAGCCATATATGGAGCCACATACCTCCGAAAGCCAAATCGTGAAGACTTGAAGAGGTTTTTATGTAAGGCAGGCAAACAACCTAGTTGATTCAAGCCATTGGATAAAAAAACTAACCATTAAGGCTAATTAATTTCTAATGCAAGTGGCCAACATGCCAACGTGGGTAGGGCCATGCCGAATGCTGGGCTTCGCGTGTCGGTTGAGTGTACGCGTATAGGCCTGGCATCTAGCCTTCATGTGCTAACTTCCATCTCACTTGTGGGGCCACCGGTTTCTTTGGCCTATTTTTTGGTCAGAATCTGGCCTTGGTTTGAGTTCTAGCACTTAACTACATTTTAGAATTAGGGTTGGAATGGAATTGGGGGGAGGGGGGAATATAAGGGAAATTATAGGACTTACTCCAAGGGTTAAAGTTGGTCTAATGACGAAATTGATAATTTTTTTTTATACCATTTAATGTAGATATCAATGTATTAAAAGAAACAAAAATAAAAACCTCAATTTAGTTTTAAAAGTTTACACCAAATACAACAACATAGGAGAAATCAATAGTTAAACACTGAGGGCGTGTTTGTTTACCCTCGCTAACTTGGACTATACTGGACTAGACAACTTATTAAAGTAGTCCCGTGTCTGTTGTGCTGCAAAACTAAGTTTAGTGGGACTAAAGAGGACGCACCCAGACTAAAACCTTCGTTAGAAAGTTTTAGCAGGAGCCCCCGAAAAGCACGGGACTAGCTAAGATCATGCTTTACTTCGACTTGGGATTCGTCTGCTTCACTTCAACCTCGTCACCTCAACTCATCTGCTTCACACAATTGACGGCAAACCTACATCACCACCATTGAAACCTATATCCCCAAAGGGCGGGATCTTTGTGAACCCAATTGTGGGTGAGGAAGGAATATGAAGACGAGAACGCCAACTAAGATGTTGGGATACCGACGATGAAAATGGGAGCAGTGGCTGAGATGCTAAGTTGCCTTTAAAAGAGAGGAAGATATTTTTCAGAATTGGCTTTGATTTAGGGGATCTACAATTGTTGCTTTCAGTAGAATTAAGAGTTTATTATGATATTTATCTCAAATTGTTGAATTAGTTTTCAAGAAAGGCGAAGAGTTTTAAGAAAAAATGAAAAGGAGAGAATTAATGATAAAATATTAATATATATGAATTAAATAATATAATATTAGAATTTATTAGTTATCTTGCTTTTTAATCCGACATTGCACCAAAGGTTTTACTAATCTCTAAAGTTAGTCCAGTCTGAAATAGTCCGGTGCAACAAACGCACCCTGAATGAATATCTTGTTTTCTGTGTATTGTTTAATTTCTTTAGTTAACGGTGGGCAGCCATATAATAGGCTAACAATAACTTAATATCAAACTCATCATCGAACTTAAGATCTCCTACTCACAAGTAGAGAAGCTCATAACAAGACCATAATACTAGCATCAACATTGTTCAATATTATAATTCTTTTACAGATACTATTTAGACCACTTTATACACCATGTATGAACTATAAGTTGAAAATAAAATGTTTAGGATAAATTTAAGAATTCTCTACAATCTCACAATTCTCAAACAAAACTTCAATACTTGATTCTTCTCTGTAAGAAGGTACTTATAGGAAATAAATCAAAACAATTCTTTGTCCACAAAACAAGAAAACATAGACCAAGTCAAATAGAACCAACTCCGTAATTAATCAATCTCTAAAATATTTTCCTTTATATTTTCCAATACTTTATAAAGGAGAGTATAGTGTTGCCGGACAATGAATTTGAACTACACATTCGAGACATAATTCAACCTAATTAATGTCCTTAATTCACAGTCTAACTACATGACTTGCATTTGACACCAAACGAGATCTATTGTGTCACATCCCGGCCCGGGCGGATCACTTCCTAGGCCTGCTCCACCACCGTAGCACGATATTGTCCGCTTTGGGCTTACCATTCCATCACGGTTTTGTTTTTGGGAACTCACGAGCAACTTCCCAGTGGGTCACCCATCATGGGATTGCTCTAGCCCCCTTCTCGCTTAACTTCGGAGTTCCTACGGAACCCGAAGCCAGTGAGCTCCCAAAAGGCCTCGTGCTAGGTAGAGATGGGAATATACATTTAAGGATCACTCCCCTAGGTGATGTGGGATGTCACAATCCACCCCCCTTAGGGGCCTGACGTCCTCGTCGGCACACCACGGCCAGGGTTAGGCTCTGATACCAAATTGTCACATCCCGGCCCGGGTGGATCACTTCCCAGGCCCGCTCCACCATCGTAGCACGATATTGTCCGCTTTGGGCTTACCATTCCCTCACGGTTTTGTTTTTGGGAACTCACGAGCAACTTCCCAGTGGGTCACCCATCATGGGATTGCTCTAGCCCCTTTCTCGCTTAACTTCGGAGTTCCTACGGAACCCGAAGCCAGTGAGCTCCCAAAAGGCCTCGTGCTAGGTAGAGATGGGAATATACATTTAAGGATCACTCCCCTGGATGATGTGGGATGTCACATATTGCATCAAGCCTTCAAGTATTTTGACACAACTATATTGGGAGAGGCGAATGTGTACTAAGCTACACAATAGGTCAACCATAATTAGATATACATGGGAGTTGAAATCAAGGCATCTCAATTACAAATGAAGAAGAATATAATTAAAGAGATAATTAGATTCGATCTCTAAAATTCTACATTTTATTAATTAAACATTAGTTGGTTTATAGTTTTTTTTATTAAAGCACTCTAAATTTTGATTAAATTAGTTTATATGTACCCATGTTCTTTTCTTAAGTTCCAACACAATATATGATATGAATTTTAAAGAAAATAAGAGCGTTATTATTATTAATACTGAGATCTAAAGTTTGAATCATATTTGCGAGCCCATTGTGAGGCTTAACCCACTTCCCCACCTCCTTAGTGTAGATAATATCGTTTGTTAAAAACAAAAAAGTCCCTAATTTCATGAAAACTGTTTTCTAAGACTTCAAAAAAATTGTTTTTCCTTCAGAAATGTGAACTAAATTTGATTCATGGAAAAAGATCTAGTCTGTCTCGTTGTTCTTTTCTTAAAATAAATACAAGTCATTATTTCAATAATTGATTTAAGTACCTACAACCCCCCAATCATTTAGTGTCATTTCAAATTGTTCTCAACCATTTTAAACATTCTAAACAGCTACTTTACCTATTGAAAATGTCATATCCGCTAAGCTCTAATTAAAAATTTGTTAAATTAACAAGGGCTTACTTTGTCTCCAAAATCAATAGAAGGTCATGAAATCATAGCCTCCACCAACTAATGGTCACCACCACCCCCATCATGCCATCACCTCCAAACCCAATACTAAACCACTAACTCTGCCCTGCAACTCAAGTGGCCAACATCGAGAAGAAGGTCATGGTGGTTGCTAAAATAATATGGACTGTCATGATGCAGCCACCACCATCTTCACCACCCACAAAGAAGAACTTGAAGCTTTTCCAGCCGAGAATCGATGAATAAGGAAATCACATGGGCAAAGACAAGTTCCTTGAAACCCTATATGAATTCTTAACCTTCTTCTTTGTGAGAAGATTGCCCTCCTATTGTAATTTCAATTTGGATCCATTTTAGATTCATTTGAATACCTATTTGATCATTGGGTTCCATATCATATAATCAATTGTAATATTAATGTTGACCATGATATACTTAATTGGTGAGTTTTGAATATAATCTATGTTGAGAAAATTAACTGGGACTAACGGATATGATATTTTCAATAGGTTTAGTACTTGTTTGGAATGTTTAAAAATGTTGAGACCAATTTGAAATGACACTAAAAGGTTAGAGGATTTTAGGTACTTAATTTCTTTTAGTGTTACACGTAACGTGCAGTTAGCTTTTTACATAGCATGGGATTTTTGTTTTTATAGAAATTTTATTGGTTTTTCTTTTCTCTTTTGAAATATATTGAAATTAATAATACATAAATTAACAAGATTTTCTTTTGCAAGATTTTAAGAGTCTGTTATCTTTTTTTAGACTTAATTAAGAAATTAAATAAATTCGTAAAAAATAGTTTTTTTTTTTTTCCAGATGTAAAAAATGATATTCTTCTTTACTTGGAAGTGAGAGGTCTTATGTTTAAATCTCGTGGATAGCGAATTCGATACTAAATTAGGCCACTTATTGTGTGGCTTAGCCAAACTCTCCTCCCTTTTGTATAAAAATATTGATTTACTAAAAAAAACAAAATATCTACATCAAAATGGTCCGTTAAACATCAACTGAATATTGTAGTACGCAATTTCATGTTGGGGTATCGTTTGTTTTTTTGGGCCTTTGTTCCTTTGAAATATTGGGCTATAAGTGGGATGGTCTTGTTGATTGGGACCAATTCTTTGTTTTATTTTCGATTAGTATTTGATATTTTTCCACACAAAAGTAAAAATGCAAATATTCTAAAAGAAAATAAATTAGTCAAAGAGAGAAACTTGTTACTTAATATTGCGGTCTAATATATTTTTTTTCTTCTATTTATAAATGATAGATCTTAAGTTTGGATCTCGTGGATAGTGATTTGAACCAATTTATCCCCCTAATGTAAATAAATCCAAAAAAAAAAAAAAAATTAAAGAGAGAAATCTCTTACGGTTCCTTATTTAGTTCAATTGAAGAGAGAATGTTCCAAGCAACACTAGGATAGTTCTTTCCCAAATATAAACTCCATTCACGGGATGTCCAGAATTTGTAATACCATATGCAACAAAAATTTGTTTTCCTAAAAATGTACGTCCGGAAAATAAATTTGAAAGTTCTTCCAATGTCTCTAATGTTTTCAGCAAGTATCTTGACTTTCTAAGGAGTCTCCGTCAACGCGAATGTTTGAATGTTTTTCCAATGTCCTTAGTGTTTTCAATAATGTTTTCAGTGTAATTCCTCTTAAAAATCTCCTTGAACTTTCCAGTTCTTAAAAATCTCGATGAAATCTTAGCTTGAAGGCAATGAGTATAGTCCACACATGAAATCCATGGTTGCCATTTGAAGGAGAGAGTTGAGAGTACATACCCCCAAGACTTGCATGGGTGTACACTTGAATATTTTAGCTGTCAAACTGTCTGCTTATGCACTTTCCTTCTCTCTTCCCATGTGCTATTCTAAGGCCATTTGGACCACAACATGAAAGTTCCTCATTCCTCACCAATATCTTCAACTCTACTAATGCACGCTTAGTGATTTTAGCCCACCGATAACTTCTTAATTAAGCCTTCAAATTGATAATGAAAGCTTGCTTCATATTGGTTGTTTATATATGATCAAGGAATATTGGTCTAATAATTTAGACATTATGCTATGAAAGGTCAAAATCTATTGATGTACCTCCCAGGACGTGAGATTCTTTCATGTCATTAATTTACCACATGTCAATTGCTGATTGGACGGATACTGCACATTTTGAAGATGTTACAAGCTCTTATTGGACAGTAATGTCACCGTACTAAATCCTAGTTGCATGAGAGATTTTCTCTTAACAAAAACCAACTTTTAAGAAACCAACTGATGCCACAATGTTTCATTTATTTTTTGTTAAACATGAACCATTACGAAACTAAATAAGAAACTTTCGCATCCATTGATGTAATAAGTTGATATCTCTTATATTATTGAATCTTTAAACGTGAATGTAAATTGGTCAATAGACAAAAGGTATGGCCTTGCTCTATATGATCACCACCTTTATCATTAGTCCCTTGTTGTGATAGTTAATGGAACATGCCAAATAAATTTCTTCTTGTGGCAACTTTTGCTAATATGCTACTCATGTTTTAGGTTTCAAATTCTCCATTATCCACTATGTAGTTGTGCATGCAAGTTGTTTGACAGAGCGGAAAAATCCATGCTACTCCAAAAGTCACCCTCTATTGCTAACCGCCAAAAGTGACATCCTGTTTTATTTCTGCCCATGCAATGAAGGAAGGGAATCTCATCACTAAGTAACCCAATCAGCCCAACAAAAATGTGGCTCTCTTTTCTTCATCAGTCAGTTGTGTCCTGCATGAGCATGCCCAATCCCTTTATGCACAAACCTGTATAAAACCCTAACCAAACCATCAAAAATTCCACACAATCACTCATCACTTCCCTGAACTGTTTCTGAAAATGCCTCGGTGGCAAATCCTCTTCCTCTTTTCTCTCATTTTCCTCTCATCCTCCACCTCCAATGCTTCTGTCAATGACTTCTGTGTGGCAGACCTGAAAGGCCCAGACAGCCCTTCAGGCTACACCTGCAAGATTCCTGCTAAGGTCACTGTCAGTGACTTTGTGTTCTCTGGCCTGGCCAAAGGTGGAAACACCACCAACATAATAAGCGCCGCCGTGACCCCGGCATTTGTTGCCCAGTTCCCAGGAGTCAATGGCCTTGGAATCTCTATAGCAAGGCTAGATTTAGCACCAGGTGGTGTTATCCCATTCCATACACACCCCGGAGCTTCGGAGATTCTCGTTGTGACGAGGGGTATTATCAAAGCCGGGTTTGTTTCGTCTGCCAACACGGTTTACTTGAAAACTCTTCACAAAGGAGAGGTCATGGTTTTCCCACAAGGGTTGCTGCATTTCCAAGTGAATGTTGCAAAAATACATTCCAATGCTTTTGTTAGCTTCAGTAGCGCAAGCCCCGGCCTCCAAATCCTTGACTTTGCCCTTTTCGCCAATGACTTGCCTTCGGAATTGGTGGCGCAGACCACTTTCCTCGACCTTGCTACAATCAAGAAGCTCAAGGGTGTTCTTGGTGGCACTGGTTAATTAATTACTTTAGGTTTTTTCTTTTCTTCATTGTAACATTTTGATTTTTCTTTTCCATCCATAAGCTTTTGTTTTGTTCAATTTTTATTGTTTGTGTTGTATCCTAAAAATAATTAAACTTTCAGAAGCAATGATAACTTGGCCAACAAGACAAGTAATTCTTCTCAAAAAAGATAACTAGTAGTTAGAGTACTACTGGTCTGATTTTTTACTTGAGTGAATTTTTAAAAGTGTAGCGATTTGAGACTTCTCTTTCAGCCATTTACATTTTGAACAGAATATTTTAAAATTTTTTTGCATAAGGAGTGTTAAAATCGCTGGTGTTCTCGTAAATATGATATTTGAATGAGGGCTTGCAAAATTAAGGGTTAAATTCTCATATTTAATGTGGACTACGCCCAAACGGGTGGAACTGTGAAACTTTCATTACCCCATAACATGCTCTTGCTAACAAATGAAAGTTGTAAATCAACAATCTTCTGCTCGAAAAAATAAAAACAAATGAAACTCTCATTACCCCCAAAAATTTCTCTATTTTTAGACTTCCTGAGTTTTATTCCATCTCTATTGCTTCTCTTATAAGTGTTATGGGTTTTATTCTGGTGGATCTAAGTGTCCTTAAGCATAAGGACACCCAGATCTATCAAAATGAGAGGAACTCCTGGCTTTTATTTTATTTCTATTGCTTGTCTTAAAAAGTATATGAGAAATCTTCGTGATATCATTTGGCTTTAAATCGCTCGTCATTTTTTTGACATTCATAGCCATGTATTGAAATTGACAAATAGTCTATGTATTGAAATGACAAATGGTCTATTCTAAAAAGCATTTTCATTGACAACGGTGCATAATATAGACTTTGGCATTGGCATTGGCATTGGCATTGGCGTAGTTAAGTTGGCTAGATTAGTGTGTTTTAACTTCTATGTCTAAGTTTAATCCTCCTCCCCATAGTAAGGAGATAAGAGTGACCATATTTAAGTGAAATCAATCTAAAAATAGAGAAATATTTGGGGGTGACAAGAACTCTTGCTGACTTGGAGTTTCACCAATCAGGTATTGACATCTGTGCATTTAAGGTGGAATTTATACACACAGTCTGGCCCATCTTTAAAGCAATTAAAAAAACTTAATATTTATTTAACATAGTACCGGTGCCTCTCTCTCTCTTCCATCTCCCTCCGCCGTCCTGGTATTGCAGACCAAAAACCAAGCATTTCCGACTAAACGGTCACCAGCACCCGCACTAAAATTTCTGTCCTCCACCCAACAACCATGTCACGCCCACCACCATGAACACCCAAGAAAGCTCCAGCCTCCATCACACAATTAAAATCTCAATTTGGCACCATCATCTTCTTCTATCATGTTGCTTCATCATCATGATTTGAAGACGCCGGTTCTTGATCACCAAGAGAAAGGTAGGATGATAAGGGGATGACAACACGATGGGCTAGAACACCGGGCGGCAATCGTGGATGTCGGGGGCTGAGAGGAATTGGAGGGGAATGATTAGAAGGTTAGGGAAAGGCCTCGAGAATGAGGTTTAATTTTTTTTTTTAAATAAAAATTTTATTTATTGATTATTCTATAAAAGATAAAACTATTTGGTCTTAGTGGGGCAGATGACGTTAGTGGATTGAAAGGGAACACCATCTGCACTAAGGTGTGTATTCCCATCACCCCAAAAATTTCTCCTAAAAAAAATATATATGAGATGTAGGTACCTAAACTTCTCTCAACACAATGTGGGCTTTTAGCAGGGGCACCCTGAGATTTTTAATGCCCGGATCGAGCGCTCAACATGTGTATTTTTTTTTTTCAACGAAAATATATATATATATATATATAGGAGTTCTGGACCCAGTTGAATCTAGCGGGGAGGGGGTGGAGCTAGACCCTCACACCTATAATATATTACTTGAGAAAAAAAAATACACCGTATGGGAGGGGTGGTTTTGCAGTCGGAGGAGAGAGATTTTGTCGTTTGGTCAGTGGGATCGGGAGTCGGGACTCTCATACATGGACCATTTGGTCGGAGAGAATGCTTGGGTTTGGGTTAGGCTTGGGACCGTTGGGTCGACCGATGGGCGATGGTGGTCAGGTGGTAGTGTCGCGAAGAAGACTCAAAGCTATGCATTGTCTCTCTCTGTCTCGGTTGCAAAAGTAAATTACATGCTTTCCCATTTTTATTTTATAAACCTATATATCTGCTACTACAAATAATTTTGATGCCCTAATCAAATTTGGGCACTGAATGGAGGCACTGTTTACACTCGGTTTGGGCCGGGCCTGCCTTTTAGTATACACTCTTTGAGAAGTCTGAAGATATGAGCAATATGCAAGGAGTACATGTACTTTAAGGATCTAAAAAAGCTGGGTGTAAGGATAAAAAAATTCGGATCGTTGAAATTGATCCAACGGTTATAATTATTACAATTTTTAGAAGAATTTTTTGTTTTTAATCGTTAGATCAAATTTTAACAATCTGAATCATTTGATCTTTAAACTTAATTTTTTTAGATTCGAATGCGCAATAATAAGGATGACAGTTGTATTCATTGAAAAACTTCGATGAAAAGAAACAAAAGTTTTACCCATCAGACAAAGATACGGTCGAATTGTGCCGAAACTGGCAGGGGCATTGCCCGAGCATCTGCCTTCTGAGCCCATTATTATTATGTTGGATGACTTTGGCTTTTTTTTAAATTTTTTTATGTTGGATGATTTTGAATTGACTGACTGGTTTGGCTGTTTTGTTATTCTCACTTTTACACTTTCAGAAAAAGAAAAAGAAAGGGAGCATCGTCCTCCATTGATTTTTATAGACTACCTATACGTGCTCACAAGAGAGGTGGACATTAAACCGACCGATTTGAATTATATTCGTCGGTTTGATTATTTTCATAAATAAAAAAAAATTAAATAATTTGAACCTGATCAAAATTAAATCAAATTGAACCGATCAACAAGAGAGGTGGGCATTAAACCGACCGATTTGAATTATATTGGTCGGTTTGATTATTTTCATAAATAAAAAAAATTAAATAATTTGAACCTGATCAAAATTAAATCGAATTGAACCGATCAATGTATCTTTTAATTATTAGTTAGTTAGTTAGTTAGTTTTTTTTTTTTTTTCTACAATGTCAACTTATTATAGGCCATTTAAAGGTCCTTACCATCCACATATTATAAGTCGTAGCAATTATTAACAATTAGAAGATCTATATGTATTTTATGCTCATGGGAGGTAAAATAAGTTGTTTGCTAGCATTAGATTTTCTTTAATTGAAACTTAGTTATGTTAGACATGATAAACTTTATACGCTCCAAAAGATTTAGTTAACATGTGTAGATGTTTAGAAGATTAGAACTCTTGAAATGTTACACGTTTTTTTTATATGTTATGTGTTGAAAATGCTTAAACTGACCGAACCAAACCGAATCAACCAATTAATAATAATGGTTTGGTTCGGTTTCAATGATGTTATTGGTTAAAACTGAACTGTTAAATACTTGTTGGTTCAATTATATTTTTGGTGTCAAACCGAATCAAATGACCGATCAGGCTCCACCCATATTCAAGACGATCCAACGTTCTCAATTGATTAAATATGTTTCAACAATAAGCGCCTCCACACACTAAACAAAAACTGCTCTCCAATGCATTGTTACAAATTTATGGGGTCAATATTTTAGTTTGTTTTGCTCTTTACCCCCTCTGTTTCTGGGCACCTACTACCAGCAGTACTTGAAACTTAAAACAAACACAAGGATCAAGTCCTTAAGGAAACAGATCAATCATGTTGTTACTCACAGGCAAGGTTACCAATTCATTTGTTCCTTTTATGTACAATGAATTATGCGAAAATATACTGATATAATTTGATGTTTTCCAAACATAAAAAATGTCCATTCCTGCAGTTGTAAGCAGTTTCATCTTCACACAGAAGAAGAAGACAGTGGAAATTTTCCCGGTAAGCGTGAGGGAAGCCTGGAATGAGTGCGAGCTTCGGTTCATGGTTCTAATTAGCCTTGCCTTGCAAGCAATCCTCATCCTAATCGGCAACTGGAGAAAGAATTCAACCGGCAACGTACTTTGAATTGTCCTCTGGCTTGCTTACTTGTCAGCTGACTCCGTTGCAACCGTCTCACTCGGCATTCTCTTCAGCAACCAGGAAGACTCCGAAGGTGATTCTGTAAACCCAAACTTTGTTATGATAGCATTTTGGGCACCGTTTCTTTTCTTGCATCTCGGCGGTCCAGATAAGACCACTGCTTACTCGTTGGAAGACAATGAGTTGTGGCTTAGGCACTTGCTTGGGGTAGCTGTCCAGGTGATTGTAGCTTTGTATGTCTTTATAAGAGCATATTAAAATGTCGAATTTTTTTTGCCATTCCGGTTTTCGTAGTTGAGATTATAAATTTGGGGAGAGGACCTGGGTTTTGAGGTCTGCAAGTAGTGAGCATTTTAGAGAGTCTATGCTCCCTCCTCCGCACGCAGGTCCAAATTACGCTAGATAAAGGGAGGAATACAGCTCAAAGAAAGCTGAGGGGTTTAGGGTTGAACCGAAGACATTCATCGAAGCTCCGATAGTTTTTTATCACTACTATGCAGTTCAAGTTGATGAATCTAGTAGTGCCCAAAATGCTGCAGTTCTAAACAAAGCTTACAGTTTCTTTGAAACTTTCAAGCGGCTGTGTGCCAATCTCATCCTCACCTTCCACGTCATAGAAAACAGCCAATCGTTCTTCCAACACCGGACTCTGAGGAAGCTCTAGAGGTTATTGAGTTTAAGCTAGGGTTCATGTATGATGTGTTTTATACTAAATCACTTCTGGTTTATTCTGGTGTCGGTGGGATTCTCCGTTGCATTACTCTTTCTTTCACAGTTTGTGTGTTCCTAGCCTTCATGTTGATCACGGAGAAGCAAGAATACATGAGAGTGGATGTAATTATCAGATATATATTGTTGGTGGGAGCTATTGTCTTAAAATTTTATGCAGTAGTCATAATACTTTCATCGGACTGGACAATGCTGTGGCTGAGCAAGTACCTGTTGGATTTGATTGCTGGGGATATGGTTCAAGTAGTTGAAAGAAAGAATAATGGTGAAGTCAAGACGTGTCGCTTGCCCTATGCTTTACAAAGTAGACAAGAGCTGCAACATACGAGCCCAAAGAGACTTACTGATCATTATAGCAGAAGTGATGAGGTGTTTGCTCGTATTCATGGTGACAGTTCAAACTTGCCAGATCATTATAAAGATCTCATTTCCATCCTCTCCTTTGATACTCGAGAAGGAAATAAACCTGGAGAAGAAATAGGTAACTTCTTACGAAGAGGCATTGCAGGTGGTTTCTTCCATCAGCTACAGGTCCTTGATCTCGAAAATGTATTCAGACCTGAATTGCCCACCAACATAGGAAAACTAAGCAGGTTGAGGTATCTGGGTTTGAGGTGGACTTTCCTTGATTCAGTCCTGTAGAAATTTTCAGGTCGACGGGCACGTGAGACCCCACTTATGGGTCACACGTGAATTTCCACACATCGGCAACCACGTGGAGCCATGTCGGGACTCACCCAATCACGTGGGGCCAATGGGGACCCACCCAAACACGTGGCATCTTTGGCCTACGTGGACAATCACGCGGAGCCAACTGGGACCCACCCAATCACGTGGCAGTACGGGCCCGCCTCCTGGCTCTGATACCATGTAGAAATTTTCAGATCGACGGGCCGAGGGCCCACTCCAACAACACCGATACTGTCCCCACTTAACCACCTGCACAATCCTCAGGTGTGGGGTTTTATCACAAAAGGCCTCGATGTTAGTTAGAGAGGGGTATTTCTATTTAAAGCACTCTTCTCTTCTCCCTCTGTCCGATGTGGGACTGGGGGTTCCAACAAGTCCCAACATCCATTGGCAATTTGCTGAACCTCCAGACATTAGATGTGAAGCATACAGATGTCCAGACTCTCCCTAGTTCGATATGGAAACTGCCCAAACTCCGACACCTATACTTAAACCAGAGTAAAATTATGCATCAGAAAGGCGGCAGTTCCCTGAAGAATCTCCACACATTATGTGGTGCATTTGTGGATAAGAATAGTCCATTGAAGGGTGGACTTGACAAGTTGATCAACCTAAGAAAATTGGGACTGGCATTCCAGTTAGACAGATCAGAGCAAAGGGCGTTAGGAGACAAGATTGTAAAGCCGTGGGGCCTTCGGTCTTTAAAATAGTAGTCTTGTGGCCATTGTCAGGCCTTGAGGATCTTTCAAGCCTAAATTTGTTTGGAAAGTTAACTCATTCCATTGTAGCGGAGTTCCCAAAAAACCTTGCTGATCTTACTTTGTCAGCCTCTTTTCTGTCAGATGATCCAATGCCCAAGTTAGAGAAGCTTTTTCACCTTAAAGTACTCCAATTCATACACAGGTGAAAAAATGTCTTGCTACACGTGGGGATTTCCGAAGCTTGTAGTTTTGAAGTTGTGGAAGCTACAACTACTAGAAGATTGGGACGTGCAGGAAAAGGCAATGAGAAATCTCAGGGAGTTGGAGATCAGATCCTGCATCAAATTGAGGGTCCCAAGTGGGTTGAAGCAATTGAAGAATCTCACTAAATTGAAGTTGACTGATATGCCACAAGAATTTTCTGCAACCATTACGAGAACTAGGGCTCAAATTTGGGATGACATTACCCACTCCCCAGCAATCATTACTGAAAGCTGGTAGTCCATCACAGGCTCTCACTCATGTAATGGTATGACTTGCTTTCTCAGAAATCTGCTGCTTTCGGAACAATGTTTTAAGTTTGTGTTGGTGCATGTCATCCTCATGGATGCACAGGGACAGCTATGAACTATGCATATGTGTATAATAAGTATGGTTTATTGTGATTTCAGGTAACATCAACGGATGCAGTTGACGCACAGAGAACCTGCAAAAGCCTCATATATCATATATGTGGAGCTGCAAATGCAATTCCTTAGGGTGAAGGCCACTAGGAATATTTTCAAATTTCCTTCAAAATAAAACTGGGTATGTAAAGATGTTATATCTCAACAGACGTCTTGAGATTTGTATGAGTTCTTGATTGATGATTTTGCTAAGTTTTACTATGTTTATGTATATTATGGATTTCAAAATGGTACTATTATTATATATGATGAGTTGCCACTATTCGCGAATAAGGTTGTGATTGTTTGATTAAAGAGAAGTGGTGCAACCTTTGCCTTTTGATTGAAGAGAGACAGCTATTTACTCTTCAAGGTAAGACGCAACTATTATGAAGAGTCACTTACACATCTATATAAAGGCTTCACCACTTGAGTTTTTAGTCAATTTGAATTAATTTTAGTTGAGTCATACAATTTCGTATCAGCCATATCATACTAAGATGTCAAGTGAGGCTGAGAGTGGTTCGTTGGAGCCTTACGATTTGGTTGCTAGTAACATAAAGGAGGAGGCCGTTATATCTTGGGAGGTAAGCGTCGATCAACCATGAGCACTATAGTGAGACATGAACACCGTAGTGAGACATAAATGTGTTAGGGAGAGAGAACAAAGTTCTTAACATGACCCTATTTTTTAGACTTTTCTAATCTAATTTCATATGCATTAACTTTGTGTTTTGTGCATAAAATTTTGTATATACTTGCATGGTAATTTACAATTTTTGTAGGTAATTTATTTAGCAATTACAGCCTAGCTTCCAACAGCGTTTTCATTAAGCCCTTTTAGATAACCAAACATGCTTCCAACAAATCACAATGTCTGACAGAAAAAATTAGCACATTTTCCATAAAGCACTTGAATTTTTATTAAATTTGCCGTGTGCTTTTACTAAAACTGCTCCAAGTAAAAGCGTTTACTGGGCCTAATCGTAATTTTACTCGCTTCACCTAACTGCATTTACAAATGTAAAGCTAGTTTAAGAAAGAGCGAACCTGATGGACTGGCTGGCTAGCACTCATCGTTCTCCCTTGCTTCAAGTGACAATCTGCAACTAAATAAAATTACAGTAAACTAGTAAAAATAATAGGGAGCTTTAGTTATTGAGACCAAAACACAAAATACATTTCATAGAGCTTCAATCATTTTGTATTATTTCAAGAAGTCACAAAAACCCAATAAACCTAGCCCAAAAACAAGAAAATGGCAATTTAAAATTCCAACCATGTCCTCAATGCACTTGTCCAAAATTATATCTGGACTCATGCATTTACGGACCCTCAAAAAATATCAAGTTAACTAAGGGCCTATTTGGCATCCTAATAAAAAAAAAATTATCATTTCTCAAAATATTTCTTAAGAACATCTCTTGAAAGCTGTCACATCCCAGTCTCGACTCCGCCGTAGCACGATATTGTCTGCTTTGGGCCCCGGCCATCCCCTCACAGTTTTGTTTCTGAAAACTCAGACAAGAACTTCCCAGGGGCTCACCCATCCTGGGAATGCTCTCGCCTGAACTCGCTTAACTTCGGACAATGGAATCCGAATCCAGTAAGTTCCCAAAATGCCTCGTGCTATATGGACGTGGGCATGTACATATAAGGTACATCACCCCTTCTCCGTTGGTCGATATGGGATGTTACAATCCACCCCCCAAGGGCTCGACGACCTCGTTGGCACACTCACACCACACGACAGAGTGGCTCTTATAGCATTCTGTCACATCCCAGTCTCGACTCCGTCGTAGCACGATATTGTCCGCTTTGGGCCCCGACCAAGCCCACACAGTTTTGTTTCTATAAACTCACACTTGAACTTCCTAATGGATCACCCATCCTAGGACCGCTCTCGCCTGAACTCGCTTAACTTCAGAGTTCCAATGGAATCCGAAGACAGTGAGTTCCCAAAAGGCCTCGTGCTATATGGAGGTAGACATGTACATATAAAGCACATCACCCCCTCTCCGTTGGTTGATGTGGGATGTTACAATTCACCCCCCCCCTTAGGGGCCCGACGATCTTGTCGGCACACTCGCACCACACGGTAAAGTGGCTCTGATACCATTGTATCACATCCCAGTCTCAACTCCGCCGTAACACGATATTGTCCGCTTTGTGCCCTGGCCACACCCTCACGGTTTTGTTTCTGGGAACTCACACGAGAACTTCCCAAGGGGTTACCCATCTTGGGAATGCTCTCACCCGAACTCGCCTAACTTCGGAGTTCTGATGGAATCCGAAGCTAGTGAGTCCCCAAAAGGCCTCATGCTATATGGAGGTGGGCATGTACATACAAGGATATCACCCCCTCTCCCATAGCCTTACCTTGCTGTTGTCGTCCAAAACATTTGGGGGGCTTAGGTTTAAAAGATTTGTCTTCTCATAGCCTTACCTTGCTGGCTTTCTCTAGATCAACTCGTAAGCTTTGGATCATTTTACTTTGTACTTTTATTTGGGGCATTTGGTTCCTTCAGAATATACTAAGCATTGGTTTACGGACTGTTTTCGGGATTCGTCTTCAATATGTGTTTCTAGCCGGCACCTTCCTTCTACTTTTTGCCTATTTTCTCATTGCTAGGTATTTCGCCGCTCTTGGCTTCGGCCCCCTGTTCACTATCATCTTTCGCAGTTGGGGTGGATTAAGGTGAATATGTATGGCTCTTATTCTAATGAGTGTGCGAGTTTTGGAAGCGATTTTCATACCAGTGAAGGCCAAGTCCTTGGCGCTATTTGCTTCTTGTACAGAATTAGTGAGTTCGGTGACAGCGACAATTTAATTTAGCTTTTATTGAGGCAGTTCGTGTCGCATGGGTTTGTGACTGGAAACACCTTTGGATTGAAACTGATTCCACTTTGGTTCAACATTGCTCATATAAGGCTTTGTCAACAGTTTCATGGTTTCGTCAGATGAGTTTTTTTTCATACACATATCTATCGGGAAGGCAACCAGGTCGCCTACTTGCTAGCCTCTTATAAGGCTGCAGCTTATGCTTATTATTGGTGGTCTATTATCCTATCATTTGCAGTCATTGCTCATACATGCAATTTGCCTTTTTTTCCTACTTATCGTTTTCGTTGACTGTTTGATGGTGTTGGCCTAGTCTCCTTACATGTACCTTTTTTATAATTCTTACTAGCAATCGGCACACACGCTCCAAGGGTGCAACTAAATTTGTTTTTTATTTTAGTACAACTTATTTTGAATGAGCATGGATGACAACTCAAAAATGAAAAAGACAAAAAAAAAAAAAAAAAAAAAAAAGAGGGAAGAGAAAAGGTAGGAGAACGTGGGGAATGTAGAGTGGTAATTTACATGGTTGTGATGTTATAAAAAACAGTAAAATTTGTCTATGCGTATACTAAATTGTCCACATTTTTTATTTTTGTTGAGTTCTGGTGAGAGGGTTAGAGTGGTAATTTGTTGGGGTTTTAGTTGACAAATAAGGTTTTATTAATATATAATGTAGATATTAATAAATTTTAGTAGAGAGGGGAGGGGCGAGGGTTTCAAGGTGCAATATCATTTTTCCTTTGAGAAGAGTAGGTGTCTTGCACGCGACTATTAACAAAGAGCTAATCACGCATAATTTTGCTCTACTTTCACCCAAAATAAAAAAAAGGCAGTGCTAACATGTTGTTTAGAATCCTTCTTAGATTTTTTTATTTTTTTATTTTTTAACTAATATAGTTTCATTCATTGAAAACCTTAAGTTGTTATCAACTGAATACCAAACAACACAAGATCAAGGGCCTCTCCAAACATTGTCAGTTGGGAGAGCTTTTACAACGAGGGGATCAAAAGTGGGGATACAATGTGAAATGTTTAAGTCGCCCGATAAATTGGACGGTTAATTATGATTTTTTTTATTTTACAATTGGTTTAAAATTATTTAGCACGAATAGTTACAACTTACAAATATAAAAGTGAGTTAATGTGCGTCAATATTTAATCAATATGTCATCAAAGAGGGCAACAATCGCTATTATTTAGTATGAATAGTTACAACTTACATCCATGAAAGTGTGTTCAGTTAATATGTCATCAATATTCAATCAATATGCCATCAAAGAGGGCAACAACCACTGAATATATTCATGAAAAAAAATATCACATCTTCTGATCCAACATGAGAGAGAGAACCCGAGTGTAGGCGGCGGACTCTGCCCAACGTCGAAGATGGCCACCAACGACGAGGTAGCCCGACGACGGTGATGCAGGGATACAATGAAGAAGAAAGAACTTAGTAATCAAAATCTAAAAACAAGAATCATATCAACTGGGGGGCTAGTTTATCCAGTTCCCTTTCTCACGTTCTCTATTTAAAGTTGTCACATTCCGTCCTTATTTTACATTTTCTCAGAAAAAGAGGTGGTAACTGCCAAGAAAGAGGATTGAATTTGAGTCGGCAGAAAAAGGAGGCACAGCAACTCAAACTCTCTAGCTAATTGGTCCTCTTGTGTCAAGAAGAAATACCACACAACATCACCATTAGATTTAATTAAAACATTATTATTAACAAATGAAATAGAAAAGGTCCACCTTGTCGAAGGGACAAAACCAAACATGTTTAAGAATCTCTCCAAGAACACAAACCAGTAGCAAACAAAGTGTTTACAATTTTTAATTCTTTTGAACCAGTATCTGCCGTCTGCAGACTATTTAAATTCAACCCTAATCACATTTTCAAGGCAACTTCATCTCTATTTCTAATCGTAATTGGTGGATCTCAATTGGCAAGACATGCCAAGGAGTAAGTTAACCACCCAAGACACATAAGGGTTAATTACTTAATTGGAGTTCATTATCCCTAATCAAACATCACATCGTCCAAATTAACAGCACACCCCCACATTACAATATGCCTTCCTTTGTCTCATTCATGCACCCCCATTGCCTTAATCCATTAATTTAACATTTAACACATTTAACGTTTGATCCTATAAATTTGTTTTTAAAATGTGTCATCAAGTTTGAATATCTTGCATTGCACCCTGAAGTTTTGAAATTGTATTAATTCAAATATTTTGTCTATTTGAACATCTAACCCTTCATTAAATTGACAAAGCGCGATACGCGGAGTTTGAATCTAAGATGACATACCTTGCACGATTTGATCCGATTGATTGTCATTTTGAAAAACAAAGCTTTGATTTAAGAGAAGATGCAGCTCTATGTCGAGTTTTTTAGGATTTCTAGGTTTTTTTTATTTTTTTTTATCAATGTGGTACAAATGTGGGTCACGTCAACTCATAATTATGGTTCCACTCTCATCATAACATCAATTTAATGAAAGATCAGATAATTAATTACATCAAAAGCATAAATTGATATTACTTCAAAACAATATGGTGCAATACGAAAAAATTGAAACTTCGTGAATCGTTTTGAAAATCATTCAAAACTTTAAGGGTATGAAAGCTCCCATAAAATACCTCCATCCATTTTGGTCAATGATCAAACTTTGTCACCTTTTGGCAAAAAAAAAAAAGAAAAAAAAACTTTGTCACCTACCTTAAGAAACCCCTTTTCTCTCTTCATCATCTTCACTTCCTCTTCCCTTTCCGAAATTCTCAAGCACAATGACCACTGAACAACCAGAGCCAAACTCCACCTCAGATCATATCTTGGATTGGCTTGAAGATTCAGTCACTTTCTTCCCATCTTTCTGGGATGATCCTTACCATTCAAATGACATCGATGGAGGACTTCAATGGTGGGATGAGAACCATGATCTTGTTCATCCCACCACAAATCCTACTTGTCTCAACAACCCAACTGGCATTTCAATCCCAACAACCACCACAGGGCCCCCAAATCCCGCCAATTTGAATCATCCGTCACCTACCGATTCATCTAAGAAGCGAAAGGCGTCCCCGGAAGAGCAACAAATTGATCGGAAGAACCACCACGGCCGTCCGATCAATCCTGCCGTCCCGGGGAACCAATCAGGTGAAGAGGTAGTAGTGGTGCCAGTTAAGAAATCAAATGGGAACAAAAAAGGGACAGCCAAGGGTACGGGGAATAACTGTAATAACGGTAATAGCAAGGAAGGGAGGTGGGCAGAGCAGTTGCTAAACCCTTGTGCCTCAGCCATCACAGGTGGGAATTCGACACGTGTCCAGCACCTCCTCTTCGTTCTCCACGAGCTTGCCTCAGTCACCGGCGACGCCAACCACCGCTTGGCAGCTCACGGGCTCCATGCGCTGAATCAGCACCTGTCCTCCTCCTCCTCCTCTGCCCCTAACGGCTCTGCCTCAGCGGCACCGGTTACTTTCACTTCCACAGAACCAAGATTTTTCCAAAAATCTCTGATGAAATTCTATGAGGTGAGTCCATGGTTTGCATTTCCAAATAACATTGCGAACTCTTCAATTCTCCAACTTATTGCGGAAGAATTTGATCGAACTCGAACCCTTCACATTGTCGATGTCGGTGTGTCTCATGGTATGCAATGGCCTACTCTGCTCGAGGCCCTGACTCACCGGCCAGGCGGCCCTCCGCCATTGGTCAAGATCACAGTTATCGCCGGCGCTGAAAACAACCAAAACAGAGGGACCCCATTTGCAGTAGGTCCTCCCGGTGACAATTTCTCCAATGGACTCCTCAGTTTCGCCAAGTACATGAACATCAATTTGCAAATTAAGCGCCTCGACGATCAGCCATTGAAAACTCTGAATGCTCAACTGATCGACGCCTCCAATGACGAAACACTGATCGTTTGCGTGCAATTCAGGCTACACCAACTGAACCACAACACCCCGGATGAGAGAACCGAGTTCTTGAAGTCCCTGAGGAGCATGGAGCCCAAGGGGGTGATCCTAAGCGAGAACAACATGGAGTGCAGCTGCAACAACTGCGGGGATTTTGCAACGGGGTTTTCGAGGCAGGTGGAATACTTGTGGAGGTTCTTGGACTCGACCAGCGTGGCATTCAAAGGGCGGGAGAGCGAGGAGAGGAGGGTGATGGAAGGGGAGGCGGCGAAGGCACTGACGAACCGTGGGGAGATGAATGAGGGGAAGGAGAAGTGGGGTGAGAGGATGAGAAGGGTAGGGTTTGTGGGGGAGGTGTTTGGGGAGGATGCCATTGATGGAGGAAGAGCCTTGCTGAGGAAGTATGATAGTAATTGGGAGATGAAGGTGGATGAGAAGGATGGGTGTGTAGGGTTGTGGTGGAAGGGGCAGCCTGTATCTTTTTGTTCATTGTGGAAGCCTCATGAGAGCGAAGGCAACAACTAAAATTGGTGGTTCTATTTTTATTTTTATTTTTATTTTTTTATGAACTTTACTGTTTTTATTCCTGATTATCGTATTTAATTAAACGAAAACAACGGACATAGTTAGATACGAGTGTATTTATTAATTTTCAAATTTAAGATTGGGTGGGTTTGCAATTTAGTGTTCTAGCTTTATATCTGCTTGATTTCTTCTCTTTTAACTTCTCCATCTGTGGAGTGGTCTACAAATTCTGAACTTTTTAATTCTTATATTGGGTTCAAGTGGTATACGTGTGGGACGAAGGAAGAAGGATGGTGGAAGAAATATGAAATGAATGTGGATGAAATGAGTCGAGTGAAACATAAAATGAAAACGAAAACTAATTTGAAGCTATTTTCTTCCAAATTCCTTTAATCTCCTTCGTTTCTTTCTCATCTATCCCTTTTATCTATTTTTCATTGTTAATTTCTTCCACATATTTTTCTTCTATCTTTAGCAAACAAACTTAAAATGAAATAGTTTTCAAATCGGCGAAATAATATACCCAATTTTTCTCTAGCTTTACCTATGTATGTATGTCATGTGCAAGGGTGAAAAGTCATGATTAAGATGATAATCATATTTGATCCTTCTCATTCGTTCACTATAAAGCACGAGCTGTGTGAAAGAGAGATTTTCAATCTTGTACTAATCGCCAATCTCGATTCAACTACAAGGCTACTATTCAATCAACTAAAAATCAGATTGCACATTACGAGAATAATTGCAAAATAGAAAACATAAGTACTTTTGAAATCCAAAAATATTTTCTCTAAAAAGTTTTCAATCGTTTTAAAAGTACATCCAAACTAATCAATACAGCACAAGCTGCATGAAGGAGAGATTTTCAATCTTGTACTAATCGCCAATCTCTACTATTCAATCGACTGAAAATCGGATTGCACATTAAGGGAATAACTGCAAAATAGCCCAATCTTGTACTAATCGTCAATCTCGATTCAACTACAAGCCTACTATTCAATCGACTGAAAATCGGATTGCACATTACAGGAAAAATTGCAAAATAGAAAACGTAAGTACTTTTGAAATCCAAAATTATTTTCTCTAAAAAGTTTTCAGTCGTTTTAAAAATACATCCAAACTAATCAATAAAGCACGAGCTGCATGAAAGAGAGATTTTCAATCTTGTACTAATCGCCAATCTCGATTCAACTACAAACCTACTATTCAATCGACTGAAAATCAGATTGCACATTACAGGAATAATTGCAAAATAGAAAACATAAATACTGTTGAAATCCAAAAATATTTTCTCTAAAAAGTTTTCAATCATTTTAAAAGTACATCCAAACTAATCAATAAGTGATTCCCACATATATTTTAATTTGTCACACAATTCTTTTCTTTCTCACTGCTATCTTGAATAAGCAAAAAACAAAGTGTAATTTATCATTTTCAATCGAAAAATAATATAAAAAAATTGCAAAATAGAAAACGTAAGTACTTTTGAAATCCAAAATTATTTTCTCTAAAAAGTTTTCAGTCGTTTTAAAAATACATCCAAACTAATCAATAAAGCACGAGCTGCATGAAAGAGAGATTTTCAATCTTGTACTAATCGCCAATCTCGATTCAACTACAAACCTACTATTCAATCGACTGAAAATCAGATTGCACATTACAGGAATAATTGCAAAATAGAAAACATAAATACTGTTGAAATCCAAAAATATTTTCTCTAAAAAGTTTTCAATCATTTTAAAAGTACATCCAAACTAATCAATAAGTGATTCCCACATATATTTTAATTTGTCACACAATTCTTTTCTTTCTCACTGCTATCTTGAATAAGCAAAAAATAAAGTGTAATTTATCATTTTCAATCGAAAAATAATATAAAAATTTGACACCACTGAAACGTAAGCCCCGTTCAGTTAGTACAATGGACCAAGCGAATAACCCTTCTTTCTCACTACTATCTTGAATAAGCAAAAAACAAAGTGTAATTTATCATTTTCAATCGAAAAATAATATAAAAAAATTGCAAAATAGAAAACGTAAGTACTTTTGAAATCCAAAATTATTTTCTCTAAAAAGTTTTCAGTCGTTTTAAAAATACATCCAAACTAATCAATAAAGCACGAGCTGCATGAAAGAGAGATTTTCAATCTTGTACTAATCGCCAATCTCGATTCAACTACAAACCTACTATTCAATCGACTGAAAATCAGATTGCACATTACAGGAATAATTGCAAAATAGAAAACATAAATACTGTTGAAATCCAAAAATATTTTCTCTAAAAAGTTTTCAATCATTTTAAAAGTACATCCAAACTAATCAATAAGTGATTCCCACATATATTTTAATTTGTCACACAATTCTTTTCTTTCTCACTGCTATCTTGAATAAGCAAAAAATAAAGTGTAATTTATCATTTTCAATCGAAAAATAATATAAAAATTTGACACCACTGAAACGTAAGCCCCGTTCAGTTAGTCCAATGGACCAAGCGAATAACTGTTCAGTCGGCCAAGATTACTCCGGGCTTGAAGCCTAAAGGCTCCACACGTGTCTCAGCCCATCGCACGGGGCGATAAGACTCCAAGCCTACGGAGGCTACCTGTTTCCAGGCCTGCATCTCTGCAGATAGTGGGCCCGGGGACTTTCCTGGGACTATTTCTTTTTACAGAAATATGGCCCAACCGCCTCGTCCAGTGGTGTCACAACCGTGTTCTCCAACAGGTTTTATAAACAGCACAAAGAACCCTTGCGTGAGCGATGTGGGATTCCCAACAAAGCTAACTATCCGTGCCTCTAATAAACACACTTTACAAAAATTGAAATTTCCGATTCAGTTTACTGAGAACGAAAGAAACGAAAACGCGCAGTTTGAGTTCTTTGAACGACGACGAGCTTTGCATCTGAGGGCTGAGATTCGTCAGGGGCGAGGATTGCGCGGAGTCCGGAGACCTTGACGTAGGGAGCATTACGGAGCTTGAGCAGCGCTGAGGAGGTGTAGGCGAACTTGATGACGGTACGCGCGGCGGCGCACGCTAGGACCACGCCCAAAGCGGCGCCGTTGTAGGAGAGGGCGAGTTGCGAGAATAGGTTTATCACGGCTCGCTCGTGCTTTTTTTTTTGGGGGGGGGGGGGGGGGGGGGGGTGGTGGGGGGGTGGGGAGGGTTGGGTGGGGTGGGGGGTGTGAGAAGAGATGGTGGTGGTTTGGCGCGGTGACTCATGGATTGGCGGGCTGGAGGAATGACGGTGAGAGTTTTCGGGAAGTGGTCTTTTAGCAGATTTAATCAGACACCGTTGGTGATCTAGTACTTGACCAGTTTGACAACTTGTGCTCATTTGAGACTATCTCCTTTTGAAGATGTCAAATTTCGAATCTAAAATTTACATTTGAAAGTTTACGTGACATTTCGACATTTTTTAAAATTTTAATTTTCATCCAATATGTCAAATTTTAAGCATCAAACAAAAATTTATATTTATTTTCTTTGCATTGAGAATAAAAGAAAATAAATTAAAAAATATTAAATATTGCAATGGTAATGAAAAGAAACAAAAAAGCAATGCTTCAAATCAATAAAAAAAAATTAATAATAATAAGTAGTTAAAAATTAATTAAATTTCTTTTGAAGGTGCTATCAAATTTGGCAGCAAGAGGGAGAGATGTATTTCCATGTTATGCTACATCAGATTTGGTTTCTCGGTTGTACAACATTATTGCTATCTTTTATTACCATTATTGCAGATTTAGACATTTTGACATCTCATTTGGAGATGCTTTGAGGCGGTCTAATTTTTGTTTTAATTTTCAAACTAAAGCATATCACCTATACATGTCCTTAGTTGAGATAAAATTAATTTAGTATAATTATTCTATTGTTCTAACCCATAAAAATGTATATCTCATTAGCTGAGCGTGTTGAATGTGTCGAAATCGAGTTATGAGTGACACTAATCCGAGTATTTACCATTGATAGCTAAATTTTAATCCCTAGTTTCAAAAATGTCAATTTTATAAAAAAATTTAAATGTAACAAAAAAAACTCAGTTGAATATACCGTATAAGGGTTCAAAAAATCAAAAACCGAAAAAAATCGAACCGAACATCAAACCAAAGCCAAAAGAAATCGACCCGAATATAAAAAAGCGAACCGAACTAAAATGGCTCGTTCGATCTCGGTTTTCTTAGCTCAGAAATCGAACCGGACCAAATTAAATAAATAAATATTATATTTATGTTAGATATTTAATTATGAAACCCAATTTATGTCCATTTATAGCCCGATTATAATATTTAACTTAATTTAAGCCCAAAACATAATTGAAGACCCAATAGGATTATTCTCTCTCTTCATTTCTCCAGACTTTGAGAATTCAATGGATGTGGGACTCCCATAATTTCAATGGTTAGAGTCTTCAATCCAGCAGAAAAAAACTAACAATTTTCAGAAATTAGTGTAATTTTCCTTTTCAAAACTACAAAATACATAGATTAGTATCTTTGTTATACACACAAAACATGCCTAAACTATACTACTTTGAGCCCTAGTCTCTAGCACTTTAACCCGAGAGGAACAGTCCCTCACATAGTTTCTCCTAATACTAGAATACCGACGTTAAGAATCATATATTCGCACTGAAGCGCGGATATCCTGCCGGCAAACAGGACAGCATGGTGTTACATTCCGTTGGATTGATATGCTACACGGGTGGCAGCAAACACGATGCCCGCAAGGAGTGAATGCCGATCGCCTTCTCCTCATCAGACATATGACACACAACTGTCCATCTGGAACCTCTCCTACTTCCTCCTCTTCTTCAATTTGAGTTTCGGTATTGCCGTCAGCAGCAGGGATTGATTGCTGTGACTGCCTTCCTTGCTTCCACGCTTTCAATTTATCCCAATTCCTGAAATAATACATGTAAATCAGTTTAACGAAACTCACATTTCCGATCAATGTGATCATCAGTGTTTAACCATTTCAATTTCATCTCTTAATTTATAATGGGTGAGTATGACATCCACAACTCATGTCCATGGACTGTAGAAAGTTGTCCTTTACATCGGCCTAGAAACATCAAATAGCCCTATCGATATTGAACAAGAACTCGCAAGTAGAATGGAGTGAAAGAATGTCACATTTGGAAAGAAATGTGTACCTCGAAACAGCATAACCAAGGATTCCAATTGACATTGAAACCAGAACAATCCCACTCCAGAACAGCACTCTTGTGCGTGAAGTAAGTTCTACAACCATCTCATCCTTAGACATCTCAGAACTGTAAAAGACGCAAGATCATTCACAGAAGTCAAGCAATAAATAAACTGTTCTTACAGCAACATACTATCAAACAGTGAGGTAAAACGAAAAACAACAGCTGAGAATTGGAATCTTCAACACAATAATAAAAAAGGTAAAGCAATATATATTATTTGACAACTGAATATTTGTCCCCTGGATGACCGAACTGAAACTTAAATCCGATTTCAAGGTTTTAGCCACCAAATAAATCCAATGGATGAGAGCACTGCTGCAGAGATAGATTACGACCGAATAAACTAGAAGTTACTGTTGTCCTAGCTAATATACCATACTATTTGACGACCGTTAACAGGATAGAGAACGCATTTTCCAGAGTAAGTAAAGAATTTTTCATATCCGACGGCAATACTGAAAAATGGAGGTTCAAGAGACCATGCTCAAGAAGAAGCTCGCTTACAGAAAATAGGGAAGATCTTTGCACGACTTGATATCCGGCACTCCATTTTTTAAACTGCAGAGACCGACAGCGGTAATTTCCTTTCCCAATGGAAGAATCTTCTCTTCATCAAGAAAACCAATCTTCCAAACCAGAAACAAACAACGACATCATTATAAAGCGATTAGCAAATAACTAGGACCCTAAGAAGCACACAATGCAAGGCAAAACTAGCGAAACTCACCGGATATTCATGCCGGAAGAATGCATCAACGAGTTTATATTTGTAGGGAGAAGCATTAACAGGATGAAAATTACGATAAACTGTAGTAAGAGGTAAGGGATGTCTTGATTCATCTACATTCACAACAACAAATTCCGAAACCCTCCTTCGACTACCTTCAACAAGAACAAAAGGAACCTACACCAATATAAATCAAAATTTACCCTTCAATTTCTAAATTTTATGCATTCAAATAAATTTAAAATAACCATGGAAATTCACAGAAAACATTGAAAATAATTAAGCAATTCCAGTACCGTTCTTAAATCCTTCGATTCTTGCTCTCTCCAAGGCTTCAAAATTAAACTTCTCAAATCAAACGGAAATCCGATGAAGTTCTTCCGATCCTTATAAACACACTTTACAAAAATTGAAATTTCCAATTCAGTTTCCTCCAAACAAAAACGAAGATTAAATTTACTGAGCAACGAAAGAAATCAAAAATCACCGTTTGAGTCCTCTGAACGACGACGGCACTGTTCCTTGTTCCCTGAGAGGCGAATACGCTGGATTGGAGGCTATTCGACTTGCCGTCGACAGCGGACTTGGCTTCGACGGTGCCGCGTAAGACGACGAGCTTTGCATCTGAGGGCTGAGAATCGTCGGGGGCGAGGATTGCGCGGAGGTCGGAGACTTTGACGTAGGGAGCGTTACGGAGCTTGCGCAGGGCTGAGGAGGTGTAGGCGAACTTGATGACGGTACGCACGGCAGCGCACGCTAGGACTACGCCCAAAACAGCGCCGTCGCAGGAGAGGGCGAGTTGGGAGACTAGGTTGATTACGGCTCGCTCGTGCAACGACATTGCGATGATTGTCGTTTGGGTTCTACATGTATTAAAGGGGAAACGGTGTGAGAAGAGAAGGTGGTGGTTTTGCGCCGCGACTGGTGGAGTGCCGGGCTGGAGGAGAGACGGTGAGAGAGTTTTCGGGAAGTGGTCTTTTAGTAGATTTAATCGGAGACATGGGTGTAATTCACCATTTTGACTTGAGGCGGTTCAACTTTAATTCATGTTCTCATTTAAGGACATTGTGAAGTCCTAAGGCCGAAGGCTAGTTAGATGGTTTATTTTAATTTTCTGGACCTTCAAGATATTAATATTTTAATCAACAGTACAGAATTATATTTACTTTCATCTCTAATCGAGGGTCATAGGACTCGTTTTAACTTTGTCATAAAAAATCGTCTCTAATCGAGGGTTAAAAGGCCATAAGATCAAACATAATTTATTATTTAAATTTAAAAAATACAACTTATATTTAAAAACTACAACTTAAATTTAAAAACTACAAATTAAATTTAAAAACAACATTAATTTAAAATTTTTAAATTCAAAAAATAAAAAAAATTGGCCCCAAAAAAAAAAAAAAAAAAGAATCAAACGGTAACTGACGTCAGCTAGTCGTTGTAATTGAAAGTTTGGCCTACCATTCTTGTCGGATATAACCGACATGAATGAGTACAATGTTGTCGGATATAACCAACATGAATAATAAAAATTATGGCCCGGCCCGGGGCTGGCTGAGTTGGGCCAGCCGGTTGGCCCTTTGGCCCTTTTTTGTCTAATGGGGCCCACGAGTCCTTTGGTCTAGCCTTCGGTTGGATACGGTTTTTAGGCTATTTTTGGCCTTCTGGATCCTTCGGTTGGAGATGACCTAATTAATTAGAAAATTTTGATAGAATAATATAGATACTAGATTTGAAGTTAATATTTTTGATTTTTAAGTAAAAAAGTATTACTAGATCATAACACTAACGGCAATTACTGTTATGTTTTAATTGGGCCAATTTAATTTATACAGATCACTCATCAAAGAGATTGACGATAAAAATATTCGAACTTAGAAGAACGATCATTACCATCTTAGCCAACGGTTGTTGGCAACAATTTCGAATCTTCTCTCCAACAAGCAGACCATCTCTCAAAACCAGAAACGAAAAAAAAAAAATGAAATTACAAGAATTGTACTAACAATGGGAATCTCAAGAACTCTTGGCATTTCCACCATCGCTATCGTTCAACAAAAGAACTGTATAACACAAATGAGTTTACTCTAACGCGAGGGGCTTAATTGGGTACCGATAGATTTTCTCTCTCGTTTAGTGAGAGCTCTTCTCTCTGTGTGAAAGGTTTTCTCAACTTTGTTTGAGTGCTTCCAACTCTGGCACCTCGTTTAGCCACCAACCTTAGCTTTGGCCAAGGTCGGTGGCAACCCATTTCCCTTCACACTTGCTTTTCCCCTGCTATTTCTCCATTTCCCAGTCCATGTGCCCCAATTTTAGCCGTGCTTTGCCCCAATCGGAAAATCCCTTTTTTCGATTTCCCTCTTATCCTCCCCTCCACTGTCTTTCCCCCTCCATGCGTCCACTTGCTTCTTCTTCTTCCCCTCCCACTTGGCTTTGCCCTCTCTCGATTCCACATGTGATCTGATCTACCATTACTTTGTTCAACCGTTGTTCACGGCTTTATAGGAAGGTGCGTAGAGCTCAGGCTCAGGTGTTCACACCACCACCTTCCACTTGTGTGTTGATCTCGACACTGTTGCCAGTGGTCTCACTGGTTTCCTTCCCGAGTTTATTCCCTTGCTGGTGGCAAATTGGTTCCTTGTGGGGTTTGATTAAGGACAATGACAGCTTCTCAGTTTGTGTTTGGGTCTTGGTTTGGTTTCTTCTTTAGCGGTTGCAAGGAGACTGGTTTGTGGTTGTCAGGAAGTGCTTCGGCGGTGGCAAGAGAACCTGGCAACTAGGGTTCGTTCAATGTTTTCTATTGTCGGCGCATCCCACGAGCTGGGCTTTTGTGGTTGTTGTTTTGGGGGCCCATCTTTTGTCTTGTGTTTTATGTGTATTTGGACCTGTGTTTATGTAAGCTTCTTGTTGGTAATTGAATTTACCTCTTACCTTCCAAAAAAAAATTGGGTACCGATATATCATAACAAATTTTTGGTATAACAAAATTTATTACTATTATTATGTCAAACTTTCGATATCTGTGTGTACCAAATATTTCAATTGGTATGGTAACGAGATTGCCACTTTGTTAATGAGCTATTTTTTGGACCGAATACGAATATCTTTTTAGTCCTTTTTTATTTTAGTACAACAATAGATTTACATTAAGTGGAGAGAGGAGTTCGGCTAAGCCACACAATGGACAACCTAATTTGATATCAAATTCGCCATCCACGAAATTGGAACTAAAGACCTCTTACTTACAAATGAAGAGAAATATCACTAAACCGTAGTATTGAAAGAATTTTTATGTACAATTTAATTAATAGTAGTTACAATACATATAATTGTAAAAATATAATAAATAATATTATATAGTGTAGGTACGGTATAATGATTTTGGATAAAATTATCATACCGAAGATGTACTACAAATAGCATGTCATTTCCACTTGGTACAAAATTTGAGTCCAAATTTAATATAATACAATTGGTAATTCGGTTGGTAGGCAATTTGGTAAAAAAAATTTACACCCCTTGGAGGGTCATCTATCTATATATTTTCAATGGTTAAAGCTTTTTACTCAAAGTAGTCAGTGCCAATTAAAACATTCGCGTAAGCTACGCTTAAAGCTTCACAATTACGTATAAGCTATACACCAGAGCATACCTAAACCATACTCCTTCCAACTCTACCACTTAACCCCAGACGCAAATTCCCACACGTTGTTTCTCCTACTACCATAATACCCATGTTACTAATCATACACACGCAGTGAAGTGCGGATCTCCTGCCGACAAACAGGACACTTCGGTGCTATGTCCCGCTCGACTGATATGCTACAGGGGTGGCAACAGACTCGATGCCCACAAGGAATGAATGCTGATCGTCTTCTCCTCGTTAGACATATGACACACAACTGTCCCTCTGGAACATCCTCTTCTTCACTCTGAGCTTCAGCGTCGCTGTCGGCAGCCTGGCTTGATTGCTGTAACTGCCTTTGTTGCCTCCACACTTTCCATTTATTCCAATTCCTGAAACAAAAGACCGGAAATTTAGGAATCTAATGACTCTTCCCCACCGCTCCTTGGCGATGAAAGTCAAGTTAAAAACCATTTTCATTGTCCAGGCCCGGTGGAGAAAAGAAATTATCAAATGAAACCCGTTTAAGGATCAATAGGATATTACACACATCATGGTAATTCAGAGCACTATAAAAGGTTGTCCATGATACCAGCCTAGAGACATTTAATAGCTATCAAGATTTGCAAGCAGAATAGGGTAAAAGAATTTAACATCTCAGGGAAAAGTTTAACCTCACAACTGCATAGCCAAGGACTCCAATTGACATTGAACCAAGAACAAACGCAGTCCAGAACAGCATTCTTGTGCTTGATGCAAGATCTCCAACCATCTCATCCTTAGACATCTCAGAGCTGCAAGTGATACAATATCAGATAATATACAGTATAAATACGCTTCTGACAGAAAATTAAAAACATAAAAAAATCTTTAGGGCTCTCAAGCGTAAAATGACCCTTCCTACTGCCACATATTATCAATCACGGAAAGAAAAGGAAAAGAAAAAAGACAAGGATTGAACTTAAATCCAGCACCGGCTACTATAAAGGGTGACAGTACCACTGCACTGATACATTATAAAAGAAAATTTCCCTCTTCTCATTGCCCCCACTCGCTGTGTCTTCTCTTCACCCTCACCCAATCATCCAGATGAACAAAATTAAAAACTTCTCACTCGCTGTGTTATACTTTGTGCAAAAAGTGCCCCTGATCCTGACTGTATATATTGCAAAGCAGTAATAGGGGCATTAGTGCTAGTAGGATTGCTAGCGTGGCGTTAGACATTTCAAAGATGAAAACACTAGGATTGATTGCTAGTAAAAGATACAGTTTGACAACCATTAAAATGGAAGGGTAGCAGCATTTAAGCAATCAACCATTTAACAAATCCAAGACATATAACCCCGAAAAAGGAGAGTCCTAGACACAACACCAGAAAGTATTTGGCATATTAAAAGTAATGATTTTTTCATACCCGACCACAATACTGAAGAGAACATGATGGAGAACAAACCCACTTACAGAAAATAGGGAAGATCGTTGCAGAACTTGATTTCCAAGACTCCATTTTTCAAACTGCATAGACCCACAGCACTAATCTCCTTTCCCACCGGAAGAATCTTGTCAACAGTGAGGACACCAATCTTCAAAATTGGAAGCAAAAATCGATAAGATTAAGAACGCCAAAGCAAATAGCACAATGAGAGCGAAAGCTTGCAAAACTCACAGGGTAGTTAGTGCCGAAAAGTGCCTTCAAGAATGAAAATGGAGAAGGATTTACAGGTTGCAAATGATGACAAGCTATCGTAAGAGGTATGGGATGGCTTGATCCTTCTACATTCACAACCACCATATCCCGAATCGGCCATTGATCACCATCAACAAGAACGAAAGGAACCTACATAAATATAAAACAAAATTACCATTTCTTTTCATAGTTTAATGCAAAATAAGCTTGATCACCGTCAAAATTCACAGAAATACTGAAAAATTAAGGCAATCGAGTACCTTTCTAACCAAATTCGATTCGTATTCTTCCGAGTCTTTCCAGTGTCTCCAATACCTCCATACTATCGATCTCAAATTAAAGAATCCAATAAAACCCTTCCACTTGTGAATTATATACTGGAAGAACAAATTTGGAATTCAATTTTTCATCCAAACACACCACAAGAAATCACGGAAATTGAATTTTCTGAGCCAAGAAAGAAAGACGCACCGTCTTAGTACTCTGAAGGATGACGGCTCTGTCATTTGTATCTTTGGAGACGAGTACGCCGGACTTGAAGGTCGTCCATGTGCCGTCGACGAGGGACTTCGCTTCGACGGTGCCGCGTACAACGACGAGCCTGTCCGAGTGATCAAGGGGGAGGATTGAGCGGAGATCGGAGACTTTGACGGCTGGGGCCTGACGGAGATTTCTTAGGGCTGAGGAGGCGGCGGTGAAGTTGAGGACGGAGCGCACGGCGGCGCAAGCGAGGGCGACGCCCAAAACGGCGCCGTCCCAGGAGAGGACGAGTTGCGAGAGTAGTGAGATGATGGCATTGTTGTCCGACGACATTGTGGTAGTTGTCGTTTGGTTTCTGACACTCGGTTATGTTAGTGATGCGCGTTTGGCGGTTAATTTTGCAACACCAATGCAAGTAAATTTCACTTTTACCAACCAGGCTGTACAAATGCGGTTGTTTGACATAGAGGATTGGATAGGATAGGACTAGATGGGATAAGTTTTCTTCATGTTCTGAAGTCAAACACCCTCCCCTCCGCTCACAATCGAGTTTGTGAATCGTGTTGTATTTGCGTTCGTGTCAAGTACCGCAACCCTCAAGAAACTGATGTTTACTATGTGGCCCGAAATTACCGATAACGACATTGGCATACGCTTCGCATAAAGCTTCATAAGTACACACGAGATGAATCTACTTCAACTTTTATGTACACCGAACACGGCACAGTTTCTCCTAATAATACTAGACATGTTAAGAATCATATATTCGCAGCGAAGTACGGATCTCCTGCCGACAAACAGGACACTTTGGTGCTACGTCCCGTTCGATTGATATGCTGCACGGGTGGCAGCAAACTCGATGCCCGCAAGGAATGAATGCTGACCGCCTTCTTCTCGTCAGACATATGACACACAACTGCCCCTCTGGAACATCTCCTGCATCCTCTTCTTCAATTTGAGCTTCAGCATTGCTGTCAGCATCCCGGCTTGATTGCTGTAACTGCCGTTGTTGCCTCTCCACTTTCCATCTATTCCAATTCCTGCAACAATTTGTTAATCAGTTTCTTGAAACTCATTTCAGATCGCTGTGATCATCATTGGTTAACCATTTCCATTTCGTCTCTTAAATTCAAACATCAAGTATGCGACAATTTTGTAATTACAGAAGTTGTAATATCAAATCTTGAAAGAAAAAAAAATATATATATTCGTGATACATGTCGTGCATTCCTGTATTTCACTGAACATAATTTCCTTTCTCCACCGCTCCTCGACAAGGAAAGTTAAGTTAAACACCATTTATAGAACATCTCTAGCCATGCAAGACATACGAGAGAGATGTTAAAAGAAACTGAACATTCAGAAGTCAACATGGTTAAATGGAACCCGAGGAAATTCAGTAACGTTACAAAATGTTGTCCTTGTTACCAGCCTAGAGACATTTACTACCTATCAAGATTGAACAGGAAGATGCAAGCAGAATAGGGTAAAGGAGTTTAACATTTCAAGGAAAATATATACCTCACAACAGCATAGCCAAGGACTCCAATTGACATTGAACCAAGAACAATCCCAACCCAGAACAGCATTTTTGCACGTGATGCAAGATCTGCAACCATCTCATCCTTAGACATCTCAGAGCTGCAAAAGATACAATATCAGATAAAATACAGTATAAATACGCTTCTGACTGAAAATTAAAAAAAAAAAAAGGAGTATAGATAAGATAGGGCACTCGGGCGAAATGGACTTTCTACAGCCACATATTATCGATAAAAAAAAAACCTGGAATCTTCGAAACAAACTAATAAAATTTATAAAAAGCTATAATATTTCTCTCCTCTAGATGACAAGACTGAAACTTAGTTCCGGAACCAGATTTTATAACGGATGAGAGCACTGCTAAACTGATACATTATGATAGAATAAACAAGAAGTTACTGGAAGCTTTTACGCTTATCTTTCTATTTCTTTCTCTTCACTGTATCACCCACTTGCTGTGCCTTCTCTTCATCCTCACACATTGGAAGAATCAAAATCTTCCCTTTACTTACCCAATAAAACAATAATTATTGTTAATCTAATCCATCTTAGGATGCATGTCATGCTTCGTGAAAAAAGTGGCAACTGATCCTGAGAGAGAGAAGCTTTTTGTAGTGGTGTTTGATATTTCAAAGATGGAAACACCCCTGAGAGAGAGAATGTTATACCAGACTGTTCAAATTTAAGTTCCTACTGACTAGTTAGGGAATCTAAGCGTCTATTATCATAGCTAGTATATCATATTATTCAACAACCATTAAACTGGAATGGTAGCAATGTTGACGTCAATCATCCTCATCACAGATCCCACACATATTAACGCCGAAAAAAAAGAAGTCTTAGACACCAAAAGTATTTGCCAAGAGTAAAATAATGACTTTTCTCATATCCAACTACAATACGGAAGAGAACATGCTGAAGAATAAACCCACTTACAGAAAATAGGGAAGATCCTTGCATGACTTGATTTCCGGGACTCCATTTCTCAAACTGCAGAGACCTACAGCACTAATCTCCTTTCCCACTGGAAGAATCTTCTCAACATTGAGGAAAGCAACCTTCAAATCGGAAACAAAAATTGATAAGCTAAAGAACGCTAAAGCAAATAACTCCGATGCTAAAAAGCACATTGAAAGCAAAACCTTGCAAAACTCACAGGGTAGTTAGTGCCAAAAAGTGCTTCCAAGAAAGAATAGGGAGAAGCATGTACAGGTTGCAAATGATGATAAGCTATCGTAAGAGGTAAAGGATGCCTTGATCCTTCCACATTCACAACCACAATATCCCGAATCGGCCATTGATCACCATCAACAAGAACGAAAGGAACCTACACAAATATGAAATCAAAATTACCATTTCTTTTCATAATTTAATGCATTCAAGTAAACTAAATTACCATCAATATTCACAGAAAATACTGAAAAATTAAGGCATTCGAGTACCTTTCTGACCAAATTGGATTCGTGCTCTCTCCAATACCTCCAAATTATCGCTCTCAAATCAGACGACCATCCGATTAAGCCCTTCCACTCCTGAACTATACACTGCACAAACCAATTCTGAATTCAATTTTTCATCCAAACACACCGCAAGAAATAACAGAAACTGAATTTTCTGAGCCATGAAAGAAAGCAAACGCACCGTTTTAGTACTGTCAACGACGACGGCTCTGTGATTTGTTTCTTTAGAGATGAGTAAGCCGGACTTGAGGCTCGTCCACGTGCCGTCGACGGCGGACTTGGCTTCGACGGTGCCGCGTACAACGACGAGCTTGTCGGATTGATCGAGGGGGAGGATTGAGCGGAGATCGGAGACTTTGACGGCGGGGGCATCACGGAGCTTGCTTAGGGATGAGGAGGTGGAGGTGAAATTGAGGACGGAGTGCACGGCGGCGCAAGCTAGGGAGACGCCCAGAACGGCGCCGTCCCAGGAGAGGACGAATCGGGAGACTTGGGAGACGAAGACATTGTCTGGCACTGGCGACGACATCACGGTGGTTGTCGTTTGGTTTACATTCGGAAGTGTGTGTTGAAAGCGAACGTGGTGGGGTGGCGGTTTGGAACTTTGGCGGTTAGTAGATTAATTCAAAGACCATGGGTCATTTTGTAATTTAGCGCACAATGACGACTTTTACGGGACTGGTGGCAATTTTTATTTTTTATTTTGGGCCTCAAGGACTGATACGTCTCAATAAGCAAGGCCCATAATTTTTTTTTGTCCAAACAAGGCCCATATTTAAAAAAATAAAAAAAAACAAACCCAAACAAACGAAACAAACAACTAAGCCGGTAAAGCTGCCTTCTAGCTAAAATGATCCACTTTTGACATTTTATTGCTGAAATTTCAGCATCCAAGTATTAAAAGTGGATTAATTTAGAAGTTTGATGCTTGCTAATTGAAATGCCCAAACTTGTCCGTTGTCCTTGAAATGACTAAAAATGTTCTCAGCTAATCAAAAACATTTTTGTTAGCCCTTACGTAGAAGTGCTTACATGTTTAAAGCATTTTTCAAAGCTTTCTAGAGAAGAACTTTTCAGTGTTTGTTTAGGAAGCACACTATTTGTAATCGTTGTGATTTGAATAAAAGTGTCAATAGCAGAACCGCTTTTAAGCAGAATTATTTTCTAATTCCTAAAGAAACACTTTTCAACTTTTTGTAGAGAAACCCATTATCATGCGCTCCTTTAGGACGTGCTTTAGAATGTGGTTTGCCAAAAGCCATGGCAAATCAGTTTTTTTTTTTTGGGGGGGGGGGGGGGGGGGGGGGGGGGTGGGTTTGCCGGAAGTCATGGCAAAGCAGTGAGGGGAGGCAGTGTTCTAAAAATTAGCCTAGGCGCTAGGCGGAGGAGCTCCAACCCAATTTAGACCAAAACATTCAGTTAGGCAGGGAGGACTTAGGCGGCCGCCTAGGCGCCCTGAGGCAGGCTAGGCGGCAGTCTAGGCAGTTTGAATCTCGCTGCAAATCTCAAATTTGCTACAATTTTCCCAACAGATGTACAACTTCTAATCTTGTACGTAGTAGCAGAGCTCTAACGAATTTTTGCAGCTCGTCTCTGTGAAGATGAGGGAAGAGAAAGAGAGAGATTACCGGTGAATTTTTGCAACTTGTCTCTATGAAGATGAAGGAAGAGAGAGTGCAAAAAGAGACACAGAGAGAGACAATTAAACATTTCAATATGTGGTCTGTTTTGCAACTCGTCTGTGAAGATGAGGGAAGAAAGAGTGCGAAGAGAGAAAAAAGAGAGACTGAAAGTCTGAAACATTTCAATACGTGAGGGCAGGGACTGGGATCTCAAATCCAAGGAAAAGTTGATGGTTTTAATTATAGGAAAACTAATGAAAAAGACTTGAAAAGTTTTAGTTTTAATAAAAAAAACCATGTTATAAGTTTTGTTCAATGATTAGTACAATGCCCATATTAAAGTAGTCCAACTAAAAATGGCCTAACTATAATAAATTATGATTTGTCGATTTTACCCCTAACTTTTTTAGGTTGAGTTCCATATTTTCATCGTTAATGAGTTCATCGTTGTTTTGCAAATCTTCTTCTTTTTCTTTGAAACAAAAATATAGATCCTCATGCTATTTAATTTATATTTTGTATTATTTCGTTGAAACGTGATTGTCGTTATTATTCATAAAGTATTCAAGGTACTGTTTTTCAATTTTTCTTCGTTAGTGCAGTTCATCATTTGTTTATCTAGAAAATAAATTTGAGATCTGCATGTTATTCAATAATAACGCCGGGTCACTGTTTCTAAACTGTAAAAATTAACTGTTTCTGGATTTTAAGTAACAATGTTTCTGGAATCTAAGTCACTGCTTATGGAATCTAAGTTACTGTTTCTAGAATCTAAGTCATTGTTTCTGGATCCAAATGAAATAGACACATTGTTTCTTAAATGTAAGCTAGAAAAGAAATAATGAAATTCATTGTATTTGGATTCAAAGCAAAATAAGCATCATGTTTCTTAAATATAATCAACTGATACATGAAAGAAAAGAAACAATCAAAGGTTAAAACATAGACTGTTTCTGGAATCTAAGTCACTGTTTCTGGAATCTAAGTCATTGTTTCTGGAATTTAAGTCACTGTTTTTGGATTTTGGTTCTTTTCTTTCCAGATACAGTGTTTGTTTGTGCACAAAAAAAAACAAACATTGTATCTAATTTTTTTTTTCCTGAAACAATGTTATGTTTTGGGTTCTCCATAAATAGTTTTATGTTTTGGTTCTTTCTTTTTTCCCTATTTACAGACGCCTGAGATGTACGTACATCACCGGGACCGTAGGTCCTTATTGGATCTAAGTGGAATAAAATACTAACACTATAAATTGTTCGTGGTGCAGATAAGAGGATGAGGATGAGGACAATGACGAGGAAGAAGACGATAAGGGCACGAAAAAGGTAGACAATAGTTTTGGATGGTTTTTTATTAAACTTTGAGCCATTTTGGTTAAATGACATTTTCGGATGGTTTTTGATTAAATATTTGTTGACCCAAGCCCATTTCATTGAAACTCCCTTTAATTATCACAACCATGGACGATGATGGTTTTGATGGACTAAGATCTCAAATATATATTTTATATTGAAACCATGGACCCAAGGTGGTGGACGGGTGATGTGAAAGAGGTGAGGTGCCGATCGTTTTTTTTTTTTTTTTTGGGTCTAAAGGTGTTGATGGTTTTAATAATGAAGACCACCCACTTTGTGGGCTTTTTATATTTTTAAAAGTTTGGGATATATATATATATATATATTATATATATATATATATATATGTTATATAAATTATAAATTATTTAGATAATATTTTGTTTTTTTCCTAGGCAAGCAAATTATATATGTACATAAAACATAAAACATTCACATATGTATGTTCTTCAATAAGAAATAACATATTAGTCAATAATTATTTACATTTGATATAGTAAATTTAATTAATTCATAAAATATATAAGAAATTTACCTAAATCCCCCTAGGCCTCCTAGGCGCCCGCATAGCCTCCTAGGCACTAGGTCCCAGCCCGACTAGCGTCTAGCGTTTTTTAGAACCTTGAGGGGAGGGATGCTTGGAGAGGGTTGGTTGCTAGGGGTTTTTTATTTTTTATTATTGTTTTGATACCTTCGAGGGTGTTTGTCTCAAACACAAGAGATTTGTGTAAGGGGTGTGATATTCACACAGCCTATTTTACTTTTCACATACCCCTTTAATTTTCGACTGTCGGATCAGATAAATTGAAGAAAATCAACGGATAAAAATTAATAAGGAGTGTGTAAAAATGGGATGGCGACCAGTTTTGATTGCATTGACAGGAAACATATTTTTAGAGAGGCTTTTGTAGCGGATGCATTCGCTCGCCAAGGCCTTCTTATTACTGATTATCATATTTGGGACCATTGTATTCCTTCATTTGCTCTTCATGCTTTTCAGTTTGATTCTATAGGGAACGGTTGTACTCGAGGTTTTTCTCTTTAATTTATTTTCTTTCAAAAAAAAAAAAAACCAGTTTGTTAATATATGATATGATATGTTGAGAGGAAAAAAATGAAAAACAATGTACGGTAACACCACTTGCACTTCTTTTGACCTTTTAGGAGATGGAATTAACTCAAGTTAGCTTTAGGGTTTATAAAATTCTGAATTCAATTTTTTGCATTTCTTAATTTATATCCACTATGTGATATTCCAACATTAAGATAATACTCAGTTTTTTTATTTTTTTTATTTTATTATGAAGATAATATTTAGTTAAGTAGAATGTCAATTTCATTCCATTGTTTATATAGAAAATTGCTCATTCCAACAATTAATATTTAATACTTTATAATACCAAACCTTATTGTTTGGTTGTCGATACAATAAATACATTTTCCCGAAATTATGGATAACAGCAAATTCATGCTTCTCCTGCCTTGCATTAGTTCCAAACCCTAAGCTCAAGCCAACACACAACCAATACATGAAATTTTACAAAGCCAAATGAGTGAGATACTGAAACGGAAATATATCTCCGAGTATGGCATAATCACTCCAACGACAACTTTATAAACAACGTATTCGGTTTAGAATATTCTAAACTGTATGGCCTGTGACCAATAAACCATGTTTCGATGAGACCTTTTCATTTGACCTCCATCGGAATTCCAATAATATTGGGGGGATAACCATCCAAAGCAAATGATTTTATCAATGCATTGATTGTGTCCGGTGAATCAAAGTTTGCTGCATGACCTGTGTCCTTGATTATCTCTAATTTTGATTTGGAACCCAAATGCCTGGAAGAAGCATATATAGAAGAAGCTTTGTAAGTACCATATATATTGAAACTAAACCAAACAAATCCTCTTTTTGTTTTTTTTGAAAAAAAAAAAAAGGACCAGCCGGTTGCTTTGCCACGGCAGCCCACATTTTCAAGAGCCAGGAGGACTGTATTTCAGCTTCCCCTGGCCACCATCGTGTGATTCAAGCAAATAAATCCGTAATTATATAAGATAATTAGGAAAATAAATCCTTGTTTAAACCCCTTCTTAGAACATCAGCAACTTATAATTATGTACCTAACTCAAAAAATAAAATAATAAACAATCAAATTATGTACCTTTGCAACTGATGGGCCAAGAACAATGGGAAGACTTTATCTTTGTCGCCCCAAATTATTAGCGTTTCCTTCACATAATTAAATTAAATAAAATTGTAATTACAAATTGGAAGCCAGAAGTTGCGTTCAAGAAAATTAAAACCTTAAATTTTTGGATGAATGGATTAAAAAAACAAAGATTAAACGTATAAGCTCTTGTTACCTGAGTTAGAATAGGAAGGTTTGAATCTTGTTTCTTGGCCACCAAGTGTTCAAGTAGCTCCATTCTCTCCTTTCTGTGTTCATCGTTGGCCTATAAAAATGTCACGCTCTATAAGATTGGGAAATTTATTTCCAATAACAAAAACTGAAAGCGTTTTGTAAATAAATTAAAACACTTCGAACAATGTTTGACAGAAAAACTATACTTTGATGAGTCTGCCGAGGACAAAGTCAGGAACCCACTTGAAAACATCATACTTGTACAAAGACCGGTTCATTAACAACCGTAGATCATGTGGACTTCTTGGCAAAAGAATCTCCAAAGCATCTGATTCGACCTTCAACAGCTCATCCTTCTGTTCATCCGTCCACACTACCCCACTACTCACAATCACAACCTTCTCCACCGTCTCCGGATACATCTCAGCCATCCGATACGCCACAAACCCACCGTAGCTCAGACCGTAAACCGATAATCGGTCCACACCCAATCTCTTCAACCCGTCCACAACACTTTTCGCTTGGAATACCTCGCTCCGGTCCAACCGGTTCGTGTAAGACTTCCCAAAGAACAGCAAATCCGGCACGTACAAGTTGAAGTTCCTGGACAAGGCACCCACATGACACACAAACTGCCATAGAGAATTGCCTCCGTAGCCGTGAACCAGAACGAGACCGGGTTTATCAAACCGCCGGTGGTTGGCAGTCCAGAAGTGCATTGTGGTTTGGTCGTCAACGTCGACTGTACAAGGAGAGAGACCACATAGCCTGAAATATAAAGCTACAAGAGTATCTGGGAGTTTGAAGAACACTAGATCCCAGTTGGTTTTGAGGAAAAAAGATAAGAGAGTATGGAAAATTGTTGATGCGGTTGAGAGGTAGAAGAAGAAAGCATTCCAAAACTTTTGGAAAGCCATGGGAATGATGATTAATTAGACCAAGGAAATCACTAGTTTTTGTGGCAGAGAGAGGTTACTGAATTGATTAAATTTAACATAATTATATAAATTATAACATGGGATTTTAATTAAAAAAAAGGATCGTGGTAAAGATTAAGGCATGTAAATTCATAAAATACTCAAGCATTTATCATGCGACACAAAGTCAAGAGGCATTGCAGTCAACAACTAAGTATTTTATCAGAAATACTCTAATCCTCAACAAATTAACAAAGATTAATTTATTTTGACAAACAATATTATCTACACTAAGAGGGAGGGGGATGTGCTTAGCCTAACAATTGGCTAATAGTAATGTGGTTTAAATTCGCTTTTAGCTAGAATCGAACCTAAGACCTCTCACTTACAAGTGAAGATGAATACCACTAGACCATAATACTAACTGGCAAAATTAATTTATTAACTACCAAATAATCCAATTAATGCGTTAAAAAATAATAATAATCCAATGAATGAAGGATGTGGTAGGTGATAAATAAAGTTTATTTAGAGTAAGCACAAATGTAAATTGATGAAAATATTATAACACGGTTGAGATCTTGATATGATCTGTATAATAGTAGTGCATTGTGCAACTCTAACAACTCCTGGCAAAATTAATTTATTAACTACCAAATAATCCAATTAATGGATTAAAAAATAATAATAATTCAATTAATGAAGGATGTGGTAGGTGATAAATAAAGTTTATTTAGAGTAAGCACAAATGTAAATTGATTAAAATATTATAACACGGTTGAGATCTTGATATGATCTGTATAATAGTAGTACATTGTGCAACTCTAACAACTCTCTATGTTTATGCTAAAATTTAGTTACAATTGCAAGAAAATTAATTTAAATAATTACTTTCAGATGACTTTTAGTTACTCTATTTTTTTTTTTTTATATTGCATCCACTTCATGAAGGAACCACCTTGTCCACCTCTTGCATTTATCCATTTGCATTATACAAATTTCATAGTCAAATCCATTTATTTTCGTAATCATCATTTAAAAAGGATAATGATGTTTACATACCTCTTGTTAATTTATGTTATTTGAATATCTTCAATTTATTCAATTCGACTGTCGGAAATTGAAGAGGAGTGTGTGAAAGGTAAAATGGATAGCACCACCTTTAAAGATTCTATAACTTTTGAATTCTATGTAGTCTAACCCATAAGAGCATCTCCAATAGGCCGATAAATTTAGAGTCAAATGTATTTGACTCTAAATTTGTCAGTCCCTCTACGATGCATCACAAAATTTGAAGTGACTTTGGAGTTATATGCTAAGTTATATTTAAATTTGGATGTAACTCAAAAAGTAAAAAGTGCAACCCACAACCTTTAATAAAATAAAAAAAAAAAAAATAAGTCAACTGGTGGTGAAATGCGGTTTTCCTCCTGCAGGCTCAGAAGAGGCTAGTTGGAATTGCACCCTACCTATGGGATGTGGCCACAATTAAGTAGATTCACAGCTTATTAAGTATCGAACTCAAGACCTCCCATTTTTTTCCTTTAGGGAGCTGGTTTTCTCATTTTTTTTCCATTGGACCACTTGTTGTGATTGTGCGACCAACAACACTTCTTTCAAAAGCATAGTAGACCCTAGTATGCTTTTCTATACTTTTATACTATTATTGACAACACCACAATTCCAAGCCAGTACTTAGAAATTACGAAAGCTATATTTGATTTTAAATTCAACTTTATGTCACTTTAATGAACAAGAATTGACCACTAAAGGTAAATTTAACTCTGTATGTATGGGAGATGGTAGATGTTAATAATGAATTAAGCATGCATTTGGTGCCGCTGTTTTTCTTTGATTGAGGTCATGTTATCTCGAATTTTCTCCTAATATTATAATAAAATATTATCGTTACGTCTAAAAAAAAGAATGCATTTGGTGCATTACTTTTAGTTCCAAGCAAGAAAAAAGCAGGCTATTGCGTGTCAAAGCAAATATTTAGAACTTCTAAGTTATATAGTGATGAAAACAAATTTTATATACATGTATATATATAAAATTAAGAGGCCTTGCTTACAAGGTGCGACAATGCTGATTCTAAATTTTTTATATATAAATCGACACCAATGTCCACTTCACCTCTCGCCTTCTGTTTGAAACTTTAATTTGAATCCATTTTTCTTCAATATCGTTGGTATAAAAAGTAAATAACAAAATAAATAATGATTTCTTCCTTTATTACTATATTTTGTGCGATGTATTAGATTCGACTCTTATGAATAACAAGTTCAACACGAATTTATTATGATTAGCCATAAAATGAAATTGCGATAGAGAATGAAAATAACTAAATAAATCTTCCACGCTTAATGATGATAATTTATAATTTGCTATGTGGTATTAGGCTTTGCCTGTTTTTTCCCTTTGCCTTTTGTTTCACCGATAATCTTGTTCGTCTTATGGTGTGTTATTTTGTTTGGGGACGTGTAGTTGGTGCGGTCTTGACTTTTACTACAATTACTTCCAACCAAAAAAATACAATTATTACATACACTAATTTGGTTTTCCCAGTTGAGTTGGTAATGATCGTTTTCTTCTTTAAATCAAGATGTAGATTCGAGTCCCAATACTGGCAACTCCTCTTGATGGGCTAAGACTCTCTCCATAAATCCTCCAAAAAGCTTGTGGTATGCTCTGACCTTGGAATAGAGTAGCCGAAATAATTTAGACAAAATGCCTAATTTAGACAAAATCCAACTCCAGTCAAAGGCTGAACTAAAAATCAGTGGAGATCGCTAGGCCAAAATATGGCCATCGTCGGCCGATGCCTAGCCCGTTTGCTGGGCCTTGCAGCAGCAGCTGGAATCACAAACAGCTTGGAAATTGTAGTTGAGGCCATGGTGCCTTCAGCTGTGCTTGTTCTTGGAGGAATGCTCGCAGAAGATCCGAACGAATCCAATCTAGGAATGAGACTACAATTAGGATCATTGTTGTAAGGCTTTCGGTACTTCCTTTGGGATTGGTGTGGTTCCGTTTTCGGATAAATTGAACCTTTTGGTAGCCGATGATCAATTGTATCGATTCGTTCTTTTGTTGCAATACACAACACCATCTGCCATATTAGGAGCAGTTGCGAGCTTGAGGAGTTATGTAGTAGAAAAGGCTTCTCCTCTTCTCTCATGGTAGCATATTGTTGCTGTCTTCTCCTTCTCTGTCTATATAATTGTCTACTTCTCCATTTTGTTTTGAAGATATATAGAGCTTGAATCTCAAATATTTTTTCAGATATATATGCTTGATTATTCATAAGATTTGTTTTCACTTGAGATATTTAGTATCCGTTTGAGTGTTTCCTAGTTATTAATGTTCATTAACTGAGACCTTATTAGTTTTCAGTTTTTTATCAAAGTCCCTAGCATTAATGTAATAATGAATTTATATGTCGATTACATTATTTTTTTAAATAAAAATTAGTAGTTGATTTAGGTTTTTAATACTCACACCTTTATTAAACTCTTAATTAATTTTCAATTCAAAACATTTCCAAAATAAAATTAGAATAAGTTTGTACCATTAGTTTTTTATAAAAAGTTCTCAAGGAAGTTTGTGGCATGTGCTGCCCCTGAAATGGGGTAGCCTCCCCTCTTCCTAAACTTTTTTTTAACAAAAAAAAAAATACTATAGCAACCACAAATTTGTATGCACTGTTGTACCATCTGGTATGACATGTGATGTATATGTGTTATGTCACTTTATGAGTTTATCTTATTAGATTTTTGTTATATATATGCCTTATTTGTCAAATGTGGTACAAAAATGTCACTTTACTCTTATATAGTGAAAAATAATATATATATATATATATATATATATATATATATGTGTGTGTGTGTGTGTGTGTGTGGACGCGCGCGCGAGACCAAAGTATGAAAAAAAATTGGGTTGATTTTGACCTGCTACCACAATTTGGAGGTGGAATATTGTAGTGCACAAAGTCAGTGCAAAGAAAATATTTCCAAAGATGTAATGAAATTGACGTTGTGTATTTTCACAAGATAAGTATCAATAGTTGTGTTGTTATCGTGAGTTTGATCTATCAACATGCCATGGGAGTCTTCTCATTTTTCAACTCAAGAACCAAGCCTGTCGTCAGGTCAAACACAATTTACTCAAGTCTTAAGCTTGAGTCATGGGATAAAAGATTATGTTATAATTGTGCACTAACTCAACTTGAGATCGCGATATGTGCCACAAATGTTAAACGATGAGTGCTCGATTGGTCATACGAGTTGATTTCTAACCGTAAATATAACGTGAATTAGTCACACTACCATGTACAAGACTAGACTATACATTTTTCATGTTATAAATTGTTAAGATGACTTACCTCTAATCTGATTACAAAGTACATCAATTTGAACTGCATTATTATAGCTAACTCAGTATGAGACTTGACACATTTTCTCACTATCTTAAGATAGATAATATCGTTTGTTCAACAAAAAAAAAATCGTAATTTAAATTCCTTGTTGCACAGACGTATCAGTCCAAATTAAGATGACAACCAGAAGCTGCTGAGAATATGATTAGTTTTTGCTTAGCCTGCCGATGTGCAAGTGCAACACATTAGTTTAGTGGCTCTTGAATTCACACTGGACAGATATAAGCGGTGACATCGTGGATTCAGTAACCGAGTCGATTAATCAGTTGAGCGTTACTGAGTTGATTAATCAGTTAAGCTTGGGACATGTTTGCAATTATTTTTAAAAGGGTTAAAAGCTCAGCGTTTGACAGATTCAACTAAAAATGTTTATGGGTTTTAAATAACTCATTTGAATGTTCCTTTGGAAGATTAAAAGCACTTTAATTTTAAAATTTTCTGTTTACAAAATTTTCAAAAGCGTTTTCAGCCGAATTTATTCAATTACTAAACTACACCTATTTGTAGTCTTAAAACTCCAAATTATCCCTCTATCGACTACACCACCTATTTGTAGTTGTACTCATTCATATAATTTTTCAATTTTTTTTTAATCTTAAATGTATTTGTTCTTAAATATACCAATTTGTTATATGTAAAATGTATTAGTTTTTAATATAAATGTACCCATTTGTAAATAAGATCCATTCGATTTTTTTTTTCTAACCATTTTAAACTTATATGGGAACATTCTTTTTCATTGATACGAGAATGCATCCATGTCAGATTTAATGGAAGAAATTTCCTAATGTTATAAAGCCCCCTATCTTTTTTTTTTTTTTTTTTTTTTTGAAGAATGTACCCAGGATTATATAATATATATATATATATATATATATATATATATATATAACACCCTGACCTAGAAGGTTCACCTGGACTCCGAATCGAGCTGTGCTAACCAACACCAGAAAGATGATGAAGCCATTGTTGAAGATATATAGTGACTGCCACATCATTTGACACATCATCATAAGTGCCATATCAGCTATTGGAGTTGGTTAGTTTGTTAAAAGTTAGTTACACAGATGACTTAGCTGATAAGCTACATTTGCAGATTATATAAGCATGTATCGACTCATTTGTGTAATTATCTTTTCATCTCTCTAGAAATAACAAAGCTTTCACTCATCCCTTCCTCTCTCTCTCTATCGCTCTCAATCTTTCTCTTTGCATTTCTTTGATATTTCTTTGCATAAATTCATCTGCGAATCCTTAGAGGAATGTTATCATGGTATCTTCGCCGTAGGGTTCAATCTTGTGGCGTTCATTTCCATTGTGTTGTGCCTTAGGGTTCGATTTGGTTGCTGTGAAGATTTCTGGTGGATTGATGAGCTTCTGGCTTTTGGGAGGTCAGACTTCGAGTTTATCAGGTGCTATTTTTCTTTTTGCACTCTAAATGTTTGTGTAATTGTCGCAATGAAGAATTCTCTGTGAAAAACTAAAAATTAAAGGTCAATGGTCATTTCTTGATGTTTTGATCTGTTGGGTTTTTCACACGAACAAGGCCGATAGCCAGTAGTGTGGGTTCATGGAAGAGTTATAATTCTTGAAGATTGCTTGAGTAGTTGGTTTCTTGATTCGTTTGGCGTTCAGTTCTGTGAAAATTGAAGGTCTTTTGGGCATGATCACTATTAAGTTGAGAGAAGAAAATTTTGTCAAATGGGATTATCAGTTTCAGTCGGTGCTTAAGGGTTATAATTTCTTTGATTTCTTTAGTGGGGAATCTCAGTGTCCTCCAAAGTATATAATCAACACTGAGATTGGAGTTACTAAAGAAATTACTACTGCATATAAAGACTCGGTTAAAACAGATGTATCCCTATTTAGCTTGTTGATTGCTACACTTTCGGATGAAGCTATAGACTATGTCATTGGGTGTAAAACCTCTCAAGAAGCTTGGAAATCTTTACAGGAAATATATGCATCTATCTTTGTTGTCAGGGTTAATCAATTCAAGACTGAGTTTCATACTGCACAGAAAGGTGCAGATTTTGTTGACAAGTATTTGCTTCAATTGAAGGCTATCAAGGATCAACTGGTTGCTGCAGGAGAGAAAATAACTGAGAATGATTTGGTTAGTGCTGCTTTATCTGGTTTACCCCCAGAATTTGAAATGATCAAGACAGTAATCTTAGCAAGAGACACTCCAAGTTCAATGAAAGATTTTCGAGCTCAACTGATTGGGGCTGAAGGGAGTATTGAGTCTAGACTTACAACTTTATCAAGTTCTATGTCAGCTATGTATGTTCAGGGAAATGGCTCGAATACACAGGGATCTCAGGGCAATGCTCAAGGTTATGAACAAGGAGAGAGTTCAAATGCGCATAGGTCTCAAGGGAGGAACAATTACAATGGTGGTAACAATAACAGGAGGTAAAATTTCAACAATCGAAAATTCTGTGGTGGCTACAATGGTGGGAACAATAATTATAGGTCATATTCTACTTTTGGGAATGATGGGAAAGGTGTTCAAAATGGAGGTTCTCAAAGTTCTTTCTGTGGTAATGGAAGCAAACGAGGAAATACTTGGAGTGGTGATACAAACTATAGAAATGCTATATCTTCTGAATGTCAAATTTGTTCTAGAAGAGAGCATACAACACCAAATTGTTACCTTAGAGCTGATAACAGTCAATCATCTAGTTGGTTCTTGGTATGTCAGATATGTGGGAAAAGAGGTCATCGAGCTTTGGAATGTTTTCATAGAAATAACTTTTCATATTAAGGCAGTGCACCACCAACAATATGACATTGTAACTTTTAAAACAAGATGTATGAAATTGTGGTTCGACTCATAAACATAATATACAACTTATATATGACCTATAAAATATGGAAGATTCTACATATTACCGTATTTCTATATGATAAAATTCAACATCTAATAAATTATTAAATTAAGACAATATCGATAATTTTGTCCATGCACCTAAATACCCTTTCATTTGCCCAAGCAAACAAAAAGGTGAACTGCACCGTAGCAACTACAAGAAGTTGAACGAAAAAATCTGGAAAGACCGATCGATATGACTATTCTCTCGACCCCATCTTCTTCCACTTTCCCTCCCACGCATGTACTTTACCCTTTTTACTTTGTCTTTGGTAGACACGTATGCTAAGTAACATGGACATCTCGCATGTCATCTAAGGCTAAAGGTTTCCAATAATACCATCAGGATCCTCTTCGGATCCTTTTGATGGGGATTCTAGGAATTCGTAAATTATGTATGTTCATTGTATATCGTGTGATCAGTTTATGTCAAGTACTATTTATGTTTATTTTTAAATTAAAATATATAAAATGATTTCTGACAGCACAATGTACGATAAACAGACACGATTCACGAATCCTCATATGCTCACGAGGAGAATCCAGACTCATATTATTTGGTTTCTTACCTAATATTTCAATTAAACTATTTAAAAAAAATTCAAATTCAAATATAAAGAGACAGACACACTGCTTTTGATTTACTAACTAATTTACCTCAAATTTACACGTTACGATTTAAATTGTTAGTGGACAACGACATAACATCTCTCAATCGAACATATTGCTTTTATAACTCTGTCGTCTTTTATCCCACAACAGTCCAAGACATGTGACCTTGCATTGCATTTTGTAAGGAAATTGTTCTGAAAATTAGACCTTTGAAAATCTCAAACAGGGTTTAGATCCAAAAAATTGAAGTATCCAATATTAAAGGCCTTTACATGCTTTGATCCACTACGATATTTTCCATTTTTTAGTTAAGATTCGTTGACAAACAGAACTTCGTCAAGACATGCCTGCAATTGCGACAAATCTTTCATACTAAAAAACTAAGATCGAAAATTAATCTAAAACAAATGAAGTTATAAGAGAATTCAGGGAAGTGGGTGAATCCATATTTACTGCATGACCTGTGTCCTTGATTATTTCCACCTTTGATTTTGGTCCCAACTGCCTGTACATATTCAAAAGTGAACATTACCAATAATAAGTTCGGATTAATTAGCTTAAAATGCTGATTAATTAATTTAATCATGAAGAAATAAATTAAAATTAAGTCACCTTTGCAGCTGATAGGCCAAGTACACAGGGAACACTTCATCCTTGTCACCCCAAATTATCAGTGTTTCCTTCATCCAAATAAGAACTCCCTTCAAAATTTATGAAGAGAAAGTTTTCTAAGTGTTGAATTATGGCCAAGTTGGTTTATACCTGAGTTAGAATAGGAAGGTCTGGATCTTCTTTTTTCCTCAGCAAGTGCTCTGCCAGCTCTAATTTCTCCTTCCTGTGTTGTTTATAGGTCACCTACATATCACAACATACAAATCCTATCCTTTTAGAATTAACTTGACGCACAAATGTTCTTTTGCCAGACACTACAACAAAGTGCCTAGACACTGGGATTGTCAGATTATATATCTTAGTCTTCAATCAATACTTTATCGATAGACTAATAATATAACATATTAGATATCTGAGTAGAACATTGCAAATCCAATGAAACTCACATTGATGAACCCATGAAGGAAAATGTCAGGGACCCACTTAGAAGGGCCAGGTTTATGCACTGATAGATTCACCAGGAGCCGTAGATCATGAGCACTTTGAGGCACGAGGAGATTCAATGCATTGCTTCCAACCTTATTGAGCTGCTCTCTCTTCTGCTCCTCCGTCATCCCAATCCCACAACTCACAACCACAGTCTTCTCCACCAACTCCGGGTACATCTCCGCCATCCAATACGCCACGAACCCTCCGTAACTTATGGAGTACACAGAAAATCTGTCCAACCCTAATCTCTTCAACCCTTCTGCCACACATTTTGCTTGGAAGATCTCAGTCCTTTCCAGCCTAGTTGTGTAGGAGTCGCCAAAGAACAGTAGGTCAGGCACATACAGATTGAAGCTTTGAGAGAGAGAGCCCACCTGATGGATGAACTGCCACTTTGAATTGCCACCATACCCATGAAGCATTACTAGGGCAGGCTTCTGGGACCTCCTAGGATTTGCAACCCAAAAGTGCATCGTGGTTTGATCATCTAATTCAACTGTGCAGGGACAAAGACCACACGACCTGAAATATACTGATAAAAGTAAATCTGCAACTGTGATTAGGAGCGTGATTGGATTCAGAAAAGGTAAAATTGAAATCAAGAATTGGGAAATGGCTATGATTGTTGCAAGGTAGAAGGAGAGGACATTGGAAAATTTTGGGTAGGCCATGACCTAGGGTTTGAATTTGAATTGAGAAATATTGAGTGGTTGATCTCCTCCTTGTTGGATTACTTAAATTGGCATGGTTTGTGATGCTTCACGCAGTTCTATATAAAATGTAAAAGAGAGTTGGGGGCATCTCACATTTGTGAGGTGATGAGGACAATTGCATGACCCACTTGCATGTTCTTCTGGACGATGAAAACCAATCGTGCCAACTCAAAATGACAAAAGGAAAAACAAAACTGAGACTGGTTTGTAACTGTAATCATATTAAACAAGGGAGCGGGAATAGCGCTGCATCATGTCATTCTCGTATATTTCGTATCACTTTCACGCTATGACATGAGTATATGTAAGTATGTTCCTACAAAAGTGTTGAAGGATTAACGAGAGTAGAAATAGCGTTTCCTTGTTGAAAATTTCTTCTCTCTTTCTTTCAAACAATAAAAACATAATACATAGGCTTCTTTTTAATTTCGAAGAAGTGTCTATATATGTCAAAGACAAATGGCAACCATTGTTAATAAAGGAGAGTTTTAACGAAATGGCAACCATTATTAATAACAAAAAATTAATAAAAGTGAATGTGAAACAAGAATAAATATGTGAGTAGCACCATCTAAAGCTACCAATTGATACCAATGCTACTGATCTAACTACTTTTTCCTAAATTAAGCAAAAGTTGGTCCTTTACGCTAATTTAAAAGCATGTATGTATAATGGTATGGCATCCGGGACCAAAAGATTTGGACCATTAAATTAAAGAAATACCACAAGCGATAAGGTTCAGCAGGAATCTACAGGACCAGGGCATGGGAAAGCATCACTTTGTCTTCAAGATGGGCACTGACTTCCAAAATTTATGAATCTCGGAAAGGGAAATGATAAGGAGATTTTCTAAAAAGTGAAATTCTTTATGAATTTTCTATCATTTTATGTTTTTTGCACAATTTTTATGCCAACATTATAAATTTTTTTGTCAAAAACATAAGATGACAAAGAGTTCATGGAAAGTTTCACTTTGAGAGAGTCTTCTTAGCATTTCTCATCTAGCGAAAGGAGCGGAATATAACCGAAAATCCAGTGTTCAAGTGGCAATAAATTAAGATGCCAAGTGGGCATGTAGATAACAGTGATTTAGGGTTAATTAACACTCAGTCACTTCGGGCCTTTGGATCCAATCCAATGGTTGTTCAATTTTCTTTGACGATCGTTGGATTAGAAGAGTTCTAAGTGGTGGAGTATCGTCGAGATTATCACATATCATTATCTATAATTAGCTTCAAATCAACAAACTAATAACTATAAGTAATGCGTGTTCTGATGATTCCAAATTGAAGTTCTAACTCCATTTCGTACCTAGAATATGGTTGTATCCAAAAACCCAATATACCTTAAAACATTTTCGTTATTAAGGTTTAGACCATAAAGCGTGAAAAATGTGCCCCTTTTTTCTTTATTTCTCTTTACGTTGCTAAACATATGTAAAAATAAGAAGACAGTGCCACCAGAAAGTTTCTCTCGTATTTCAAAACAGCCCAACTGTGCCCATTAACAAAAAATTTCTTGCAGATTGGGGCACCTCAGCTGATAAACCTTATATTGTATTCTACTTTGCTCATCGATGCTTTACCTTTGCCTCTTTGAGAGAGATCTAGATGTTTCCCGAAATAATGAAGACAGCTAGCATTTGCTTCTTGTCAAGTGTGAACACACCCAAAAGAGCACATCACAAATACCTTACTTCCAAAGCTTCCAATCCTTCTTAACCTTTACAATCACTTTTACCCCCATCCCGCAATCATCTGCATAATTTGGTCCCCCATCTTACTGCTTTTCCCACTTTTTGGACGGCTGTCTATCACTTTTTGTCATCCAATCCCAAGCTTTCCAACGAGATTCCTTCACCGTTTCCACCTTCTTTGCTCTATAAATATACAGTTCTCCTGCTTCATCTGATATTAATTAAACTCGTCAAGTTGGATTTTCCTTTTTCTTCAAGAAAAAGAAAAACCAGTCTTGAAACCCTACCAATGGCTGCTGCTGCTACTACTACAAGCTATCCATACACAAGCCAAAACTCATCTTCTCAAAGATCAGTGGCCATGGTGCTTGCTCTAGTATCTGCAATTGTTCTTTCACCTATCTATACAAACCCTAGAAAAAGCAGTGATGCACGATACCATGAAGCAAAATGGAGCTCTGGGTTTGTTCTTCCCATGATTCTTGCCGGACTTATCATTGCCATCAAAACCACTTCTTCATCATCATCGAGTTCGTCAGCTTCTTCGTTGTCGTCGACTCGAGGATATTCTTCTATTCCTTCTTCTGATCCTTCGTGGGTTCTGAGAATTGGGAGCTCGTCCTGGGGGCTTGCTGGGGTTTTGGTGATGCTAATGTTTGTGCTTTCTTGGCAAGGTTCTGTTCATGAATTCTTGTGGAGATAGAGACCAAAAATTAAGTACAATTGTATCTCTTATTGTATTTCATTTTAGTTGGTTGTACTAGAAGCTGTTATATCAAATAATGTGAGTTGTGTTAGTAAATGGAGATTCTTGATCCAAAATTTGGGTATCATGCAGTTCTGTGTTAAAGAAGTGCAAAAACTGAATAATGTTTAAATAATAGTACAAGTTGCATCCCCATGCTATATATAAAATGAAATTGTCGTCAACTGTAAAACAAGATTAAGTTAAAGCTCGCTGGGGATTGAAGAAACTCCCAATGTATACGTCCCTTTTCTATCTCTCTGACTAGTTATGTGACAGGAGGTACGGCGGACGATGTGCATAAAACATCGGGGTATGTAAGGGCTTGTTTTGTATCCAACACAAATCCAACTTGTTAAACTTTAAGAAACAATTTTTGAGTGCAAGGTCCAAAATTCTTGTTTGGTATTTCAATTTTCAAAATTGGACTTAAGAACAACTTAAAAAAAATGACTTACTTCTTATAAACACAAAACTCAAGGTTTTAGAGTTTTTAAATCAAAATGTGCTCTTTCTCCCTATTTTATGTACTCTCTTTCTCTCTCATATCTTTCAACTCTCTCTCCTCCCAAACCTGTGATCCTCTTTCGATTTTCTCTGCTCTTTGTCTCTCTCCTCTCTATCTAGTTGGATTTAGAAGCTGCCAGTGACATTTCTTTTTCCTATTTAATTGTTAAAATTTAAAAATAATTTTAAATTTTATACCAAACAAGTTTTTGCGTCTTAAATAAAATGTTTTGAGATATGATGAATTTTTTAATAGGATACCAAAAGGACCCTAACGTTTCCTCATGATCAAGGCTAAGGATTGCTTGAATTATGCCTCGAGCCCGAGATATTAAAATAAGGTGACTTCCAAACTCATTCTCCAAAAATAAAAAATAAATCTTTAGAGGCTGCTGGCAACGTTCTCATATGAAGCTTCTTAATTCTTCTTTTCACCCTTTAATGTTACACAATGATTCGAACCATTTATTTTGAAGTTCACCCTTTAATATCTTATGGTTATCCAATAATGAAACAAAGAAATGTTATTCAGTTAAACCCTAACAATATGTTTGGATGAGGGAAATAAACTTGAAATTTTGACAAAAGTCATAAATTATAAATTGGCATGCACCAATTGTCACATCCCGGCCCGGGGCGGATCACTTCCCGCCCCCGCTCCACTACCGTAGCACGATATTGTCCGCTTTGGGCTTACCATTCCCTCACGGTTTTATTTTTGGGAACTCACGAGCAACTTCCCAATGGGTCACCCATCATGGGATTGCTCTAGCCCCCTTCTCGCTTAACTTCGGAGTTCCTACGGAACCCGAAGCCAGTGAGCTCCCAAAAGGCCTCGTGCTAGGTAGGGATGAGAATATACATATAAGGATCACTCCCCTGGGCGATGTGGGATGTCACAATCCACCCCCCTTAGGAGCCTGACGTCCTTGTCGGCACACACGCGACCAGGGTTAGGCTCTGATACCAATTGTCACATCCCGGCCCGGGACATATCACTTCTCTAGCCCGCTCCATTACCGTAGCACAATATTGTCCACTTTGGGCTTACCATTCCCTCACGGTTTTGTTTTTGGGAACTCATGAGCAACTTCCCAGTGGGTCACCTATCATGGGATTGCTCTAGCCCCCTTCTCGCTTAACTTCGGAGTTCCTACGGAACCCGAAGCCAGTGAGCTCCCAAAAGGCCTCGTGCTAGGTAGGGATGGGAATATACATATAAGGATCACTCCCCCTGGGCGATGTGGGATGTCACACCAATTCCCTCGTTTGAATTCATAAGTATAGAAATTTAGAATTTCCGAGTGGAAAAAAAAAACATGGAATTTGGGACCTCAATTCCCAAGTTTAAATTCCATGTAAATAGGTGTAATTTCCAAAATTCTAAGGGTGAGAACTTAAAAATAACAAATTCCATATTCAAATTCCATTGTTCTTAGGTTAATCATACAAAAAAATTCACATATTCTAGACAATAAAATTCCGTCATTTGAATTTTCATCATTTTAAAATTCCTTAGTAATTTTAAATTTCCTCATCCAAACAGAGCGTAACATTTTAACAACATTAATCAAACAGTAAAACGATTTATAATTTGATTGATCTTCGTTAGAGTTGATATTTAGAGGATAAACTAGAAAGTAAACGGCTTCCAATATCGCGTCAGATTAAAAGGTCGCTGTGCCTGATTCATATCCAAGCCCAATAAGAGACGAGCAAAGTACTATGGACTCTTCCCCATAACCCACCCACGCCCAATTCCCAAACTCACTCACCCTCTCTCTCTCTATCTCTCTCTCTCTCTCTCTCTCTTCCATTTCCTTTTCTTCTCCCGCTCATCCATCAGCAAGCCCTAGCTACTGGAATCGAACTCATCGATCAGTCTCTCACGCAAATCCGATTCAGAGAGACCTCACCCTCTTCGGTACAAGACGAGGTGAGCTATCTACTTTCTTTCTCTCCATCTTAGTTATGTTTGATTTATCATGAAATTAGCTGTGTAAGTTTCAATTTCTTTGATTTGGGTCCTCAATTTTTTATCCGGGTAAGCTTAATTTAGGATTTAGGACTCAGTTCTTCCATTAAAGGCGAAGGCTGACATCACTGACATCAAATCTACAATTCCAATTGATAAGTTCTTGATTTTCATCGACCAGAATGGGTTTTGTATTGTGGAAATAAATAGGGTTTAGGGTTCTTTTTGTCCAGTGGACAAAATTAGAATATAAATTTCGAACCTTTCGTGTTCTTTGAAATGTGCAAATTTCCAGTAAGCTGTGGAGATTGAGTTGGGGTGTGAATCAGAATATGGGTTTTCTATGGGACCCTTTTTTTATTTTTTATTTTTTACTCTGATTGTGTTTACATTGTATTTTTGTATTTTGGATATTCATCAATTACTGCCACAAATTTGTGACAGTTTGGTGTGCTAATTGGGTTAATTTTCCACAAAATCTGTACGCTCGTCGATCACTGCCTTGAATTTGTGTTAGTTTTCTTCGTAATGTTAATTTGCCCCAAAATTTGTACATTCATCAGTCACTTCCTCAAATTTGTACTAGTTTGCTATGCTTCTTGTGGTAATTATGCTCCAAATTTGCATATTCATCAATCACTTCCTCTTTTAACCCCAAAAATTATCACTGCCTCTAAATTCTTATTTCTGTTAGTGCTCTCGATGTGCAGCCCATTCTTTCTGTAGTGTCTATTATCCTTGACGCATTTGCTGGAGTCTTGAAAGGAAAATAAAAAGGTTCAGTAGTTTAGAGGTTTAGCCCATCCCATTGCTCCAGGCCAGCCTAACATAAGTACCCAGAACTAGAAAATGGCAGGGGAAGATGAGGACTTGCCCAGAGACGCCAAGATTGTGAAGACGCTACTAAAGTCGATGGGTGTGGAGGAGTATGAACCTCGTGTTATTCACCAATTCTTGGAGCTGTGGTATCGATATGTTGTTGATGTGCTCAGTGATGCACAGGTCTACTCTGAACATGCTGGTAAAGCTGCAATTGATTGTGACGATGTCAAGCTTGCTATTCAGAGCAAGGTTAATTTTAGCTTTTCACAACCCCCGCCAAGAGAGGTAATTTATGTCACTCCCTTTATTTTTCTGGGATCATGTTAATCTGAGTTCGGCTAATAAAAGAGTCCGAGAAGATGCATCTACATTTACTATGTCATGTTATAACATCAAACAAAGATTTGTCAACATAATACAGTTTTCTTCAGCTTGTGTATGAGTGTGCGCTTTTTTTTATCGAGCATCATGTAGAGAGTTTGACATTAAACTGACCCATTATCAGGTTTTACTGGAGTTGGCTAGAAACAGAAACAAAATCCCATTACCGAAATCAATTGCTGGGCCTGGGGTGGCATTGCCGCCTGAACAAGACACATTGATCAGCCCGAACTATCAACTGGCAATTCCAAAGAAACAACCAACCCAAGCAATGGAAGAAATGGAGGAGGATGAAGAGCCTTCTGAACCAAATCCACCCCAAGAACCGAAGCCCTCTGATGTGCCGCAGAACACTCCCCAAAGGGTATCCTTCCCCCTCACTAAACGCACAAAGTGAGGATCTAGCCGATGGGAAGAAACAGTGGTTCATCCTAATGCAGAGGTGTGAGATGTAGTAATTGTGTTTGCTTACAACAAAGTGCTGATTTGTATTAGAAATGTATACTTGTAAAAGAATGTTCTGCAATACTTTCGATTTTCAGTTATTTGAACGCTTATAACATAAGATAATTGCTAAACAGATGTTCTGCTGTTGACTTGTGTTCTCTTACTGTAAAAGAATATTCTGTTATGCTCTGTTTAAACATGATGAGGTACACGAATACTGGGTTTGTGCTCCATAACCAGAGGTTCTGCAATGCCATATAAACCGTAACGGGGATGACAATGGTTCGGACCGGGGAGAGGTGTAAACAACAAAACAACAATAAAGCCTTATCCTACCAAGTGGTATTGGCTGTAAGAATCAAAAATGCTTTTGTGAAGGAGAAATGTGCCATCTCCAAAAATCCTATGATGCTTCGGAGTTTAGGATACTCTTGTACACGGGGTATTTTACTGTTGGATTTTGATTCTTTATACATTCAACTAAAGATCTAACGTTGAAAAATTTCCGAAACATCTGATATTCCTGAGCACAGTAGAAAATCTCCATAAACTCTTTCATTGTAAGACATTAGCTAATCGTTTGCGTGTAGTTTATTCCCCTATCCTTGTTTCCAATCAGCAAGAAGGTCATGGTAAACGTGGTTCTCCACACCCTTGGACTCGTATCCCATTTTCAATTCTCTCTCTCTCTCTCTCTCTCTCTCCTGATATCGCTTGTATAAATCAAAATACCAATTGGCCAATATGGTAAAGGGGTACGCGAATATCGCCAACATGTCACCATAGAACCAAAGGGATGTCGAAACAACAAGCATGTCGCAAGGTGACTCCCTGAGTGTATACAGAAACTTATAAGAACATAATGTTGGGGGAGTATCGTGAAAGATAATAGTGCATTCAATGTGAGAACCTTCATAGATAAAGCAATTTTAACACCTTGTTGAATTCGGTTAGTCATCGAACAACAGAACCACGTAGCTGTTCCGTACAAATGCTTTTGATTTATATACAATAATGACTTTAGTATAACTGGATACCAACCATAAACGGGACAATCTGCATTCCGGTCAACTTCTCCAACCCGCCATACGGTTAGCAGGAGGCCCAGCACTCGATACACTTGTGCCCCGGTCGTACATGCGCTGAATCTCTTCTCTGTACTCTGTCAAAGACTTATCGGGAATAGCTGGAGTCAGCTCCACCACATCCCCCATCTGCAGCTTGCATGTCGGATCGTTCACTGGCGCACGGTTCAGCCTCGGCCTCAGTTCTTCCTTCAGTGGGAACCCGTACGGAGTCCATCTCAAGCTCCCTCGCCCAGCTTTTTCCAGCAGATTCATAACAGTGGAGTTTGCAGGAAACTCTTGCACAGACATCTAGAATAATATAACGTACATGGTCAGACTCATTGTAAATAAGTACCTGCTTGTTTTTCCTTCCTCATCAGATTAATATGAAAAGCATACAACACGAACAAATACGTCTCTGTGATATAAACGGGAAATACAGCCATTTCGTACAATTAAAACCTTACAAAATCCCAAAACAAACTTATTTACGTCAAGACTTGTGCCTACCCCATTGCTAAATGTGTGCCATATTATTTTGCTTGTCCCAATTTTGTGTGCCATATGGACACCCGACAAGGTGCATAACATGCGTCTATCAACACTGACGACACCATGCTTAATGCACAATTGCAAATGTGAAACTACAATGGTGCAGAACATCAGTTCAAGACTATCATCCATAGACAAATTTCAAGGTCATTGTCGTATGAAAGTTAGACAGTCCCATAAAGACCCACCTCATATACAGCTAAATTATTAAATCCAGCTACAAACCAATCAAACATATTCATACAAAATTAATAGGAAGTTTCCTAGAACAAACCTTATCATTCTCTAGCATGATGACAAACACCGGCCCGTCTTGCCCACAGTGGGGCTTGTAAGAATATGGACAGTCATCAGAATGAGTAGGAAATGTGCACGGCGGCTTGATTGAATCGTCACAGCCAACGGAGGACCTGTCTCTGTTCATTGCCTCACACTGCCAACTGACCACCCATCTGGCCCACTCAACCATTTGAAGCACAAATGACGGGTGTTTACAGTCACCTTCCTTGTATCTCCAATGAGCTGCAAATCCAAACTCAGCCTGCAAATGCATCTCCTTTGTTCGAATTTGGACTTCCAGCGGAATCATGCCTTCACCCATCACCACAGTGTGCAATGACTGATACCTATATTATCAGATGAATATTAGCACGAGAATGTGAAAAAAGGATAAACTAGGTGACTAGAACTTTTTTGAGGTACGTTGACCAAATAAACAAAGAACTTTTTGAGGTATGGCATACCCATTACACTTGGGTTGAGTTATGTAGTCCTTGAACTTTCCTGGGACCTCCGACCACAACTGGTGAACAACTTTAAGTGCCTCGTAACAATCATGCTCATTTTCGACAATCAAACGTAGCCCATGAATATCATGTATTTCATCCATGTTTAGCTTCTTCCTGTGCAAAATAAGCCATAAGCATGTTAATTTCAATCCAGGCATGGAGAATAATGTGCTATAGCACATGGATGTCAAAGCATGCAACTATAACTCATTAATCTACTGATCCATTAAGAACTATGTTTATAACAAAATTTATGGTCAACTTTTATGATGCAATAGAGAGAGAGAGCCGAGAGAACATACTTTAACATTTTAGAGTAGATGCTATACAAGCTCTTATGCCGCCCACAAAGAACATGGTAGGAAATGGCTTTATCCTTGAGAGCACGCTCTAATGTCTCCGTGGCAGAAATAATCATCGCCTCGTCAAACGAATCTACAAGCTTTGAGGACAGTTCTTTGTGCTGATCTGGGTTGAGATGCTTAAAACATAAATTTTCCAGCTGAACCTTCCAGCTAGAGATTCCAAGTCTGTTGGCCAAGGGCACAAAAATCTCCAAAGTCTCCTTTGCAAACCTCTGTTGTTTAGCCAAGGGTAATGCATCAAGTGTAATCATATTATGCAATCGGTCTGCCAATTTAATGAGGACTGCACGGGCATCTGCCATGGCAAGGAACATGGTATGCAGGCGATCTGCCTCAACTGTTTTGCATGCTGTATCATTATCACGGGCAAGCTTGCTCAAATGACTGAGCTTGGACACCTGATCAATTCCATAAAGAACTAGATTAGAACTAGTAAATGTCAATATCATATACAAATATTCATAGAAAAACAAACACAGCAATAGCACCTTTTGAAATATAGAATCCTACACTAGGTTTCACTTTTGTAAATAGAGTATCATTACGTAAATCTCAACAGCTGCTTTTTCTATTCTAAGTTACAATTAGAACACCGTGCAACATGATTGTTAACTTCATACAGCTGCAACATATGCAAGACAATCATGTAACTCGTGTTAACATGAGCTCAACTATAGAATTAATTGATATCACAAGTATTCATTCGGATATGACATCTATTATACTATCTGTAAAGTTCCAGTGCAGATGTTATAGAAAGCTTAAGTGGAATCCGTGAAACAATGGCAGGTAGATTTCACATATCATGAACAATTAACTTGAATCTAGTGTTCAACATACGAAAACAAACAACTTCTCATGCACGAATAAAAATTGATACTTGTCGAATTACTTCCATTCAGTAATACAATAGAGTAATGAAAATTATCGAACACATACCCCTTCTACTAAATCAGCAACCCCAGCTCCAAATTTCCCAAATATGTAGTCATAACACATAAAAGAATCATCAAGCGTGTCATGCAAAAGCCCTGCAGCAACAACTGTGGAATTAGCACCGATCAATGCGAGCAACACCGCCGTCTCCACACAATGCTGCAAATAAGGATCGCCACTTGCTCGCATCTACAATAAAACAACACATAATACAACAACAAAACTTCTCAACCCAATTCACCAAAATCCCAAAACGCAAAAATCGAAACAAAATTCAAACCCAAACAAAATTTACCTGCCCTCTATGCGCTTTTTCGGCCTTGTAAAAGGCCTTGATAATGAAATCTTCATAGAAAATCTTGTGCCGCAGCTGCGCACCCACTAGCAACTCCTTAGCATAAGGCTCAGCAATTCCCTCCAAAAACCCATCTTCCATGTTGAAAGTCAATTCATCAAGCACAGCTGAAGAACCCACACCCAAACCATCAGTCTGAGCCTCGAAGCTCGCCGAGTCGTAATCTATGCAGGAAGAGCCCAAAGCACCCCTCACAAACCCATTAAACAACCCATTACTCCCACACCGAAAAGAATTCAAGCTAATATCTCCATTGCTAGACCTTTCCCTTGCAATTCTCATCGGCGGGCTTCTCCCCGATCCCGAAACCCCGCTACTGGAAGACGAGACTGGACCCTGAAACACCGAAACCGGGCTCTGGTCCCTGTTCAACGACGCCCCATTGAACTTACTCCCCGAATATCGAAACGAGCTGCTCAATTCCTCGCCTCTATCGTGCCACCGAGAACCCAATTCCTCTCCTCCACCCGAAAAGCTGGACGACGACGATGACGCGTGCTTCACCGTCTGCGACGAGAACAGGCACGAAAGCCCCCCAGCCACCGGCTTCTGCGACGCGGAGGGCGTCGACGCCGTCGACGACGAAGATCGAGAGCTCAATTCGAAATCGTGTGAGGGGTGCGCGTTGATCTGGCACGGGTGCGCCGTCGAGCACACACTGCTCGGCGGGCTCGCGTACAGAGCTATTGTGGGGACCGTCATGGCTTCCTTTTTGGGGCGATTCCGGACCCCAAATCACTAATCGAGAAAACCCAGATAATGCTTTTCGTCCAAATCGAATTTTCTCGGCGAGCCACTAATTTTCTTCGCAAAAGCAACGAACTTTCCCGGAAACCAACCACTTCAGACACCCAATTGGACTTTTTCACATACCCAATTGGACCTTTTCAGATACCCAATCGGATTTATCAGAGAGACCCGGTTAGTTAATTTTTGAAAAGAAAAAAAAATCCAATTGGGTGAAATGGTTCTGTATCTAAAATTCTTGTTCGATACCCAATTGGACAAGTGAAACAAAGAAAAGTATAATGGAATGAAATTCAGCTACAGTTATGTACAGATTTATAGAAATTGAGCTCAATAAATCCAGAAACAATTGAAAAACTAGACCTCCTTCGAGGAAAGTGAGTCAAAGACGCTTAGAAACGCGGTGGAGAGAGAGAGAGAGAGAGAGAGAGCTTCTTTCTTCGTCTTTGATATTTTTTTTTTTTTTTTTGAGAATCCCTCCCTTCTCTCCCTCTCTGTTTTGTTGTTTTTCAATCAGTGGTGATTGCTTATGGGCCGGGCAATTGAATTGTGAAATTACCTAAAAGTCCTGGGGACATGTGAATTTGGTTTTAAACCATCTGGATTTTTATTTTTATTTTTTTTACAATTCCACAATCTGGACTTATTGGATTGCCGTGTATATGAATCTGGCTGTGTTTCCGTCTTTAATTGGAAACGAAAACAATAAACAACCATAATTAGACAAGTGCAGAATGTCTTTTATTTTTTGGTAACATAATTTTTTTTTGGCAAACCATCCCATTTTTTTATTAAAAAATTAGGCAAACACAACGTTTATAAAAATATACAGAGTACACAATTTAAACAAAAACAAAGTACACAAATTAAAAATTGGAAATCGAATTGAAACTTCTAATACAGTTGATAAAAAGTGTTTTTTTGCTCACGTCCCAAAGTGAGTGTGATTATCACCCCTCCAATTGTTTGCTGTTAGATCAATTTGGTTAAATTAATTTAAGACATTATCTCAAAATTTAGATTAATGAAATGAGTATCACCCTCGATTTACGGAAGTGAGAAAAGATGCACTCGTGGATAAATGCCATATGCATATTTTACAAACCAAAATACACAAATTTTGCAATTGGTTTTCGTATGTGATGCATTAATCTCTTAACTACAAATTCCATTCCCTGATCCAAACTCAAAAACAGCAAAAATCAATTTGGAGAATGCAAGTTGGCTTAAGTTTGTAGAATTATCTCCTTCATATATTATTTTATATTTTGTGCTTATCCACTCGATTTATTTTATATTAAATATTGGATAAATTATCAAATGTTGAAATGGTAAGAGGATGAGAACTTAATATGGTATTGTTTAACACTAATGACAGACTAGAAGAAGCAATTATCAATCTCCCACTTGTGTGCTCATATCATATGTTGCAATCAACCTTTTTGTCTAAAGTTAGATTACATTGGATTCCACTACTGTGGTGTTATTAATTTTATCTACGTCGCGTCTAAACGAGTTATCAGTGCTATATACAATACCCAATATAAGCATATCCCTCTTTAAGTTATAACTTATATATTAATAATATTAGGTGATAATGTCACAGTCACATTAAAATTTCAAATTTCTCCAGACATGTTACCAGAGCATCTCCAACCGATGAGTTAGATCTAAAGTAGAATGACACATAACTAAATTTAAAGGTATAAAGATGTTTAAACCAAAATATTTATCCTATATGGATTAGCACAGGAATTGTTTGTCGCCAATTTTTACATAAGCGAAAAGATGCTGTCTTTTCATTTTATTATTGTTTTCTTGCGTGAATCCCACTATACATTAATAAAAAATTAATTTTAATTGATTTTCTTTTTAAGTGGGTCTTACGAATATTATTAAAACCTAAAAATCATTGGAGAAAATCATATTCGTCAACAAACTAATATTTAATATTTAACTTTTCACAGCTTCATTGGATATACTCATATAAGGCATACTATAATGCAAACTCGAACATGCATATATTGCATCAGAGGTGGCTTTAGGGGAGCAAAAGGTGCAACACACAACCCCAAATTTAAAGGGGCCAAAAAAATTCTGCCATCTAGTATTTATATGTAACAATGTTACATATCAAGAAATTACTTTTATAGTTCATTTCTTACAAATGTAAAATTTTTTCTTTCTAAATATAATAATTTGGAATGCACAATGAGATTTTGTAATGCTAATAACAGCACGCTAAAAAACATTTTTTTCAACTTTATTATATAATAATGCCATATTTTCAAACGAACTGTAAAGTTTGAGTTTTTGAAGTTCTTTTCTTCTCTTGTTTGGTTGTTTAAGATTGAAGTGCTTTTGATTATTTAGTGAAGATTATGTTTGTAATTGTTTTTACTTATTTTTTAATGACATTTGTAATGTCACATCCCAGCCCGGGCCCCCACCACATCCCGGACTCGACTCCACCGTAGCACGATATTGCCCACATTGGGCCCCGACCACGCCTTCATGGTTTTATTTCTAAGAACTCACACAAGAACTTCCGAGTGGGTCACCCATCATGGGAATGCTCTCGCCTGAACTCGCTTAACTTCGGAGTTTCGATGAAACCCAAAGCCAGTGAGCTCCCAAAAAGCCTTGTGTTAGGTAGAGATAAGAATATACATATAAGGCTTATAGGATCCACTCCTATGGTTGATGTGGGAGGTTACATGTAAACTTACAATCAATGAGTCCAAAAGTTTGTTTTGATTTAAGTTATTGTTTTGTAGCATCAATATATTTTCTTATTTTTCTTTGAAAAATTATCTTAAGGAGAGGCATTTTTATAAAATTTGCATATCAGCCCCGAAATCATAGACGATGGTATAGTGCATTATATCAATTGTAATTAAAGCCTGCTATGCCAATTAAAAAGGTGAAAAATCATAGGTTACTCAACCACGCAAATATAAGCATTTGATATAAGTTTTTCTTAGACACATGAGCTTCTGTAATGTCTATAATTTTATGAATCAACTTCAAGATATAATTGTGGATCACAAGAAATAGGCAAACAATATTAAAAAAAAAAGAAGAATCAAACACGCAACTTCAAAAGTACTAATAAATATTATAAACTAATTAAATTACAAACTTATTAATCAAGAAAAACAAAAAAGAAGAATAATAAAATTTGATACAAGGAGTATGACAAAAGCAAGGCACAGGAACATAATCCCAACTTTAACCAAATTTTATATAAAATAATTCACCTACACTCAAATCAAGACAAAAAATCAAGGGGACAAATATAGACATTTCACTAGTGAGCGAAAGATAATCTCCCCAGTACATTACAGTCCACGACAAGGGCCACGTCACCACCAATTATTTATTTATTTTTATTTGTAATTTTCAAATGATTAATATTTAGTTATTTAAAGATAAGTATGAACTTTTACTTAAAATTTCTCAAAATTGTTTGTTATCAATTCATAGAACTTCGTGTTTATAATCAAAACCGTTCATATTATGAATCACCTTATAAAGATCCCCTTTGCAAAAAAGTCAATTAAAACTAAAGTCCTTTAGTCATCAAATTATTTAAAAAAAATAAATAGTATTGGTAAAAACATTATGAATCGTCTATGTATTTGCTATAATAGGTTGACTAAATGACCTTAATTTTAATTTATTTTTTGCAAAAATGATCTTTACAATATGATTTATAGTATGAACGATTCTGATCATAAGTACAAAACTCCATAATTAAAATTTTAAGAATTTTGAGTATGAGTTCTTACTCATTTTTAGATAGTCAGATTTTTTCATATTCATACAAATAGTGTATTTTTCTGTTGGATTCAGTTCACTAGCATGGGGCTTCAAGCAGCACGACACGTGGCACCGCGACAGGAGGCAGACACAGCCACCTGGTCCGCACTGTTGACCGACACGTGCTCCGTAATGACGGCTATTATGCGAGCCTTCGTCCGGATACGGTTACGGTCGGTGGGGGTCACTCTCCTGGCACGTGCTGGAGGGCGAGTCAGCTCAGAGATTGAAGGACTGGCTTTGGCATCGTAGGATAGGATGGTTTGATTAACATCCGACGGTCAGTAAAGGGTGTGCGGCTGTTATTGCTAGTCGACCACAATTAGCGGCGGCTGAATGCGTGACAAGTTAAAAGAGCCTCCACAAGGTCAGAAGTCAATATAAGTACACGTGTTCTGTTCATGGTCAATTTTTTGTTCCTTATTTTGGTTTTTTTCTTTCTATTTCTTGTAGGTAGCTGTGGTTGATGTGTTTTTGTGAAAGCTAATTTGGATCGGAATGCTATTGGTTTAAAATTTAGTTGAGTATATTTCATCAAAAATAATATTTGATTCTAACTTTTTTTTTTTAGTAGAGTAATATTGTTAGTGAATTAATTACTATTGTTAAGAAGAGGGTTGCGATAAAATGTACTTTGCAATATTTGATTCATCATTTAATAAAAGCTCAAACGAGTAACACTGTATTAAATTAGGAATTGATGTGTGCATGAGCATTACTAATGGTACTTATATATTAAAACTGAATACCTATAATTTCGTATAGGATTTTGATCACAAATGGTCCATAAAATTGAAAATCAATCAATATAGTTCCTAAAAATGCGTGTTGCAAATCAATGTGGTTATTCCGTCATAATACCAAAAGTTCTGTTATGTGCTGATGTTGCACATAATTGGGTCTCGTAAACTAATTAAATATTGTCTATGTGGATTTAAAATATTCAAAAATTAAGAACATATTTGTTATATAATTAAAAACTTCAAAAAAGAAAAATGAAAAATAACTTTAATACTCTGTACTTCATTTGCTCAGCTTCTTCCCCTCCCATCGCAACCAAACACATCAGCTGCTTCTCAACGACGAGTTTCCGGTCACCACCTTCATCGACATTGTTGCTGTGATTTCAGCGTGTTGTACAACCAAAATTTTCAGTTCTCGAAAAAAAAAAGATAAAGTTTGACCTCTGAACCCAGAAAAATTCAAAGATTAAAACGATCCAAAAACACAAAGGGTAAATTTCAAAATTCAAAGTTGTTATGACGACTCCAGACCAGAGCGGCAAAGCCCCATTACTCAAAATCTTAATGCAATCGTACTCCCAATCACCTTCTGCATATCCGCCCCAATCAGCACTACCAGCTCCACCATCACCCACAACACATCCTCGCCCTAGGGTACTCTTCCCTACACAGCTCTGCCAAGTGCTGCCCAGTCGCCACCCCAATCGAGCCAACATCAGATGCGCCAACAGCCCCATTGCCAATACCCCATTGTCGTTGCCCATATCAGTAACCACAACAGCGAGTTCCAAGCCGTCGCCCACTTTATCATTTTTTTTTTCTGAGTCTTTTATTTTACAATATAAAAATCGTTTTTGATTATTTAAATATTTTAAATCCACATAGACAATATTTAATTAGATTGTGGGATCTAGTTATGTGCCACATAAGTACATAACAAAATTTTTGACGGAATTGGGATGAAAATACCATATTGATTTACGACACCCATTTTCAAGAACTACATTGATCGATTTTTAATTTCAAGAACTATCTTTAATGGTATAGGTCAATTTCAAAGACTATTTGTAAGAAAGAATTTTTCGTACCACAGTTGAAACTCGCATTTTCAAGTATGTAATTGTCTTTTGTGGTTTGAAACTCGCATTTTCAAGTATATAATTGTCTTTTGTGGTTGCAAATTTTGAAATAATTCATCTTCTTTATTCTTCAACACTCTCATCTCTTATTTATTTCTCTCGTTTCTTTTATGTTTTGAGTAATGCTCTTTACACACCTCTTTGAATCTTTTATACATTCTTTTTAATTTTCGGTTATCAAATTGAATGAATTGAAAAAAATCAGAAAACTGAAATTAATTATGATGATGTGTGAGAGAAGCTCCTCAAATCCGCCTGCACGAGTGCTTCAAGTGGCTCTTCAAATCCGCCACCACCGAGAAGCTCCTCTTGTTTCACCGACTGCACGAGTGCATTAATTTTTGGGCTGTGGCTCCTTCTTGAAATGATTATTCATGCAAATCACCAATTTCGACGCCGGAACTTCAAGTGCGTCTTGTTCCAGTTGCGCCGGACGTACGGGCACGAAGCCACGAAGGCACCTGATAATTGGCACAACAGCAAGTGTAGCTAAAGAACAAGCCACCAACTATCTGTTCAACAATGTCCTCAATCTCACGGTCCCCAGCCTTGGGATCATTTAACTGAACATTACTGTTCTTCTGTACCAATGAGAACAATTATCTTCCAGTATCACAAATTCCAAATACTGATCATGCACCTTTGAAATCTGATGAATCGAATATGAATGTTGGAATGGCTGGGTTGGACAAAGTAGACAGCAGGCGAGTAATACATTCTGAATACAGAAACCACACGTAATTTACACAAAACCCAGAAAAATTATGCAAATTTAAGGAAACCCAATCGAGCAAATTAGGAAATTTCGTCACAGTTCTCAAATCAAATTCATAGATCAACTCAACACACAAAACCCACAAAAATAAACACATTTCATCAATTTCTAATTGTAATTCCGGTAAAAATTTATCTGAGCTTTTCTATTAGCTAAAGAGTTTCTTCAAGAACAAAAGCTAAATGGTTTTTTTTTAGTAAAATGATGGTAGCAGAGAGATCTAGAGAGAGAAACTAAATGGGCAAAAGAGTTGTGAAAGCTAGAGTCCTCATTAATGATATATTAGTATTTTTATATTAATTTTTGGTTATATTTATTATAAATTTAAAAGAGTGGTTATAATTCTATATGAGATCCAAAATTTAATTATTTTTTTAAATTTCCCTTTTTTTTTTTTAAATTTTAATAAGGGCAAAAGAGGAAGTTCAACGGAATTCAAAAAAATTAAGTATATTCAAGATTGTGAGGGGTTAATAAAACAACCCTAATCATATGCAAGACAAATGTCAATTTTGCAAAAAGAGATGTGAGTTTGCATGCATGCGTGCATGAGTGCATGACAGCTTGAGTAAATTGAAGCTGCTCGGTTCTTCTTGCGTATGAAACTGCTGCCAAAGCTTAAGACGTGGAAGGCAAGACTTTGCATGTGTTGGAGACGATGAATGTCTACGTCTTAGGTCTTGCATTTTCTTTCTTTTTTTTTTTTTTTTTTAGTTATTTATTTATAATATTATTTAAAGATATATTAGAGTTATTTAAAAAAATATTATGGTTATTTTGGAAATAATGGTGGGTAGGAAAATAACATTTTATTTTTTTAATTTTCTATGATGAGTGAGATTATCATATGTGTGGAAAAATAAGATATTGGGATGGGTCTAGTAACACTATATATATATATATATATATTATTTTTTTTCCAATTTTCACTTTCCATGTACGTTACGTTACTAATTTTGATGGAGACCCCTCCCCAACTTTACAAAATAAATGTTGTGCTGCTGACTTCCCCCCCCCCAATGCTGTATATTAATTTACAATTTTATAAACTAATTAACAAGGTATGAACATGAGAAAGTTGAGATATTCTTTATAGATTGCCATCGTGTTTAAAATTTGTTTGTACGGTGATATTTCTATAGAAATATTAAAAAAATAAAAGAAAAATATGGAAATGGGGAGTGAAGTCTAATCTTCACTTCATATCAGAGAAACTCTTAAGTTTAGGCTAAAATCGACAGATATTGTCAATGTTTTTGACACATTTGGTGAATATCGGAGAAACTCTTATAATTCGTCCAAACCAATGTTTGACAATCCTTAAAATTTTATTTAAATTCTCATCATTTCCACTGAACCGATATCGAGATTGATATTTGATATATCCATCGATATTTTCACAAATTTGCATATCGATATTTTGAACATTAGTTACCCTCCAATCTTATTACATATCTTTGAAATTACATACATCCAGGCTCTCCATAAAGACATTCAAGAGGCCACGAAGTAGGTTCAAAGTGTTTTAAAATTAAGCCTAGCTAGAGCATTTATAAATATAAGTTTTTGTAAACCATGTCAATATAGTCAAATGTTATACGCCGACTAGTCAAAAGAGAAGGGAACTTTTAAACACCATCCGGCGTGCTGCATAGAAGAGATAATTTCAGGTAATCGGTGATCAACAGAGATATTGTCATGTAATTAGTGACTCTATATGACAGATATTTATTAGATATTTGAGGAAAATTTTCAGGCATTAAATGAACCAGTTACGCTACTAAAATTATGCATTGTTGATTGCAAGATAGAATTCTTGCTGCAGAAGTGCACAACAATCCCCTTTGCAATGAATTGTGCCACGTTAATTCGAAATATCATATTGATATAATTAAATAAATAAATCTTATATTGGCATTATTTGGGAAGGAAAGTTTATATACTATCGTGCGCTCACTTGACTAGGGCTGCAACTCGTGCGGGTTGAAAGGTCAACCCAACTCTAACTTAACGTTCATAATTCAGACTTGGATCTCGACCGGGTGCGTTCTTGTTTGGTTTACTTGAGTTGGGCTCAGATTGTCTAACTTTGTTAGGTTTATTTCTTGAAATTGGAAATTTTGTGTGAAGAAAGGAAGGGTTTGGTCGCTATACCCAATGTCAGGAGGAAAGGGTAGAGACTACAGCAGCTGAACAAATTACTCGAGACACTAAAGCTAGGGTTTAGAGACTAAGGATTTAATATTAGAATCGAGTTAGTGACTAGAATAGAATAGTTAGAGACTACAATTCGGGTTGGGTTGTTCATAAATCCATCAGGTTGGGTTTGGGCGAGAAAATGATCAACTCAACCCAATAAACACGCCAATTCGAATTTAAAATCAAATTAAACATGAGCGGGCATGGGTTGATCTAACCCGAGTTACACTCCTACTAGCTCACAACTCTTGTTAAAACAAAGGGAGTTTTAACGAAAAGTCTATGGTATTGTTCACTTTAACGAAAAACCACATTTTTACACTAAAAAGTCAATCCTGGTACTATTTACTTTACCCTTTATTTTGTCCTTATCATTAAAACTCAAAGTTTTCAAGCATTTTTCATTAGTTTTCCTTAAAACAAATCCATGAAACTGAGAAAGTGAGGTGGGTAGAAAAACCATTGTGAGTTGGGGTTTCAGGGTTAGGATATTTGAAAATAAGCAAGGCCCACGAATTTTTTTTTTTTTTTTTCATTTGATAATCACAAGGTGACATTACACGTTGATTAGATATATGATTTGCCTAACATTTACCAATTATAATCTACATAGTTATATGGTATTGAAAGTTCTCCGGTAAGGCCGCAGCAATTTCTCACTTTTGGGTTTGTTTGGCAAACATATTGAATTGAAGAACTCTCACATTTCAAGGTATTTGAAAGTACAAAGGGAATGGTTTTTCACTTGGAATGGATTAGAAGAGAATTAGCCATGACGGCATTTCATTCCTTCTAATCCTACCGATGATTAGAATGGATAATTTTTCTTCATAAGAGTATTGCCTAACCTATTTTACACTTTTATGTTACTTTTAAAAATTTATCATTCCAATTCATTTTTCAATCAACTCTTCAAATGAACACAAACAAAACCCAACAAGCAGAAGATCAATTGGTGTGAGTATCGTACACTCCAAACTCGTGTTGTGCTTTTTCATTAAGCAAGTACACTTTTAAGGGTTTTGTGAGAAATATCCTTTTTTGGTAAAAGGTTTTTGGGTAAATTACATTTTCATACCTCAGGTGTGGGGTTTATTTCAATTCCTTACAACATTTTTAAAACATTTCACTTTCATACCTTAAGTACTATTTTATTTTAAAATAATATATCCGTTACATTTTCCATCCATTGATCTGTTAAGCGCTGATGTGGCTGACACATTTATACCACTTGGCTACCAAATGTCTGTCACATGACAAAAATAATAATTTTTTATTATTAATTTTAAAACCTGAATTTTCTCAACAAAAAATTAAAAAATAAAATAAAAAAACTGAAACCTGTCTTCTCCCTACAACCCCAAACCCATCTCTCCCATCTTCATCTTCTTCCCTGCAACCCAGAAAGAAGAAGAAAAAATAAATAAAAAAACCCATCTTCCCCCCCCCCCCTCTTCTCCCCCATCTTCATCTTCTTCCCCCAACCCCCTACCTGCAACCCAAAAAAAAAAAAAAAAAACCCAGATCCCGTCTCGTCATCACCGAGTTCGTGGAATGGATGTAGATTTAAGGAGTGGGGGGGGGGTGTGTGCAAAGGAGAGTGGGAAGGTCGCAGGTGGAATGGATGTGGATTTAAGGAGTGGTTGGGGGGGGGGGTGTGTGTAGAGAAGGGAAGAGGATGAGTGCGGAGGAAGGGAGGGTCGCGGGTTGGGGGGGGGGGGTTGTTAATTGTTTCTGGGTTTTTGGTTTTGGGGTGGGGGAGATGCAGGCTGGGGGGGGGGGGGGGGGATTATTCTGGGTTTTTGGTTTTGAGAGGACAACGGGGATGACGGGAAGGTTCAGTTTTTTTTTTTTTTTTTTTTTAGTTTTTTGTTTTTAAATTAATATATTAAGAAGATTTAGGGTTTATTTTTATTTTTATTTTATTTTATTTTTTGCCACGGGGCATATATTTGGCAACCACGTGGTAGCCATCAATGGATGAAAAATGTAACAGATGTATTATTTTGAAATAAAATAGTACTTAAGGTATGAAAGTGAAATGTTTTGAAGATATTGTAAGGAATAGACCTCAAACCTGAGGTATGAAAGTGTAATTCATTCAAGGTTTTTTCTTGTCCTAACTCAGTGAGATTTGGCTGTTGCGAGAGTTGTTGTGAGGAGCTTCGCCAACCGAGCCCGATGTAGTTCGCTGGTTTGTGTGACTTGTACATTGCAGATGCAAGAGCAAGCTTTTTTTTTTTAATGAGGGGGCATAGGGTGTTTAGACAGCGTCGGCTTCTCATCAAGTCGAACCCCGCATTGACAGAAATGCGACAGCCAACAAGCTTTTGGATATGGTTCTAGGCGTCGAGCTCCAATGTGGGATTGAGAGGTCCTCGAACAGCCGTTTGGCTACCAGAACAACAATGAGTTCCAGAACTACCTTTCTAAGTACAACCGCTTTCAGAAGAAAATCGTGAAGAGGCAAGAGAGTTCTGCCAGAATATTCTAAGGAGAAGGTTTGAGCATGCTACTATCGTCAGGGATTTTTCAAGCGCTGAACTCGAGAGGGTGATTCTGCTTCAACTTGGTGGCTCATGACACAACGACAATATCATGTCATCGATCATACTATCTCCGATGCTCCAAGAGTCAATTTGACACGAAGAGTTGTTGATGCATTGGTGATACTCAATGATGGGTTTGCAATTCAAACACAATAATCTCCTCCACTTCATCAGAACCCTGAAGCACAAAGTATTCTCCTTCATTCCATTGGAAACATAAGGCGTCATTTTGTATAAATGTACATTTTATTTAACTGTAAAGTATGTGATTAGAAAGCATACTGGTTAATAAAGGTGTGTAAAAATGCATTTTGTGACTAGAAATATGTGATTAGAAAGTATACGGTGATTAGTAAAGTTATGTTGGTTGAATGTATAGTGAATGCTCAATTTTTGGTTGTTGTGGCTAGGGCTTGAGTTTGGTATCATCCAATTCAATTTTCTTCCAAAATCGAAAACCAAATTGAAATTACTATTTGGTTATGTTCGGTTTTTGCAATTGTATTTCGATTCGGTTTGATTCAATTTGGTTTTTTCAGTTCAGTTCGAGTTTGGTTTTTTTCAATTTTTTCCTTTTTCTTTTGAACCTAGAAATTGGAGAGAAAATGAAGAAAAAAAATATATATATCTAGGGAATAAGACTTTCAACATATGTGGACCTAAAGTTAGGTTACCTAACCTTCGATTGAAATTAGGCTAATAGTTGACTTGGAATTGGACTTGAAAAATAAACACCCAACATAAATGAATAAATAGATATTAACTTATAATCCTTCGGTTCAGTTTGAACCACCGAAACCGAACCAATAGTTTTGGTTCGGTTTTTTTTTTCTTTCCATTTCTGTTGGTATTCGGTCTTTTTGTTTTTTCTCGGCTTCAGTTTCCCAAGCTCACCCCTACTTGTAGCTGCTGAGTGATATTCTTCTTCACTTATAAATGAAAAATCTTAGATTGAGGTCTCGCTAAAGACAAATTCGAACCAAATTATTACGACTAACTCACATCGAGGTTTAGTCTACCCCCAACTCTTAGGTTACGTTTGGTACGTAGGATATGAGACTTGGGAATGGAAACCGTTTCCTTTCCCATGTTTGGCAAATCTAGAGTTTGAGTTGTGGGAAAAAAACGTAATAAATGTTGGGAGAAGAGATGTGAAAAGCAAAAGCCGTGGAGGATGGAGGGAAGTAAATAGCAAAATAGCAACGCTTCTTTTAGGTGTAGATCACTTATCTGCTCCTCTTTTGTTTTAGGGATAGAAATTTAAGATAATTATCCCTAATAAGTATCAATAGAGGCAATTAAATATGCACATGATAAATAATAAACTTGTAGGGTATATATAGAGGAGTGCATAATGACATTTTAAGACTGTCAATTACAACACTCAGATTTGTATAAAAAACAACTCCTATAACTTGTGGCACTTTTATATGGTTTGTAATTTGTCAAAACACTCTTTCTTTAGTAGAAACGATATTCTACACTAAAGGATGATGATAATGTTTGAACTCGAGACGTAATAGGTTGAAGAGAAAAACCCTAACCATCAAGGCAATTTACCACTTGCTTGGTAACGCACTAATAACAAAATTATAAACGTCACGTTTAAAGTATTTATTAAAATCACGATCTTTATTAATTAAGATTGATATTAATTTTCGCTACTCTATAAAGCAATAAGTATATAGATATAGTAAACAGACTTATCAAATCATGAATTCACGGTGTTAAGTGATCTTTCAATGAGTGAATATTTTCGTATTGAATTATCAAATTACGCTAACCATGAATTTTTGATAAAGATAAATAGCGTATTAAGTTAAGTAATAGTACGTGTTATAAAGGCTCATTAAAAAATGTATTTAAAATGACTCAAAGCGTTTTTAGTGAAAATGTTTTTGAAAATTTATTTCAAAAGAAACACTAGTTAAGTACTTCTCGCAGTAAACATTTCAAGTGTTTTTTTAATATTCATTTACCTTCTTACAAAGAATCAAGATTCTAAAAAACGCTAGCCTGCTAGTCGGGCGGTGGGCAGGGGCCTAGCGTCTAGACGGATTTACGTAAATTTATTATATATTTTGTAAATAAGTGCCTATTTGCATTTAAAAAAACTATACTTATATGGATAATAAAAGAATGACAAAATGCAAAAATAGAAGTAGAAGAATACACAAAGTACATCTATCCAACAAGTTCAATATTTAAAAAACAGTAAGTATATAATCATAACGAGAAGTATTCTTGGATGATAGACAAAATTCTTCTTATTCATAATTGTTGCATTGGATTTGACATAGACTAAACTATTTAACGTTGTTGTATCTAGTTTATTTCTTTGTTTTGTATGTATCCCCTCAAAAGTTCTCCAATTCTTTTCACAATTGGATGAATTTGTAGTCAATCCATAATTTGCAAATTAGGTACACCATTTCCATAAGTATACCACCATGAAACTAAAAAATAAAAAATAAAAAAGCACACAATTAATAATAAAAATTAAAAAAAAACCAAATCCGCCTAGGATAGTCTAGGAGCCGCCTAGGACCGGCTAGGCAGCCGCTAAGCTCCAGACTAATTTTTAGAAACAATTTGCCCTAAATCGGGGCGGATCTTCGCTGCCTAGGCCGATTTTTAGAATATTGCAAAGAATTGCTTCTTTCATTAAAAACAATCATTTTAGAGCTATTATGTGACAACCCGTTCCAAATTTTACGTTTTTATTTTATTTTAAAAGCGTGAATTTACAAAATTGCCCTAGAGGCAAGGACTTTGACTTCCGTTGACCATCGACTCGAGAGATGTGGGCCTTATTCTTTTAGCATATCCTCGTAGTACTTATTGGTACGAACGTATCGGCGAAAGCTGTTTGCGAGTCCGGATTATAACGGTATAATTACGGACGTTCGAAATTGGTTATTCAAGGTTTAACGTTTATTTAAATTAAACTCCCCCTTGTGGGGAAAGGCCCAATCAGAATTGGAAGAAAGAAAAGAAAAAAAAAAAAAAAAAAAAAAAAAAAGTGGGTTTCGTCCACCCGCACCACCGCGGGTGCCCATTTTCCGAGGCCGATTCCGGCCAACTCCGGTGGAGTTTTTCGATGCCACCACCACCATCTTGAAGCTCTCATTCCCCTCTACAAAACCCACCCAAGAACCACCTTGATTAACCATGGTATGAGGCGGTTTTAGGCCACGAAAGTTGACGAAAATCAATGGTGCTCCGGCCACCCTTTTCGATTTTCCGGCAAATCGGCAAAGCAATGGCCGATGCCACCACTTGGGCTTTGTAGCCCATCATCCCAGGAGCAAAACCCAACCAACCTTGACCCCGTTGGACCACCGTGGACGACGAATCGACGTCGGGAAGTTTTAGGCACCCGCCGGCTTCGTCGGCAAAATTGACCATCTTCCGTCCATTTTTGGACTTCGTGGCAGGTATGAAAGTTGCTCCACTCACTGAGATCTTCATTTCTGTGAAGTTTGAGAATTTTTGGAAATAGTTGGATTTTCCGGCGAGTCGGGGCGGCCGACCGCCACCCGCGGCGGCGCGTGCGGCGGCGCGTGGCCAGCGGGCCGCCAATGCTATTTTTAGGCTATGTCAAATGTTTTGAATTCAGTTTTGTCATTTGAATGACGTAGGTTGATAGTTGGAACCTAAATTCGTTACGATACGTTACTTGATAAAAATGTGAATCGATGATCCGACCGTTGGATCGTCACCAAAATTGGATACATTATAATACGTAATATTTAAAGATCATAGGAATTTACGGATCGAGAATCCGACTTACGGATCTTCCTGAATTGGATTTGTAAGTTAGTAAAATAAATGTTCACGGCCACTTGTTTTAGGCAATTGGCGGAGATCTGACCGTTGGATCGTAATGAAATTTTAATATGTTATTCTAGAAATATATTGTGGATCGTTGGGAGTTACGGATTGGAAATCTGATATGCGGATCTTCCGGGTCAAGTTATACAGGGTTGTAAACCCTACCGTCGATCTTTGATCGACGGTTGACTTGTGGTCAATAGGTCTCAACCTATTTTAGAATGTCATTGAGGTTGTGTTTTATGTGAATTGCATATTCTTCAGATAAGAGTTCTGAGATGTGATTTGATAATTGGTCACAGGGACCGATCATTCAGGACGCCTCGATGCGCGTGCTAGAGTAGTTTAGCGTGGACTCCAGGTGAGTAGATCTTTTCCTTTTTATCGTACATATTGTTGAGAATTCTATCGACACTTTTAAATTGATTAGGTATATTACCTTCGTATAATTATTGCGAATGTTTAAAGTACCTATATGAACTACGAATGGCTTGATCCCTGTCTAGGGTACGTAGGCAGTCTAACGAGACGTTAGATGCAGCCATAAAATATTTGAAACAAAAGCCTTGCTTGGGAAATTGAGTAATGCGAAGGAAATTGGTAAAGACAAGTTTTAGTTTTATGAATTAGTTGATTAAATTAGTGTTAATTCCTTTGAAAATAAGTAGTTTGGGAGTAGGGCGTTACTGATTGTACACTTCACACCATATTGTTTATAACTGAAAATGCTACGACATGGTTCAGTATTAGATTGCATCATGTTATATCAATATGTATATTACTTGCATATAATTATTGAGAATGCTTTCAAGTGCAAGGTGAACGCAGGATTGACGAGATATGGATAAGTCGTACAGGTCACTATAAGTGACTCCGACTTACATGCTAGCCAGGATTGACGAGAAGTGGATAAGTCGTACAGGTCACTATAGGTGACTCCGACTTACATGCTAGCCAGGATTGACGAGAAGTGGATAAGTCGTACAGGTCACTATAGGTGACTCCGACTTACATGCTATCCAGGATTGACGAGATGTGGATAAGTTGTACAGGTCACTATAGGTGACTCCGACTTACATGCTAGCCAGGATTGACGAGAAGTGGATAAGTCGTACAGGTCACTATAGGTGACTCCGACTTACATGCTATCCAGGATTGACGAGATGTGGATAAGTCGTACAGGTCACTATAGGTGACTCCGACTTACATGCTATCCAGGATTGACGAGATGTGGATAAGTCGTACAGGTCACTATAGGTGACTCTGACTTACATGCTAGCCAGGATTGACGAGATGTGGATAAGTCGTACAGGTCACTATAGGTGACTCTGACTTACATGCTAGCCAGGATTGACGAGATGTGGATAAGTCGTACAGGTCACTATAGGTGACTCCGACTTATATACTAGCCATGATTGACGAGATACGGTTAAGTTGTACATGTCATTTTAGATGACTCTGACTGATATATCACTTTGTATTGATTTAGTTCATTCGGCCTACTTATTAATGTATGATGGATTTGATGGCAAACCGTGGTTTTGGTCATTTCTGAGTATGGTTTGGATATATGTATATATGTTATACTGTCTTATGGAAAACGATACGGGTTTTACATTTAGGGGCATTACTTTTAGAGAGGTAGTAACTTTGGGAAGCTTGGCTTTATTGTTTACTCACACCTTTTGTTTGGTGCCCTCCAGGTTTTAGCTATCGAGTTTGTATCGACAAGAATCTGTGACGAATCTTAGTATTGATGGATATTATTGAGGGTATGATTCTTACTCACATTACTGTACCTTACTTATGCTCTGACATCGCGCGTGAAATGGGTTCGCTCCCACTCGTAGCGCACTCTGGTATTTAGACACTTTTGGAATCAAATTCATTCACTTTTTATACACTATCACATTTTATGGCTTCGTCACCTTCCAGGTGTCGGCCAGCACAGCTCGATTCAGGGTCCAAGTGGACTTTCTGGGTCGGGGTGTGTCAGTTTGGTATCAGAGCATATGTTGGGCAGTATTGTGTTCATCACACGCGTGATGTGAGCACTCTTGGTTTTTGTGTTTGATGTTCGAATGATGCCACCCTCGTCGAATATGGAAAAATATGCTAACTTTTCTTAAGTTTTGGACAATTATGTTGTCTTCACGACATTTTATAAAATCATTTTGGCGGTTGTCCTTAGAATTAAAACAAAGATTTTCCTTGTGGAGGAAAGGTGTAAAAGTGAGGCGAGTTGATGGCCTAAGTAAATGTTTTGTTAATCATGTATCGCCAGAGATATTACCAAATAATTCTATCATTGTCCTACCGCCGTTAGTATTGATTCTTTAAAGAATGGAAATCTTAGTTAGTCTTGATTTCTTAGTAACATTTCGCGGAAGATCATCTGAGGGATAATTATTGTTCGGTCCCTATTAGCACTAATATCTTCAAGCATACTTGGGTTCATGTTGGATCTTTAGGAGGAAGATCGACTGTCGATGAAGTCTTTTTGAAAGTAGATCTTAGGCAAGGTCTTTTTCTAGCATTGGGATTTTTCAATCAACGCTATTTCAAATTTTTGCTTTCGTAGTTGTACTTATTAAATGGGTGAGAATAGGCTTGCGAATGTAAGTTGTCATATCCTGGGAGTTGTAAAAATCCGAAAAGCAATCATTAAATCCTCCTAGGATCAATGAACTACTTCGCTTGAGCCGAATAAATTAGGATCGTGGAAGCTCAGGAATAAGCTTTGCAATATGACGGTAAGCTCATGATTGTTGTTTTCACCCTATCACTTATCTAGGTAAACGAAAATCCTTTGACTAACCACCTCTCGATCACTTCCATAGGTAGACATTAGAATCGAAATGCGGGATGGTATCTCACTGTTAGATTGTTATGAGTGTCGAGGAAAATTGTGAAGACCTTTTAGTTCGTGTCGTAGAGTTGGTTAGTAGTACTGTAAATTTGAGGACGTATACTTTTGGCGTCATATCTCAAAAATCTTACCACGGATACCACCACATTGTTAAGTTGGTATGGCAACATGACGGAGTATTGCTTTATTTTCACGATTAGAACCGTTTGAAACGAACCATCTTATTCATTGACCTAAAGTCAACAGTCGTCACCTTATTTTAAAGGCTAGATGACACTTCTCGGTGGAGATTTTGATGATGCATAGTGATTGTCGATTGATGTGACAAGTCAATTCGGATTCAGACTTTCTTAGTAGGTTAACGCTCATGTTTCTCGGTGGTAGAACCGCTAAAGATGAACCATCATACTTATGACCTAGAATTAACAATTTCTAATTTTATTGGAATATTGATTGGGACTTTTATGTAGAAAATGTGTCCAAATCTTCATTGATCTTCGAACTTTTTATTACATTTACTTTTTGGAACAAGCTAAGTTTTGTCAGAGGCAATAGTAGAATTAAATTGGCATCTATGAGTGCACTATTGTGTATTTACTCTCGCACACTTCTAGCCTGTCTTTTTTTTTTATTTAATTGGGAAGTATGAGTATCAATATAGAGTTACCTTTAATCTACCAAGAAATGGTTCAAATGATTTTAATCATTTTGTATGAATGGAGTTAGGAAGTATCTTTTTATATGCGCAGTTCGAGCTATGTGGTATATGTAAAGAATGTGAAATTCATTGATCGTGATGCTAAACCAATGATACACTTATATGATGTTCCAATTGGTGGTTGTTTACTTAAGTATAAAACAATATTTTTCTTGCTCTAAAAATTGAAGTATTGGCAATAGTTGTTTCCTAAAAATGGGTGTTGAAATTTCAACAACAAGACACTTGTAAAGACCACTAAGTTAGAAGTGGGACGTAGTCAACCTCTTCGGGTGATGTGATTTAGAAGTTCTCTTTGTGACGTGATCAAAAGTGGAAGTAGGGAAGAGATAAAATCAAGGCTTCCTTTGATGTGTTTTAAATGAATCCTCACTCTAGATGAACCTTGCTTTTGATTAATGTTGTGGGGATATTGAGGATATAGAGTTCAAACTTCCTTGGGCAACTACAATTTTCTAATTGCGTCCAGAGGACGATGACTTTTTGAGAAAACTATTCCTAGACTTCTATACAAATTCAGCAAACAGAAACCTGACAAGATTATCATCTTGGTGTATTTATATTTCATCATGTTACATGTTTCACTTCCAAGCCTTTGGAAGTCGTTATGAAGGTTTTGAGTATTAGAAGTTGTTCAGTATCGCATTTCTAACCCTAGATTAACGATTAGTTTGAAATGAGTTACTCAGACCTTTGTGGATGAGTTGCATCTTGTTTGTCCCACCAGTAGCATGGTTGCAGTATATCCTTACCTCCATTCTAGTCACTTGTAACCACGGTTACAATTTCGGGTTAACTATGGTATCATTGGGGTTGATGTATGGAGATTTTACGCACAGCGCATATTTAATGGACGCATACTTTTGTTAGAATTATGGGTAACTACGGTTACATTCCTGTTTAGGAATATAGTATCCTTCGAAATATAATACAAATATTGTATGTGTAGTTCGTGATTTACAGCAGATTGCTGCGAACAAATATTTGATTGAGATTGTGATGTAGAAAATTTATGTTATTGACGATGTTGCCTCAGAAGGTAGTGAATGAGTACGATCGAGGCTGGTATGTGTATTTCCCATTGAGGGGCAAGATGGTAATATTGCACCCTCGGGAATTGTTACTTGCTTATCAAGACAACAATGAATTGTCGGTTTTGTGGGGGTGCAGACCATAATATTAATAACTTATTCGTTGGATTGTTAAGCAAATAAACAAGTAGATTATTCTACGTTAATATTTGTATTTACTTATTTAATTCGTTAATTGTTGTTTAGGCTTGACCCAAAAATACTACATGCTAAATTTCGAAGTGCGTTACGCTTTGAACACGTTTATGTAAAAGAGAAGGAAAGTAGGAATTTGGAGGCATGAAAGGAGAGTCATAACACTCCGATAATGACGGAATGTCATCCTCTTTTATGTAGTCGCCATAACTTGATGTCTTCCTCGTGTATGTATTTACATGCATATATCTCTTTAATTTTGAGTATTCTACATTCGACTGATGATTTTAAATTTCGAGGACGAAATTTTCTTAAGGTGGGTAGATTGTGACAACCCGTTCCAAATTTTACGTTTTTATTTTATTTTAAAAGCGTGAATTTACAAAATTGCCCTAAAGGCAAGGACTTTGACTTCCGTTGACCATCGACTCGAGAGATGTGGGCCTTATTCTTTTAGCATATCCTCGTAGTACTTATTGGTACGAACGTATCGGCGAAAGCTGTTTGCGAGTCCGGATTATAACGGTATAATTACGGACGTTCGAAATTGGTTATTCAAGGTTTAACGTTTATTTAAATTAAACTCCCCCTTGTGGGGAAAGGCCCAATCAGAATTGGAAGAAAGAAAAGAAAAAAAAAAAAAAAAAAAAAAAAAAAAGTGGGTTTCGTCCACCCGCACCACCGCGGGTGCCCATTTTCCGAGGCCGATTCCGGCCAACTCCGGTGGAGTTTTTCGATGCCACCACCACCATCTTGAAGCTCTCATTCCCCTCTACAAAACCCACCCAAGAACCACCTTGATTAACCATGGTATGAGGCGGTTTTAGGCCACGAAAGTTGACGAAAATCAATGGTGCTCCGGCCACCCTTTTCGATTTTCCGGCAAATCGGCAAAGCAATGGCCGATGCCACCACTTGGGCTTTGTAGCCCATCATCCCAGGAGCAAAACCCAACCAACCTTGACCCCGTTGGACCACCGTGGACGACGAATCGACGTCGGGAAGTTTTAGGCACCCGCCGGCTTCGTCGGCAAAATTGACCATCTTCCGTCCATTTTTGGACTTCGTGGCAGGTATGAAAGTTGCTCCACTCACTGAGATCTTCATTTCTGTGAAGTTTGAGAATTTTTGGAAATAGTTGGATTTTCCGGCGAGTCGGGGCGGCCGACCGCCACCCGCGGCGGCGCGTGCGGCGGCGCGTGGCCAGCGGGCCGCCAATGCTATTTTTAGGCTATGTCAAATGTTTTGAATTCAGTTTTGTCATTTGAATGACGTAGGTTGATAGTTGGAACCTAAATTCGTTACGATACGTTACTTGATAAAAATGTGAATCGATGATCCGACCGTTGGATCGTCACCAAAATTGGATACATTATAATACGTAATATTTAAAGATCATAGGAATTTACGGATCGAGAATCCGACTTACGGATCTTCCTGAATTGGATTTGTAAGTTAGTAAAATAAATGTTCACGGCCACTTGTTTTAGGCAATTGGCGGAGATCTGACCGTTGGATCGTAATGAAATTTTAATATGTTATTCTAGAAATATATTGTGGATCGTTGGGAGTTACGGATTGGAAATCTGATATGCGGATCTTCCGGGTCAAGTTATACAGGGTTGTAAACCCTACCGTCGATCTTTGATCGACGGTTGACTTGTGGTCAATAGGTCTCAACCTATTTTAGAATGTCATTGAGGTTGTGTTTTATGTGAATTGCATATTCTTCAGATAAGAGTTCTGAGATGTGATTTGATAATTGGTCACAGGGACCGATCATTCAGGACGCCTCGATGCGCGTGCTAGAGTAGTTTAGCGTGGACTCCAGGTGAGTAGATCTTTTCCTTTTTATCGTACATATTGTTGAGAATTCTATCGACACTTTTAAATTGATTAGGTATATTACCTTCGTATAATTATTGCGAATGTTTAAAGTACCTATATGAACTACGAATGGCTTGATCCCTGTCTAGGGTACGTAGGCAGTCTAACGAGACGTTAGATGCAGCCATAAAATATTTGAAACAAAAGCCTTGCTTGGGAAATTGAGTAATGCGAAGGAAATTGGTAAAGACAAGTTTTAGTTTTATGAATTAGTTGATTAAATTAGTGTTAATTCCTTTGAAAATAAGTAGTTTGGGAGTAGGGCGTTACTGATTGTACACTTCACACCATATTGTTTATAACTGAAAATGCTACGACATGGTTCAGTATTAGATTGCATCATGTTATATCAATATGTATATTACTTGCATATAATTATTGAGAATGCTTTCAAGTGCAAGGTGAACGCAGGATTGACGAGATATGGATAAGTCGTACAGGTCACTATAAGTGACTCCGACTTACATGCTAGCCAGGATTGACGAGAAGTGGATAAGTCGTACAGGTCACTATAGGTGACTCCGACTTACATGCTAGCCAGGATTGACGAGAAGTGGATAAGTCGTACAGGTCACTATAGGTGACTCCGACTTACATGCTATCCAGGATTGACGAGATGTGGATAAGTTGTACAGGTCACTATAGGTGACTCCGACTTACATGCTAGCCAGGATTGACGAGAAGTGGATAAGTCGTACAGGTCACTATAGGTGACTCCGACTTACATGCTATCCAGGATTGACGAGATGTGGATAAGTCGTACAGGTCACTATAGGTGACTCCGACTTACATGCTATCCAGGATTGACGAGATGTGGATAAGTCGTACAGGTCACTATAGGTGACTCTGACTTACATGCTAGCCAGGATTGACGAGATGTGGATAAGTCGTACAGGTCACTATAGGTGACTCTGACTTACATGCTAGCCAGGATTGACGAGATGTGGATAAGTCGTACAGGTCACTATAGGTGACTCCGACTTATATACTAGCCATGATTGACGAGATACGGTTAAGTTGTACATGTCATTTTAGATGACTCTGACTGATATATCACTTTGTATTGATTTAGTTCATTCGGCCTACTTATTAATGTATGATGGATTTGATGGCAAACCGTGGTTTTGGTCATTTCTGAGTATGGTTTGGATATATGTATATATGTTATACTGTCTTATGGAAAACGATACGGGTTTTACATTTAGGGGCATTACTTTTAGAGAGGTAGTAACTTTGGGAAGCTTGGCTTTATTGTTTACTCACACCTTTTGTTTGGTGCCCTCCAGGTTTTAGCTATCGAGTTTGTATCGACAAGAATCTGTGACGAATCTTAGTATTGATGGATATTATTGAGGGTATGATTCTTACTCACATTACTGTACCTTACTTATGCTCTGACATCGCGCGTGAAATGGGTTCGCTCCCACTCGTAGCGCACTCTGGTATTTAGACACTTTTGGAATCAAATTCATTCACTTTTTATACACTATCACATTTTATGGCTTCGTCACCTTCCAGGTGTCGGCCAGCACAGCTCGATTCAGGGTCCAAGTGGACTTTCTGGGTCGGGGTGTGTCAGTTTGGTATCAGAGCATATGTTGGGCAGTATTGTGTTCATCACACGCGTGATGTGAGCACTCTTGGTTTTTGTGTTTGATGTTCGAATGATGCCACCTCGTCGAATATGGAAAAATATGCTAACTTTTCTTAAGTTTTGGACAATTATGTTGTCTTCACGACATTTTATAAAATCATTTTGGCGGTTGTCCTTAGAATTAAAACAAAGATTTTCCTTGTGGAGGAAAGGTGTAAAAGTGAGGCGAGTTGATGGCCTAAGTAAATGTTTTGTTAATCATGTATCGCCAGAGATATTACCAAATAATTCTATCATTGTCCTACCGCCGTTAGTATTGATTCTTTAAAGAATGGAAATCTTAGTTAGTCTTGATTTCTTAGTAACATTTCGCGGAAGATCATCTGAGGGATAATTATTGTTCGGTCCCTATTAGCACTAATATCTTCAAGCATACTTGGGTTCATGTTGGATCTTTAGGAGGAAGATCGACTGTCGATGAAGTCTTTTTGAAAGTAGATCTTAGGCAAGGTCTTTTTCTAGCATTGGGATTTTTCAATCAACGCTATTTCAAATTTTTGCTTTCGTAGTTGTACTTATTAAATGGGTGAGAATAGGCTTGCGAATGTAAGTTGTCATATCCTGGGAGTTGTAAAAATCCGAAAAGCAATCATTAAATCCTCCTAGGATCAATGAACTACTTCGCTTGAGCCGAATAAATTAGGATCGTGGAAGCTCAGGAATAAGCTTTGCAATATGACGGTAAGCTCATGATTGTTGTTTTCACCCTATCACTTATCTAGGTAAACGAAAATCCTTTGACTAACCACCTCTCGATCACTTCCATAGGTAGACATTAGAATCGAAATGCGGGATGGTATCTCACTGTTAGATTGTTATGAGTGTCGAGGAAAATTGTGAAGACCTTTTAGTTCGTGTCGTAGAGTTGGTTAGTAGTACTGTAAATTTGAGGACGTATACTTTTGGCGTCATATCTCAAAAATCTTACCACGGATACCACCACATTGTTAAGTTGGTATGGCAACATGACGGAGTATTGCTTTATTTTCACGATTAGAACCGTTTGAAACGAACCATCTTATTCATTGACCTAAAGTCAACAGTCGTCACCTTATTTTAAAGGCTAGATGACACTTCTCGGTGGAGATTTTGATGATGCATAGTGATTGTCGATTGATGTGACAAGTCAATTCGGATTCAGACTTTCTTAGTAGGTTAACGCTCATGTTTCTCGGTGGTAGAACCGCTAAAGATGAACCATCATACTTATGACCTAGAATTAACAATTTCTAATTTTATTGGAATATTGATTGGGACTTTTATGTAGAAAATGTGTCCAAATCTTCATTGATCTTCGAACTTTTTATTACATTTACTTTTTGGAACAAGCTAAGTTTTGTCAGAGGCAATAGTAGAATTAAATTGGCATCTATGAGTGCACTATTGTGTATTTACTCTCGCACACTTCTAGCCTGTCTTTTTTTTTTATTTAATTGGGAAGTATGAGTATCAATATAGAGTTACCTTTAATCTACCAAGAAATGGTTCAAATGATTTTAATCATTTTGTATGAATGGAGTTAGGAAGTATCTTTTTATATGCGCAGTTCGAGCTATGTGGTATATGTAAAGAATGTGAAATTCATTGATCGTGATGCTAAACCAATGATACACTTATATGATGTTCCAATTGGTGGTTGTTTACTTAAGTATAAAACAATATTTTTCTTGCTCTAAAAATTGAAGTATTGGCAATAGTTGTTTCCTAAAAATGGGTGTTGAAATTTCAACAACAAGACACTTGTAAAGACCACTAAGTTAGAAGTGGGACGTAGTCAACCTCTTCGGGTGATGTGATTTAGAAGTTCTCTTTGTGACGTGATCAAAAGTGGAAGTAGGGAAGAGATAAAATCAAGGCTTCCTTTGATGTGTTTTAAATGAATCCTCACTCTAGATGAACCTTGCTTTTGATTAATGTTGTGGGGATATTGAGGATATAGAGTTCAAACTTCCTTGGGCAACTACAATTTTCTAATTGCGTCCAGAGGACGATGACTTTTTGAGAAAACTATTCCTAGACTTCTATACAAATTCAGCAAACAGAAACCTGACAAGATTATCATCTTGGTGTATTTATATTTCATCATGTTACATGTTTCACTTCCAAGCCTTTGGAAGTCGTTATGAAGGTTTTGAGTATTAGAAGTTGTTCAGTATCGCATTTCTAACCCTAGATTAACGATTAGTTTGAAATGAGTTACTCAGACCTTTGTGGATGAGTTGCATCTTGTTTGTCCCACCAGTAGCATGGTTGCAGTATATCCTTACCTCCATTCTAGTCACTTGTAACCACGGTTACAATTTCGGGTTAACTATGGTATCATTGGGGTTGATGTATGGAGATTTTACGCACAGCGCATATTTAATGGACGCATACTTTTGTTAGAATTATGGGTAACTACGGTTACATTCCTGTTTAGGAATATAGTATCCTTCGAAATATAATACAAATATTGTATGTGTAGTTCGTGATTTACAGCAGATTGCTGCGAACAAATATTTGATTGAGATTGTGATGTAGAAAATTTATGTTATTGACGATGTTGCCTCAGAAGGTAGTGAATGAGTACGATCGAGGCTGGTATGTGTATTTCCCATTGAGGGGCAAGATGGTAATATTGCACCCTCGGGAATTGTTACTTGCTTATCAAGACAACAATGAATTGTCGGTTTTGTGGGGGTGCAGACCATAATATTAATAACTTATTCGTTGGATTGTTAAGCAAATAAACAAGTAGATTATTCTACGTTAATATTTGTATTTACTTATTTAATTCGTTAATTGTTGTTTAGGCTTGACCCAAAAATACAACATGCTAAATTTCGAAGTGCGTTACGCTTTGAACACGTTTATGTAAAAGAGAAGGAAAGTAGGAATTTGGAGGCATGAAAGGAGAGTCATAACACTCCGATAATGACGGAATGTCATCCTCTTTTATGTAGTCGCCATAACTTGATGTCTTCCTCGTGTATGTATTTACATGCATATATCTCTTTAATTTTGAGTATTCTACATTCGACTGATGATTTTAAATTTCGAGGACGAAATTTTCTTAAGGTGGGTAGATTGTGACAACCCGTTCCAAATTTTACGTTTTTATTTTATTTTAAAAGCGTGAATTTACAAAATTGCCCTAGAGGCAAGGACTTTGACTTCCGTTGACCATCGACTCGAGAGATGTGGGCCTTATTCTTTTAGCATATCCTCGTAGTACTTATTGGTACGAACGTATCGGCGAAAGCTGTTTGCGAGTCCGGATTATAACGGTATAATTACGGACGTTCGAAATTGGTTATTCAAGGTTTAACGTTTATTTAAATTAAACTCCCCCTTGTGGGGAAAGGCCCAATCAGAATTGGAAGAAAGAAAAGAAAAAAAAAAAAAAAAAAAAAAAAAAGTGGGTTTCGTCCACCCGCACCACCGCGGGTGCCCATTTTCCGAGGCCGATTCCGGCCAACTCCGGTGGAGTTTTTCGATGCCACCACCACCATCTTGAAGCTCTCATTCCCCTCTACAAAACCCACCCAAGAACCACCTTGATTAACCATGGTATGAGGCGGTTTTAGGCCACGAAAGTTGACGAAAATCAATGGTGCTCCGGCCACCCTTTTCGATTTTTCGGCAAATCGGCAAAGCAATGGCCGATGCCACCACTTGGGCTTTGTAGCCCATCATCCCAGGAGCAAAACCCAATCAACCTTGACCCCGTTGGACCACCGTGGACGACGAATCGACGTCGGGAAGTTTTAGGCACCCGCCGGCTTCGTCGGCAAAATTGACCATCTTCCGTCCATTTTTGGACTTCGTGGCAGGTATGAAAGTTGCTCCACTCACTGAGATCTTCATTTCTGTGAAGTTTGAGAATTTTTGGAAATAGTTGGATTTTCCGGCGAGTCGGGGCGGCCGACCGCCACCCGCGGCGGCGCGTGCGGCGGCGCGTGGCCAGCGGGCCGCCAATGCTATTTTTAGGCTATGTCAAATGTTTTGAATTCAGTTTTGTCATTTGAATGACGTAGGTTGATAGTTGGAACCTAAATTCGTTACGATACGTTACTTGATAAAAATGTGAATCGATGATCCGACCGTTGGATCGTCACCAAAATTGGATACATTATAATACGTAATATTTAAAGATCATAGGAATTTACGGATCGAGAATCCGACTTACGGATCTTCCTGAATTGGATTTGTAAGTTAGTAAAATAAATGTTCACGGCCACTTGTTTTAGGCAATTGGCGGAGATCTGACCGTTGGATCGTAATGAAATTTTAATATGTTATTCTAGAAATATATTGTGGATCGTTGGGAGTTACGGATTGGAAATCTGATATGCGGATCTTCCGGGTCAAGTTATACAGGGTTGTAAACCCTACCGTCGATCTTTGATCGACGGTTGACTTGTGGTCAATAGGTCTCAACCTATTTTAGAATGTCATTGAGGTTGTGTTTTATGTGAATTGCATATTCTTCAGATAAGAGTTCTGAGATGTGATTTGATAATTGGTCACAGGGACCGATCATTCAGGACGCCTCGATGCGCGTGCTAGAGTAGTTTAGCGTGGACTCCAGGTGAGTAGATATTTTCCTTTTTATCGTACATATTGTTGAGAATTCTATCGACACTTTTAAATTGATTAGGTATATTACCTTCGTATAATTATTGCGAATGTTTAAAGTACCTATATGAACTACGAATGGCTTGATCCCTGTCTAGGGTACGTAGGCAGTCTAACGAGACGTTAGATGCAGCCATAAAATATTTGAAACAAAAGCCTTGCTTGGGAAATTGAGTAATGCGAAGGAAATTGGTAAAGACAAGTTTTAGTTTTATGAATTAGTTGATTAAATTAGTGTTAATTCCTTTGAAAATAAGTAGTTTGGGAGTAGGGCGTTACTGATTGTACACTTCACACCATATTGTTTATAACTGAAAATGCTACGACATGGTTCAGTATTAGATTGCATCATGTTATATCAATATGTATATTACTTGCATATAATTATTGAGAATGCTTTCAAGTGCAAGGTGAACGCAGGATTGACGAGATATGGATAAGTCGTACAGGTCACTATAGGTGACTCCGACTTACATGCTAGCCAGGATTGACGAGAAGTGGATAAGTCGTACAGGTCACTATAGGTGACTCCGACTTACATGCTAGCCAGGATTGACGAGAAGTGGATAAGTCGTACAGGTCACTATAGGTGACTCCGACTTACATGCTATCCAGGATTGACGAGATGTGGATAAGTTGTACAGGTCACTATAGGTGACTCCGACTTACATGCTAGCCAGGATTGACGAGAAGTGGATAAGTCGTACAGGTCACTATAGGTGACTCCGACTTACATGTTATCCAGGATTGACGAGATGTGGATAAGTCGTACAGGTCACTATAGGTGACTCCGACTTACATGCTATCCAGGATTGACGAGATGTGGATAAGTCGTACAGGTCACTATAGGTGACTCTGACTTACATGCTAGCCAGGATTGACGAGATGTGGATAAGTCGTACAGGTCACTATAGGTGACTCTGACTTACATGCTAGCCAGGATTGACGAGATGTGGATAAGTCGTACAGGTCACTATAGGTGACTCCGACTTATATACTAGCCATGATTGACGAGATACGGTTAAGTTGTACATGTCATTTTAGATGACTCTGACTGATATATCACTTTGTATTGATTTAGTTCATTCGGCCTACTTATTAATGTATGATGGATTTGATGGCAAACCGTGGTTTTGGTTATTTCCGAGTATGGTTTGGATATATGTATATATGTTATACTGTCTTATGGAAAACGATACGGGTTTTACATTTAGGGGCATTACTTTTAGAGAGGTAGTAACTTTGGGAAGCTTGGCTTTATTGTTTACTCACACCTTTTGTTTGGTGCCCTCCAGGTTTTAGCTATCGAGTTTGTATCGACAAGAATCTGTGACGAATCTTAGTATTGATGGATATTATTGAGGGTATGATTCTTACTCACATTACTGTACCTTACTTATGCTCTGACATCGCGCGTGAAATGGGTTCGCTCCCACTCGTAGCGCATTCTGGTATTTAGACACTTTTGGAATCAAATTCATTCACTTTTTATACACTATCACATTTTATGGCTTCGTCACCTTCCAGGTGTCGGCCAGCACAGCTCGATTCAGGATCCAAGTGGACTTTCTGGGTCGGGGTGTGTCAATTATGTCCTAAATGTATTTTCTCAAAATTGATTTCCATCTATTTATTAATCATAGGATTCTGTTTTTATTTTTCCAATGAAAAATTCTAGCTTTATTTATGTAATTTGTGTTGTAAAATAGACGGTGTGTGCAGTGGAATAAATAAAATAAGACACAAAATTTACGAGGTTCCTCTACTGTCAGTGTGACTGGAGTATGTCCTCATAGCAACAGTGGTGCTTTCATTATAATTTAGAATAATAGGATTACAATATAACTCTCTCTGTTATCTTTTCTCCTCTTCCTCTCTTTTCTCTCTTCCTCTTCGTGAATTTATCGTTTTGATGTTGTGTGGAGTTTGTGAGTTTGTATTTTATAGAAAATATGAGTCGTATGAGTCAAGCTTTGGCAAACGGTGGAATGACCCATTATTTTATTCTTTGAGTGGACATCCATTGTTTTACAACACTCCTCATTGGATGACCACAAGTCTTTGATTGACTCGTTAAAATCTTGATCTGTTTTTGGATGCTCCCCCTAATAAGTAGTATCATCTCTGTTGTGCTTGTTGACTTTCCACAGGTTTGTTCTTGAACTGGGTTGGAGGGTCTTCTGCTAGACTTCCTCCAAATGTCGAAATTTACTTCATTTATCTGGAGCTAAATTCGATCCAATGGTGGTGGACACTTGATCTTGAATCAGACTTGTGATTTCTTTAAAGGCCTTGGGACTTGTTCTCGAATGAAATGGGACCACGAGCAGCTCTACGTAACAAGTGATCTTCGGCTCCGTCAAGGATAAATCGGCACGTGTTTTGTTGTGGTTTTCTCCACATGCTTAAATGTATCATATTCACTTGCCTTATCTATTTCCCTTGCATAAGTGATATTTTTCCTATGCAAGTGTGACATATTCTCTTGTAGTATTTGTCCTATAATGCAGGAGTGTAATGCAACCCTTGCATTTGAATGGAACTTCAGAGCATCATTTATCAGCAACTCATCATGCTTGGCAGCTTTAGTGTAAATAACCAACATCATAGCAACAGTTGAAAATGAGTACTCGAGAGCAATGCAAGGTAAGCAACTAGGCAAAAGTTCCGGGCAATCAGTTCCAGATCGGGAGCTTGATTCCATGTGGCGATTGATTGCTTTCTTTCTCCTTATCTTGCAGGTGAGAACAATGACAAAGGAAAGGACATGGAGATTGCATGATATGAGATATTCTTACTCTCATCCTTGATGATATAAGATACTTTTGCTTTGGTGTGACTTGTTTGAAGATGTATTATTAGAGATGAAGAAAACTGAGTATTTTGAGATGCTTTGTTAAAGATGCATTCTCGGAGATGAGGAAAAGTTAGATATTCTTGCAGGTCTAGTTTGTTATGGAGAACTGAGGTCGACATATATAGAGATTTCCTAATAGCAAGTAGTGGTGTTGTGCCTTTACTCTTGTTAGCAACTGTGGTGTAATTAGAACAATAAGATTTATGCGTTTTCAATTTTGTCAGAAATCTTTGACAAAGTTGCACGTGATATTTGAAAAGCTGAGATTGCGTCTGAGAAATGTTGATGAACTTTGATCTAGGAAATCCGGCTTTTGAAATTCGGAGAACGATGCTTTTTCTATCTCAGAACAAGTGGTTCTGTTGCCTATTCCTTTTATAGAGGCATCAATTGTGCTCAAAATGTATGCTCGAAAACTACTGCATGTAGAATTTTTCCCTTCTTGCACTTTTGAGATTTTATCTAACCTCAATTTTCCTTCATCATATTTGAAAATGGTTTGCCCATCTAACATTTGCTTAGATTTGAGTCTTATGAGTGATACAGACGATTAGCGTTAGGATAATATATGGCGTCTGTCCTTCTTATCTTCTAATGGTCTTCTTACAGTTGGGGACTCTGTGATGAAGAATAACATAACTGCTACAGTGGTAGCTAAGAATCTTCTCACTCCAAAGGATAACAGAATCCTTTCAAAACGGACTAATGAGTCGGCCGTTCAAGACTCCTTGGCTCTCAGTGTTCAGTGTGCTACCTCTGTTTCCAATATGGGGTAATGCCTACTTGCACGAACTCGCCAAGTTGAATCATTGATAGCTGAGGTGGAAAGTCTTAAATAAGAGATCAAAGAGCTCAAGCATGAGGAAAAGAGTGTTACACATGCTTACAAATAATTACTCAACAAGTATGAAAAGAAAGCTTGACCAGCTGCTGGAATCCGAAAGTCGGACTCAAAGTCAGAATCAGAGGTTCTAGGCTTTATTCCAATGACACCTATTACCTTCGTCATCTAGAGTTTTACTAAGTATAGAGGCTTCAAATAATCAACCTCCGGTACCTCCATTTCTGGGGTACTTCCGAGTACTGAGGCATCACATGAGCAACCTTTGTGAAGGCTCCATCCTATTTGTTTTAACTCATTTGTATGTACATGTCTGTAATTTCTCTGAGATATCAATAGATAAGCTTTATTTTATTCAATGTATTGTACTAAATACAATAAAACATATACTTCACTTAGATGTGGTACTTCTGGACCAAATATCAATTTATCTTTACGCTCGCGAAGATAAATGATCATTCTTAGTGTCTAAATCATTTGAGCATTCAACTCATAATCTTCAATCCATATGATTCTTTAATATCATAAACATTGTGGATAAAATTCGTGTTGGTAGATTGTTCGATCTGCAGTTCGAGACAATATTTCTCTCAACACTTTATAATATTTCTAAACTCTTCAGGAATCATAATCTAATGACATCGTCTCTTGCAATATATTTTAGTATGTTGCAACAATATCATTGTGATAGTACTCACTAAAATAATTTATAACATCTATTGGTATTGAATACATAATTTATGTTTTACCTTTTCAGGGCTTTCTTCAAGCGATTTGAATCATTCAGAGATTTTCTATAATTTATGACACATTTTCCTTTGAAATTTATACAGGGCAATTTGCTCCTATGTATTCTTAAGGGATTTACTTATAGAGAGATCATGTGAGCGACGTACAACCCTTCGTATATAATTCTCTATTCATATTAACTCATTTACAACCTTATGTCATATCATATGAGTGTATTTCACAATATTACAAATACCCATAAGTAACCTTCTAGGTTCAACATCTTTTGCCTATTTGTATTGTATTCAAGTATCTAGGTCTATTTTTACACGTTCTTACAAAATTGTAATGGAATTGTCTTTCTCCATTTTGGCCAATAAATTTGTTGACGGAAAAAAAACAGGACTCAATATCAACATATCTCATTAATGAATTTAGTAGCTACTCGTAAAAACTAACATTATCATTGGTTATCATCAATCTGTGATCTTATATTCTCATGTGCATGCGCATGCATAAAAACTTTTTATTTCTTTGGATATCCATTGCTTCTTCAAGGACATTACACTATTTCTTTTAGGATAGTCATAATTTAGAGAATGTAGATCATAACCTCCTCTTGAGCGTTGTAGAGCTTAAATTTTAATCTCCACTTCGGGAGTTGAGTTATTGGAACCCATACGTCTCTCATGTTTCATGCATGAGATAACAACATTCCCATGTCCGCGGATTGTCCTTTCTGGGATGTATATCCATGCGATAACTGTCATGCTTACGGTATGTAACAGTTATGCTACGGGAATGCAATAGTTCAGTAGTGTCATATTCTTCTTTCGAATGACTGAACCTTTTGAGTCTAAAAGTCTGCCACACTTCAAGCATGCAACATATAAATCATTTGCTACATCATTATTATTTTTTTTATTTTCAACAGAGACATCAATTCTTGTAGGCACATTTGTAGCAAGTATATGTGGGTTCATCACTTTCGTTGCATCATTAATCATTTTTACTTCATTTTTTCTCATTAATTGTTTCGTGAATCAAAATAAGACAAATTCTCTTCGTTCTTCTGGAATGGTCTTTTCTTATCATTCTTCTGGAATGATATTTTCTCATCCTTCTTTTGGAACGATGTTATTTTCTCCCCCTAACGGTGAGAAAATTATCTTATCAAAATGATAGTCCGCAAACCACGCGGTAAACATATCCCCAGTCAAGGGTTCTAAATATTGAATGATAGATGGTGTTTAACATCAATACCCAATCCACAATGATGCCTCATTTCAGTACGTTGTGGCAGTGCAATAGGCACATAGATAACACAACCAAAAACTTGAAAATGTATAATGTTTGGCTGGTGCCCAAACACGAGTTGTACTGAGAAGTATTGATAGTTGGCAATATGTCTCAATCGAACTAATACTGTATCATGCAAAATAGCATGTACTCATGTAAAAACTGGCAATTTTGTTTTCATGAGCAAGTGCGGGTAATCAATTTCATCCGCTTAATAAATGCTTATGCTAAACCATTTGAAGTATGGATATAAAGAACTTCTGGTGTGGACTGAAACTCTTTTGGCCTTTATTACAGTTAAATTGAGGCACTGTGGCACTTCAGACTTACTGTACTCATTAAGGAACTTCATGTCTTGATTTGAGGATCAAGGGACTTCATGCCTAATCTTTTTGTATTATGGAACTTTGGATCCAATTATTTTTATATGATGAGGATCAAGAAACTGCAGGTTCTGATATGATCAAAGAACTTCGAATCATTATTATACTTATCGTAACAAAAGATAGGTAAAATAAATAAATAAAAGTAAGAGGCGGTAATTCCGGTCATAGTGAATAAATTGCATTTAAGTAAATAAAGCTTGTGACAAGGGCTTTAATTTAGCACCATTCACATAAATCAAAACTTAAAGCAGTAGGCTGTAATACCGTCAATGATAAATAAATTGCTTTAAAGTAGATAGAACTTGTGAAAGGGTTTTAAACCAACACCAATTCACATAAATAACAAGAAGTATCAGACCTCCTTTTATTTATAATTTTTCTTTCTTTTGTCATCACTTATTCAAACCTTGCTATTATTACTTTTCTTATTTTTGCAGCATGGTGCCATGCACCAACATAAACCTTTATATTTGTTTTTTATTTATATTTATATTTATTATTTTGACCAAATGGTACCGTGGACCATTCAAATCCATTTATATTTTATTAGTATTATTTTTCTTAGAGTGCAGTCAACACCACACATTTCCAAACATTTCCAAACTTTTTTTTTTATTTTTTTTTATTTTTCACATGTGCCTTACCATTCCATTAATCCCCATTTTCTATTATTTTTCTTCCTTTGCTGCTAGTCTCGCAACACAGGCTAGTTGGCGTTGTTCTTGCATGACCCAAGAAACATGGCATAACGAAGCAAAAACCTCCACACAAAGACATAGATGACAGTGGGGTTGATGGAGGCACAAGAGAGGGAAGCTTGTGTGGAGTTAGCCCTCTCATCACCATCTCAGACAACTAAGGATTCATGGGAGTCCTTGAGATCCATTGAAAACAACGTGATCTGGGTTTCTAAGTTTGATAAGATTCTTCTGGATCTCTGGAAATCGGTTGTCAAGTATGAGTTTTCTTATCTTGTGACGACTGCAGATCGTTGTAAATTTCAATTCTCACTGGAATTTTGTGGTGCGCTTCTGGCGTGGTTGGAGAGACGGAAAATGGACACATCTTTTATTCTGTGAGATTTTACCTGATAGAGGTGAAAGGTAGATAATGCTTCACCGGATTTATGGCTTGTGCTTTCCACTGACATGAGAGCTTCTTGTGTGATAACGTGTTGTAAAATCGATGGCGTGTGTAGTGGAATAAATAAAACAAGACACAAAATTTACGAGGTTCCTCTACAGTTAGTGTGACTGGAGTACGTCATCGGAGTAGCAGTGATGCTTTCATTATAATTTATAATAATAGGAGTACAAAATAACTCTCTCTGTTATCTTCTCTCCTCTTCTTTTCTTTTCTCTCTTCCTCTTCATGAACTTATCGTTTTGATGTTGTGTGGAGTTTGTGAGTTTGTATTTTATAGAAAATAGCCTTATGAGGCAAACTTTGGCAAACAGTGAAAGGGCCCATTATTTTATTCTTTGAGTAGGCATCCACTATTCTACAACAATTTGATCCTTCACCAAATTTCAAGCAACCCACAACGGCACGACGTACTTTTTCTTTAACTTCCTAAAAAGACTTTCTTATAGTATGATTCTTTATGAATTACCTAGCATCTCAAAATTTAACATTGATTTTCGTGCTAACATTATAAAATATTGTGTCAAAAACATAAACTAACAGAGAATGCACGTAGAATCCCATTAATTTTTTTTTTCAACTCGGTGGCCATAATGAGACTGAAATGCCTTTATAAGTCTTCCGAATTACCATAATAAAACCGCCTGCTGGTACCTTTTTAAAAGAAATATTTTTTTCTCTTCAATTCTAAACCCGTCTCTACCTTCCTTCATACTTCACGGTCGTTTCTCGCTGTCTCTCTCTCTCTCTCTTTCCCCTATTTAGTATCTACTACCTCCGGAAGACTGAGAAGACCAAACAAAAAAACTATAAATTAAGACCAATCCAAATCAGCCCTCTAGGGTTTGCTCTCCAACACACAAACACAAAAGCCACGGACACAAAAACCCTAACTCCCTCTCTCTCTACCACATTGATCTTCCAATTGATCCGATCCAATCCAATAAAGAATAACTTTACAAAGGTAAGCTCTTCCATACCTCTCAATTTCTCTGTCCGTCTCTCTCATTCGATCTCAACCCTTTTGAATCATCGTCGGATTCTGGAATCCCAGAGCTGCCCTTGTGAAAAATCCAGATAGGAAAACCGTAATTTTGTTGGAAAAACACCTCATCGGAGCTTAAAGTTTGAAACTTTGAGAAAAAATTTAATTGGGTTTTGGGTCCATGGATGATCTCGAAAAAGCAATACTTATATTGTTTGATGAATCGGGCACCGTTGATTCTGAGCTGAAACAGAAGGCAAAAGACTACTGTGATAAACTCAAGGAGGAAAAAGCGATATCAAGTGTTTGTATTGAGAGGTTGTGTTTTTCGAGTTTAGTTCAAGTTCAGTTTTGGTGTTTGCAGACTCTACATGAGGTTATTAGGGTCCGGTACTCGTCGATGAGTCAAGATGAGAGGTTTTTGATCAGAAAATCGGTGTTTTCGATTGCATGTCTTGGTGGGTTTGATGATAAGAGTGCTGGTAGGGTTTTAGAAGGTCCTGCATTTATAAAGAATAAACTTGCGCAGGTTTTAGTGACTTTGATTTACTATGAGTACCCATCGATTTGGTCGTCAGTGTTTGGTGATTTTTTGTCACAACTGAATAAAGGCGCAGTGGTGATTGATATGTTTTGCCGGGTTTTGAATGCTCTGGATGAGGAAGTGATTAATTTGGATCACCCTCGGACACCTGAGGAACTATCAGTGGCAGCGCGGATTAAGGATGCTATGAGGCAGCAGTGTGTAGCACAAATAGTTGGAGCCTGGTACGACATTGTGTCTATGTATAGGAACTCTGATGAAGAGCTTTGTGCTAGTGTATTAGAATCAATGAGGAGGTATATCTCTTGGATTGATATTGGATTAATTGTGAATGATGCCTTTATCCCGTTATTGTTTGAGTTGGTTTTGGTTGATGGACTCTCCGAACAACTTCGTAGTGCAGCAGCTGGATGTTTGTCAGCAGCAGTATCAAAAAGGATGGATCCACAGGCAAAACTACAGCTGTTGCAAAGTCTTCAACTGCGTCGGGTTTTTGGACTAGTAGCTCAGGATAGTGACTCAGAGTTGGTTTCTAACGTAGCTGCATTGATTACTGGGTATGCAGTTGAGGTTCTTGAGTGCTTTAAACGGTTGAATTCTGAGGATGCTAAGGGTATTTCAATGGAGCTTTTGAATGAAGTTTTGCCCTCTGTATTTTATGTGATGCAGAACTGTGAGTTGGACTCAACATTTAGCATTGTGCAATTTCTTTCAGGTTATGTTGGCACAATGAAGACTCTTTCCCCACTGAGGGAAACACAGCTGGGTCATGTGGGTCAGATTTTGGAAGTGATCCGTTCGCAGATCCGCTATGATCCTATGTACCGTGAAAATCTAGATATATTGGATAAAATTGGAAAAGACGAGGAAGATAGGATGGTGGAGTTTAGAAAGGATTTGTTTGTGCTGCTGCGTAATGTAGGTCGTGTAGCACCTGATGTCACTCAGATATTTATTCGAAACTCGTTGGCTAGTGCGATTGGATCATCATCAGACTGGAATGTTGAAGAGGTGGAAGCTGCACTTTCACTTTTCTATGCATATGGTGAGTCAATAAATGGCGAGGCAATCAGAACTGGGAGTGGTCTATTGGGTGAATTGGTACCAATGCTTTTATCTACAAGGTTCCTTTGCCATTCAAATAGGCTAGTTGCACTAGTGTATCTAGAAACGGTAACAAGATACATGAAGTTTGTTCAGGAGAATACCCAATATATTCACATGGTTTTGGCTGCCTTTCTTGATGAAAGGGGTATACACCATCCAAATGCCAATGTGAGTAGAAGGGCGAGTTATCTGTTTATGAGGATTGTGAAATTGCTGAGAGTGAAGCTTGTTCCTTTCATACAAAATATTTTGCAGGTATGAGACGAACCGTCGTTCCCCAACTGCATTCCTATACATCCACATACTTATATTTCAGTTCCTCCGCACTTGATTAATTTGCTTTCACCTTTTCTTTTTATCTTCTGTGAATAGCTTTCCTAAATTTATCATTATTTTTCCACCTTCACTCCATCTCCGCTAAACTAATCCAAATGGATTTTTTCAGAGTTTGCATGATACAGTTGCTGGGTTTACAAGAATTGATTATACATCAAAAGAGCTTTCGGGGTCTGAAGATGGTAGTCACATTTTTGAGGTATTGACTTAATACTTTTTGACATCTGTCAAGCCTTTTAATGTGTGTGCACGAGTGTTTATGAGATGCAAGGAAGTTTTCTCAATAGAGACGGGGTGCTCTGTTCCATTTTAATGTGTATTTGGTCTCTTTGCAGGCAATTGGTTTATTGATTGGCATGGAAGATGTACCACCAGCAAAGCAGTCTGATTATCTCTCTTCACTTCTCACTCCTCTTTGTCAACAGGTTGTTGAATTTGCACATATAAATACATAATTGCATGGCAGTCACTCCTCCTCCTTCACACCCTCAAGATATTTTGTTCTAACTCAAATTAAGAACTGAGTTAAATTGTGAACTAAGCATTTGACCCGGTCTCCCTACTATCTAGGTTGAAGCATTGCTCATGAATGCCAAAGTATTGACTCCAGAAGAGGCACCAAAAAAATTTGCTAATATTCAGCAGATAATCGTGGCGATTAATTCTCTCAGCAAGGTTCTTCAACATCCTCTGACCCTTTAGTTAATGTGTTTCTTGGCCCCTTTTTTTGTACTAAATATCATATGCTTCTAAAAAAGTTATAAAAACTCTTGATCAACTCGCTTACGATGTTTGGTACCGTAAAAGAGAAGAGTTTTTGTGTTGTAAAGTTTTTTTTTTTTGGGTTGAATATGTTGTAGCTTATAATAGAAGTATAAAAATCCTCAGCCCTTGGCCCCTCTTTCTGCCTTGCCTTTGTAAGCACTATATGGCTTCAGAAAATTAACTACTGAAATTTATGTACCACCCAGGGATTCAGTGAGCGTCTTGTGACTGCTAGTCGACCTGCAATTGGTCTCATGTTCAAGCAGGTTAGCATCTATAACTTGTTTTTTGGGCTCACCTTCCTTACAGGGTCAGTTTAGTTTTTCTGAATGATTTTTTCCTCTGATTAGAATTGTTGATTTGGGGCTTTATGAGTTTGTTGTGAATAACTGTTTCTAGACCTTAGGTTTTTCCTATTTGATGAACTCTATGATCAGCAATCCTATGCTTTCTGATATTCAAATGCAGCTTTATAACATTTGATATTTACAATTTCCTTTTTAAGTCTTCTAATTGTGTGATTAGAATATTTTCATGTTTTAACAATATGCGTGTTTCCCCTTGTTATCCAGACATTAGATGTTCTCCTTCAAGTACTGGTTGTGTTTCCTAACGTAGAGACTTTGCGCAGTAAGGTAAGGAGTCCTGTGTGGGATACTAGATGTAATTTGATTTGGAATTTATCATCTGCACTTTACCCTGATGCTATTGTAAGTGGTATCCAGGTAACATCATTTGTACACCGTATGGTGGACACTCTAGGAGCATCTGTGTTTCCTTACCTCCCAAAGGCACTGGAGCAGTTGCTTGTGGATAGTGAGGTAGAAAACAGTTATAACTATGTTCTTTACTTTTGAGTTTTTCGTTAGATCTAACTTTAACAAAATGCTTTTTTGGTAATAAATAGAGAATAAATTTTTGCCACTACATAAGTTTATTTTGCACCAGTTGTCTTTCTGTTTTGCACCAGTTGTCTTTCCGTTTTGCACCAGTTGTCACCGAGATATATAATTAGAAAATAACAGTTCTGTGCTACATAAGTTTATTTTGCACCAGTTGTCTTTCCGTTTTTTTGTTCACCAACAAGATTTGATTATGGATTTAATTTGATGCAGCCAAAGGAATTGGTTTGTTTGCTTCTGTTGCTTAATCAACTGATATGCAAGTTCAACACATTATTCCGTGACATACTGGATGAAGTATTTCCTGCTATTACTGGTAGGATATTAAAGATTATTCCAGTAGACACACTCCCCTCAGGACCTGGATCTAATACTGAGGTATGATTCAATGATCATTGGTGTTTGTAGTTCATAACTAACTCTGAATGCTTTTCCAGCATTAGATTACCTGTTCCTCGTACTAAGTATATGATCTCTCATAAATTGAGTTTTATGATAACAGTGAATGTGCCTGCTTTTAGAAGTCTTATCTGTTAATCTCATAAAATAATTATACAAAAGTTTATTACTTAATGAGTATTTTGCGTCTTTCCTTCTTTTTAAGCGATATTAGTGTGTGTTTTCTTTCCTTAATATTTGGTTTTCATCTTTTGGCGGGGGGATATAAGAGAAAAATAGGGAAAAGAAGACACCAACTTGGGCAAGTTAAATGCTTAACATTGAATTAAAAGTTAGTGTTGAGTTAAACAGATCATATATTATAATGTTCTCCATTTCCACTTATTCTTTTCCTATCTTGATAGCAATGAGTTTGATTGTGTGTACTTCATATTTATTGCTGTGAAAGCTTCTGTGGATCCAAAACTATTTTGGTGCATCATTTTGAAATTCGAATATTACTTGAACAGGATAGAAAATTGGTTTGTTGAATCTCAAGGCTGGAACGTTTAATATTCTTCATTCTTTTTGTAGGAAAATCGGGAATTGCAAGAACTTCAGCGAACATTGTATACATTTCTTCATGTGATAACCACACATGATCTATCTTCTGTATTCCTATCCCCCAAAAGTAGGAGCTACTTACAGCCAATTATGCAGTTGCTTTTGTTAACATCTTGTAAGCACAAGGATATTCTTGTAAGAAAGGTATGTGTACAAGGTTTACCTTTGTATGTTTGGTTCTTATTCATTCTAATTACTCTGCAGTAGGATAATTTCTAATATAATATTTCTTTAACTCAGGCATGCGTTCAGATATTTATTAGGCTGATTAAGGACTGGTGCGCGATGCCTAATGGTGGAGAAAAAGTAAGAGCTTAACTTTAGTCCTTCCTCCTGCTTGATAATGGTGAAACATATATCTTCTCATCTTAAAATGGTGTCCTTGTTTCAGGTACCTGGTTTCCAGAGTTTTATAATAGAGACCTTTGCTACAAACTGTTGTTTGTACAGCCTGCTCGACACCTCTTTCGAATTTCGTGATGCAAATACTGTAAGATTTGAATTTTTACTCTTTTTGATATTTTTATTGATAGTTTGTCTTCTTATACCATAGAGTAGATACACCATAAAACATAGAGTAGACTTAGTGGCTGACTAGAAATTTAGAAAATAGGTCTGAATATGGGGATATTCTATTTAAACGGTGTTTACTTATCTTAGAAGTCCTTAATTTGAAATGAAAAATTATAGATTAATGAAAATTATCATTGAATTGATTTTTGCACATGTCATGTGTGTTAAGAGGAGATTTGATTTTGGAGAAGCTTTGGAATCCATTTATGTGGGTGTTGAGATGTTGAGATAAAAGTTTGGTAGACTAGGTAATAAGAGCCGTTAGCTTGAGTTAAGCTACAATTGAACGGATTGTTTTGCACTTTCTTCCGCAAGGGCCAAGGTCTGGATTGTAAGTTGGCACTTGGTTTGTGGCGTGTGTTCTTAGAAATAGGAAGAAGCTGAAATCTGTTACATAACTGTTGTGTTAAATCTGTATTTGGCTGATCTCTATAGTCCGTCTATGACTTTTCTTATTTACATAGGTTTAAAACAAGTGCCATTTAAGCAGCTGTATTAGGTATCCTTAAGAATAGGAAGAAGCTGAAATCTGTTACATAACTGTGATGTTAAATCTGTATTTGGCTGATACATATCAGTCTATAACTTTCTTAGTTACAGCTGTTAAAACACGTGGCATTTAAGCAATTAGTTATCCCCAGAAGTTGGAAGTTCTACATGCAAGAAAAAATATTTTTTTGTTTATGCAGACTGGTTATTTCCATTGTCTGTTAAAGAAAATTACACATAAACATTGCTCAATAAAATACAATTGAAGTGCATAATGACTTTCCTGCGTGGAGTTTTGTATTTTGGGTCTGTATAACTTGTATTTCCCATTGAGGTTTGTTGCAGATCTTGAATTAGTTTTGTTTTGTCAGCATTGCATTGTTTTGAGAAATTGTGTTGGCTTAGAAATCTATTGATATTTGTTATGGGTCTTGGATTAATTTTGTTGCTTCATACTTACCTTTAAGATTCTTATTTTCATCTGTGGCAGCTCGTTTTGTTTGGAGAAATTGTACTTGCTCAGAAGGTTATGTATGAAAAGTTTGGCAATGATTTTCTAGCTCATTTCGTCTCAAAGGGTTTCCCAGCAGCACATTGCCCCCAAGATTTGGCTGAGAAATATTGCCAGCAGCTGCAGGTATTAAAAAAAAGTCATTGTAGATTATTTGGAATCATGAGTTTTGGTGGACCAAATAGAAAAGTCTCTCTATTAATTAACTTGTTTTTGCATGGCTGCCTGTTCCACTTGTAACACCGGCCAAGAGGTCTAGACGTGCAAAAGATGTATCTGAGCAGGAAAAGAGGCTTCCCTCTTCTGATTCAAGAAAACTGGACTATAACCAATGTTGGGGTAATGAATGGATAAAAATTACGCGCACTTGAAAACCAAAATTAGTTGATTAAGGCATATACCCATTCTCGAATAAGTAAGGAATTGGCAATGGGTGCTACTTTATTTAATGTTGTAATCTCCTAGCTTATCATTTAGTTTAGGCTTCTAAAGAATTGGTGAATTGACTTGTCTCTCCGATAACCAAATTGCTGTAGTTAATTCCCAGTGGATTTAGGATTGGCTTACGAAATGTTCCTAAAAGTATATTTGCTTGAAGAAAAAGGCAGAACTGAATATTTAGTAGGACAGTACTGATTATTCATTGCTCATTCTGTTATGCAGGGTAGTGATATAAAGGCATTGAAGTCATTCTACCAGTCACTTATTGAAAGTTTGAGGCATCAGCAGAATGGGAGCCTTGTTGTCAGATAGCATAGTCACAGTAGGCGAATGACATTATCTCATGTCAGAATGTTCCTGGTTTTTGTTGTCACAATTCTGGCAATGTATTTTTGTTCACCAATAGCTTGTCTGTGTGCGCGTGCGTGTTTCCTTTGATTAGTTGTATCTATTTTGGTTTGAAATATTTTATCTTCGTGTATATCTTCTATAACGCACTTACTCTGATAAACATTTCAGGTTCTTTCTGTATATAGCTTCTCTGCGGCTATGTTTTGAGAAGGTATAGCTTCTTCGTATTTAGTTTAAACGGAAAAAAATGTAATGTGAATGACTTGTAAAGTTGCTCATTTGTTCTTTTTTCCCTTCCGATTGTTGTGCAGTTGCATATTTACGGAGGAAGTTCTGTTACATGATGGAGCTGCCTAGTCCGAGATCAAGGTCCTTGTGTTTTGCGCCTGTATAATGATAATTTTTTTTCTACCTGATCTTGTAAACCTCATAAGTTTTGTATTCTTTTAGTCGTTTACGGTTTTCCAATCTTTGATTCATCCAAGTTTTACCCTTTAGTCATGCTTTACTGTTTGAAGCTCCTGTAGTTAACATTTGTTTGTATACCTTTTATAGTCAATAATTAACACAAAAAAAAGATGTCAAGTCCATGCTCGGACAGTTCGTTTTTATGTACCTTTGATTCCGAAAATCTACTCTTTGTGTTTAGTCGCGGAACTCTTTGGTCCGAATAATGGAGATGTCATTATAGCGATATTTCAATTCAATCAAACAAGAACGCGTGGACAAGATAAATTGTGTAAAAATGCATTATTGCATATTATGCTGTTGCAATGATATTTCCATTGTACGTAGGTTTGATTGGCAAGAACTCATGGACAAGTTAATCTGCGTAAAAATGCATTATTGTATATTATATTGTTGCAATGATATTTTCGTTGTACATAGGTTCCTCGGCAGGAGTCGTGATTGTGAGTTGTGTTTGAAATCACATTAACAACCATCAAGTGATGCGCTGATTTAGTGGTATAATTCTGTCCACTAAATCGAAGGTTTATTGACGTTGTTGGTACGTGGGGGGATGGATTGTACCAAGGTTTCTGTCAACCTTATTGGAACCATTGATGTTGACATTCTTTGCTGTTGACTGATGACTTTTGGACGATTGTAGCAATATTTTTTTAACTTTGTTTAGAGTAGCAACTTTAATTCGTCGCATTAGCTAACGTTTTCATACTTTTTGTCGCAATTGATGGATTTTCTTGGCACAAGCAAAATAAATCTTATAGAGCCATCCGAATATTCTTTTCATTTCGTAGTGGCTAATCATATTATAAACAAATATCTTGCCAGATTCTTTTTCTATTTTTTTATATAACGATTATTTACATTTAGAAGTGGAGAATTTTGGACTAGGTCAGATAATAAGAGTCATCCATTATAATTTGGGATCGAACTTGTTATCTACGGAAATTGAATTTAAGAACTTTTACATACAAATGATAAATCATAATGGCCGGAAGTCACAGGCATGTGTGAAAGCAATTGTAAACTCTGCTACATGAATGGTTGAAAATTACCTTATGTGTGAATAACTATATGAAGCACAAGTCTTTTTAATTAAAAAAAAACTAGGAGTCGCCGGTTGATCGAATAGACTAATTTTATATTTTTATATGGCTGGATAGAATGATTTAAAAGTAGATTTTAACAGATATCAACAACCGATTGTGGTTTTGATTTTCTTACTTGATTTTGTTGTCCTTTAGACTCGCAAACAATTGTCCTAATTTCCAAGCATTTTCCTGTTCCACTATATTCCCAAAGGTTATATGGTCCCATTTTTACTTATAGTACCGAGGAACATTCTGATCGAATAATTGACTTGGAAGAATATATTACACGCATGACCATGCTTATCTGTGCGTCGCTTGTGGGCTCGAGTAATGAATACTCTAGTCGTCATCATCCCTCCCCTCTGGGCGTATTTCTCTTCTATCACAAACTTAAAAGTCAAAAAGCAAAATTAAAAAATAAAAACGTCATCAACGGGCAGTCAGATTTTAATTTTTAGTTTATATTTTTTGTGTTTGAGATATGAGAAAAGTATATGGACGAGATTAATGATGAAGATGAAAACAAAATATTGAAATTGAAAGCAATATCTCCCTTCTCGACATATTTCTCTTCTATCGCTTACTTTAAAGTCAAAAAGCAAAAACAAAAAATGAAATCATCATCAAGCGCGTCGTTAGGTTTTAATTTTTAGTTTATATATTTTGTACTTGATATATGAGGAAAGTATATGGAGGAGATTAGGGATGAAGAGGGGTGATAATAGAGAGGCGAAGAATTAAAGAAAAATAAATGAAAACAAATATTGAAATTGAAAGCAATTTATAAAAGTTTTTAGTTTTCTTTTTGGTTTAATTTCAGTTTACTACCGTAAAGTTTCTTGGTTTTTACATTTGATATATCGAGTTTTTTCATTCTAGAGTGATACCTGAAGTTATAATTTTGGAACACTTTCATATATCTGTTAAGGTTGTTGTTAAATCAACCATTAACTGATGGCATGGTGCCCATGTTGACACGTGGTGTGGCACCCACGTTGACGCGTGGCGTGGCGACCACCTAGATATTAAAATAATAATAATAATAAATAAATCTGGGCCGTCCTCTCCTACGTCACCTCCCGCTCACACCCAACCATCCCTCATTTCTCTCCTCTATACCTACCTTCTTCAACTCCCTGCACATTCATTGTGACATCCCACATCGCCCAGGAGAGTGATCCTTATATGTATATTCCCATCCCTACCTAGCACGAGACCTTTTGGGAGCTCACTGGCTTCAGGTTCCATCGGAACTCCGAAGTTAAGTGAGAAAGGGGCTTGAGCAATCCCATGATGGGTGACCCACTGGGAAGTTGCTTGTGAGTTCCCAAAAACAAAGCTATGAGGGAATGGTAAGCCCAAAGTGGACAATATCGTGCTACGGTGGTGGAGCGGGCCCTGAAAGTGGTCCCGCCTAGGCAGGGATATGACATCCACCCTTACCCTTCCTCTTCGACTCCACTCTTCTTTGTCCACTGATCCCTCCATACCTGAGGCCATCTCCAATCGATGACTGGCCAGAAGGCTCGTTTTAGCCCTCTAGCCCTCCAAGATTCTCCAAGATATTAATATTTTAATGAACAGTACAGGGCCATATTTGCCTCCGTCTCCAACCGAGGGCTAGATGGCTTGTTTTAGCCCTGCCACAAAAAACCGTCTCCAACTGAGGGTCAAAGGGCCATAGGATAAAAATAGAATTTAAAATAGAAGTTACAGGATAAAAATAGAATTTAAAATAAAATAAAGCAAGTAGGTGAAATAGAAGTTATAGGAAAAAATAGAATTTAAAAAAAAAATGAAACAAATTTTGTAAAATAAAAGTTATAGGAAAAAATAGAATTTAAAAAAATATTAAAAATAGAAGTTATAGGAAAAATTTTGTAAACAAAAAATAATAATAAAAATATATATAAAAAAAAAATTAAATGCAACGGCTAGCTGAGTCAGCTAGCCGTTGCATTTGATTTTTTTTTTTTTTAAGACATGAATATATTTATATTAAATAATATAAACGTATTCCTGTCGGTTATAACCGACAGGATTCCCAGTATTTCTAGCCAGCCCTCCAGCTCTTTAGCCCTCCCCGATTCAATGGGGCCCTCTCAGATTTCAGAGCCCTCTGGCCTAGCGCTCGGTTAGAGACGGTTCTCGAGCTATTTTCGACCCTTTGGCCCTCTGGACCTTTCGGTTGGAGATGGCCTGACCAACCTCTCCCTCATTACCATACCCTAACTCGATCCATTTTCCAGATTTGACAGCGGTGATCCATTGTGTTGACTTAAGGAGCGACAACTTAAAGGCGTTGGGTCCACCGCACTATACAGGAAAAGATTAGAATTGGGATGATCCTGGAGCGAGGATGGACGACCCTGTGAGCTTGAACCTCTGAGCCCCACCTACCAGATTTGACAGCGGTGATCCATTGTGTTGACTTAAGCAGCGACAACTTAAAGGCGTTGGGTCCACCACACTATACAGGAAAAGATTAGAATTGGGATGATCCTGGAGCGAGGATGGACGACCCTGTGAGCTTGAACCTCTGAGCCCCACCTACCAGATTTGACAGCGGTGGAGAGCCAAACCCAGTGGCCAAACCGATTTTTTAAAGCTTTCAAATGTTCTCCCCATTTGCGTTCCAATTCGATTTTTTACTGTGGGTGTTGCAGATCCAAACCCAGCGGCCAAAAACCATTGAGACTGGCTTTGACAGCGAAGGGGATTAGGAGCGGGGGGGTGAGGATGGAGAAGATGACCCATATTTTTTAATTTTCTTCAATTTTTTTTTAAACTTTTTAATATCTACATGACCACACGTCATCAGTTAATGGCTGATTTAACAGCAACTTTAACAGATGTATGAAAGTGTCATAAAATTATAACTTCATGTACTATTCTGGGATTAAAAAAATTGATGTACCAAATGATGAAAACCAAGAAACTTCATAGTTGTAAACAAAAATTAATCTTTTCTTTTTTAACATTTTGTACCATTCCTTTCACATTTCTTCTGTAACTCTCTAACCATTCGTTCTCCTTTTTTTTTTTTTTTTTTTTTTTTTAATTTTTTGTATCTCTAACACAAATATGAAGCCACTTAGTACTATGGTCTGATAGTATTACTCTACACTTGAAAGTAAAAGGTCTTATGTTTGAATCTCGTGGATGATGAATTCGATATCAAATTAGACTGTCCATTGTCTGTCTTAGCCGAATTCCATCTCCCTTTAGTGTAAAAATATCGATGTATTAAAAAAAAACACTAATATGAAAACTAAAAATTAAAATCGAAACGATTAATTATCAAACATGCTGTTGTATTTTTATGGGATACTTTGGATGCAATCCTTAATCACTAGTGTACATTGATTGAAACCTTATTAGTTTTTAGATTTTTAATCAAAATCCTTTAATTTTGTACACATCAACATATTAGCATTAATCAATTTCCATGTCAACTATTTTATATTTTAAATTAAATATTGTAATATAGACATCCTTTAAAGTAATTTTTTTGTCCAAACATTTAAAGCAATTAAATAAAATAAATTACCACATTTATGGGATATAAAATCCCATAAGATTTGAAATTTACGTTTATGGGATTAAATAATAAACTCCACCCTTAGAAAACCTTAAACCAATTAAAATTTGGTAATTAAAATGTGGAAAATAAGTTATGAAAAGAATTGTTTTTTTTATTGAAAGGCATGATAAAAGATAAATGTTCCCATAAGAATGTACCCATGTACAATTATAGTAATTCAGAAGAATGTACCCATATACAATTTCAACATTAAAACCCATATGTGACAAAAAATAAAAATAAAAACAATGTACCCATATAAACTCTTAATGTAAAAAATGATTAAAGGATGGAAAAATGGAAGCAAACCATAATTGAGAGGTCTTAGGTTCGATTCTTGCCAACGACGAGTTTGAACCACGTTATTGCTAGTCCATTGTGAGGCTCAGTCGACCCCTCCTCTTAATATACATAATATCGTTCGTTAAAAAAAAAATTACTTAAGGGTACATACTATATAAATCTTATAGGAAAATGTTATATATATATATATATATATATGGGTAAAAAATAATTTATAAGAAAAGTTTACAAAGGTAGTATAGAATAAAAGTTGGGTACATGGATTAAGGAACAAGAGAAGAGAATGTACCCAATGAAATTAAAATTGTGTTCATAGCAATATAATGGTCATTTATTATGATTTTGTAATATGATAGTCATGGAAAAAAAAGTAAGTTTGAATTTTTTTGGCAAAATTTAATTTGAAGAATATATTTAATATAATAATGTTGAATTTATAAACATAAACTTGAGTGAGAGAACTTTGAGATTTTCAATTACAAACGTGATAATGTAGTAAAAGTTATAAATTAAAATATGTAAAACAAATAAAAATATGACATGGAAGTATTATAATAGTAAATTGTTGAGTTGTACAAAGTCAAGAGACTTTAATAAAAAAATTAAAAACCAATAAAATCTCAATCTACGAACATTAATGATTAGGGATTGGATCCTTATTTTTCCTATTTTAATTTTGCATACCATTTCATACACTTTTTTAGCTATTTTACATCCCTCTACCGTATTTTCTCTTCCTCCTTCATCCTTTATTTCTCTAATATTTTTTCTCCTTCATAAAATAATAACAAAATAAAAATTAATACCCAAAACTGAAATGATTATCGAACGACAAATCCTTTCTTTTTCTTAAAAAGGCAACACATGTTTGAATGGAAATTACACGGAAGGTCAGAATAAATAGTTACTTCACTTTCTTGGTTATAACCTGGAAGCAAGAACATTGACTGCCTAAACAAAATGTGTTGACCTCCTCCCAGAAAACTGTAACCTTGTGAGTTCGTCTCGGTTGCATACATCAGGTCCTGCCTGCAGTCCCACACAACTTGAAGGAAAGGAATAAAGCAACGAATATGATATATCTTTTCTTTCTTTTTCTCACCTTTTTTATCTTCTTTTTCACTGTGTCAACTGACGGATTTCAAGCAATGAATATGTTTGTTGTAACCACCACAAGTCCTATCGTCTAATGTAACATGATAGAGGCTGGCGTTTCTTTAAGCTCATGGTTTCATACAGAGTTGCAGCCACAAGAGTTAGAACAGATGTGCTTCTCACTATGTACCCAAGTTTTTAAATTTACTCACCGGATTAATGTGTCATGCCACAAGCAATTTTAGTGGTCGAATTTATGAACAAATGAAACATCTTAACGAGTCGACGATAGGGATTTGTTTTAGTGTTTGTCTTCCAAAGTTTTACAAAAAAACCTTTCAATCTGTCATCTAACTGTTGTGTTTAGAGCCGAAGAGCGCACATTAATTTAGAACCAACAGAACCGAAAATGATATGAAGAGATTCAGCTTTCCAAAGCACAAATGTTAACACTAAAGTAAGACTGCACAGATAAATGATTAAATAAAACTATTAAAACTGACCATCCTTGCAAGGGGGTTCTTATAGCTCAAGGGTTACGTTCATTCACCCCAATACTCGAGATCTTATGCTGGAAACCACTTCACTTGAGATCCCGTGTTCTAATCCAGCTTCCTATATCTGATGCACTGAATTTTCGGAGTACTAGGAAATGAGAAGTGAGAACATGGGTTATTCCATTCGAATTAGTCGTTGCCGCAAAAAAAAAAAAAAAAAAAAAAAAAAAAACAGCAGTTCTCTGAGGTCTCACAAAGACCAACACTTGAACCTACTAGGAAACTCCATTAATTAATTTAGCACATGATCAAGGGAAATTAATCTTGAGACTTGGCCCTTCATAATATGAAACATCCAAAAGTGCGTTTTTGCAGTAAACCTTCTAAGTCTTGGAGGGACCAAAATTTATACACTACTTTAGACTCATGACTGAAATTAAAATAATATTTAGAAAATTAAGAATGATATATTTTTCTTGTACCACACATGAAATATCAACAAAAAGGGAAAGGAAAAAAAAGGTTGGTTATCATCATTGGGTCCTTGACTTCTTTTTGCAGTTTATATAAATGATTACCCTATAGCCCTATATCTACCCCCCATATTATCCTCTAGTTTGATCCAATCCAACCGTACGCATTTTGTAAACTAACTTGTAGCTTCAGCAAATATGAGTCTCAAGAAACTAGCATTCACCTTCTTGACTCCTAGTTGTTTCAAGGCCAACAAACTAATTGCAGATCAAAAATCCCAAACGTCAAAAGAAATCTCATTGCGGAGATTGTCACTCTCGGATTTGAGTAACTCATCGGTATGCACAGCCCTCAGTGATCTGTCAAATTCACTTATTGGCTCAAACCTTCATATTTTTGCACACAAGGAGCTTAAAAAGATTACACAAAGTTTCTCCAAGAGCAACTATCTCGGTGAGGGCGGGTTCGGGCAGGTGTACAAAGGTTTCATTGATGACAAGCTTAGGCCTGGATTGGAAGCTCAGCCTGTTGCTGTTAAAGTCTTGGATTTAGATGGCAAGCAAGGACATAGGGAGTGGCTGGTAGTAATTCTTTTTTTTTTTTTTTTTCCCATTTCAAGGCTATGCTCCTAATCATATCATATGCTTCCCAAGTTGTGGGAAAATGCTAATTATCAGACACTTTTTTATGTTGTAGGCTGAAGTGATTGTTCTTGGGCAACTGAAGCACCCGAATCTTGTTAACTTGATCGGGTACTGCTGTGAAGACGATCACAGGCTTCTGGTGTACGAGTACATGGAGAGAGGCAACTTAGATCACCATCTATTTAAACGTACAATTCTGATCATGCACGCATGATTTTTATGTTTTTTTAATTTTGAAACTAGCACAAAATATTTGGATCAGAAAATTTATGAATTTGTTTGTTTGTTCATTAATGCAGGTTATGGTGGAACCCTGCCTTGGCTAACAAGAATCAAGATAGCAATTGGAGCTGCAAAAGGCCTCAGTTGCCTCCATGAGGAAGAAAAGCCAGTCATATACCGCGATTTTAAGACTTCGAACATTTTACTGGACTTGGTAATTTTCTCTCCTTAATTAGCACTCTTCCGCTCTTCATACATGCGTAAATATTGCTTATCTGATAAAATTATGTCTTCCTTTTTCCTGCAGGATTACACGGCTAAGCTGTCTGATTTCGGTCTTGCCATAGATGGCCCGGAAGGAGATGAAACACACATTTCAACGCACGTCATGGGAACTCATGGCTATGCAGCTCCAGAATACGTCAAGACAGGTAATTCAAGTTGGTATCTTGAGTATTGCTATTTGTACCATGTCAACCGACCACTATTATATCAACTACACATCGAAAACGCTGCACATGTCCAGTTAATACTATACAAATTGTTTTATTATTTCAAGTTACTACTTTCATTTATTCATAATAGCATAAAATTTTAAATTTTCATTAATCATATACTCTTCGTTTTCAGGTCATTTAACAGCAATGAGCGATGTATATGGCTTCGGCGTAGTTCTTTTGGAACTACTAACTGGTAGAAGGTCCGTGGATGAGAGCCGTCATGGTAGAGAACAGAACCTAGTGGAGTGGTCCAAACCATTTTTGAAGGATACACATAAACTTGACAGCGTGATGGATCCTAGGCTCGAGGGTCAGTACTCGACTGAAGGGGCTAGAAAAGCGGCTGCATTGGCTCACCAATGCCTGAACTACAACCCCAAATGTAGACCAACGATGAGCAGTGTGGTCAAGACCTTAGAGCCTCTTATGGACTTGACTAATGACATCCCAATCGGACCCTTTGTGTACGTTGTTCCAACTGAGGAAGAAAACAAAGTTAGTGTGCATAGGGTTGAAGGAGAGGGGCAAGCTGAGTGGGAAGTGGTGAAAAACGAGAGCAAAGGTGAAGAAAAAGTGGTGGAAACGAGAGCGAAGGGCCGCCACAGGAGACGTAAAGGTCATCGGTATAGAAATCGGATTAAATCATTGAGGTCTAGTACCGTTTATTCTGATACTGCTCTTTATAGAATTCTTGGAACTGATTTGTACTCTCCCAAATAAGCAATTGATGTCGTTAGGGAAAAAATGCACATGCTTTAGCATGATTTGGTCATGCATCCTCTTGGAAACAAACGGAAAAGGCGAAATATGCACAGAAAGAACTGATTACAAGCTTTTAGTTGAAAATAGAATTGAAAGACACTAAACAAATAATATATTTGTACGTATACATTAGAGTTGTTTTATTTGTTGCGAGGATCTTCCCTTTATGTATGATTTTTGTAACTTATTATTATTATTATTATTACAAGGAAAAACAAGTACTTTGAAGAAACACAATACTCTGTTTTCAACTTCAAATTTCTATGCTTTCCATATAAAGAATTCATATTACACGAATTTATTACTAGTGCATAAGGTTATATAAAGAATAAAAATGACCTTGATTAAATTATTTATGGACTCACTATTTTAATCTTCCATTCGTTTCTGGAGTGCAAAATATTCTATTCAATGTTCCAAGTCAATTTTCCATCAATTCTCCCTTTGTGTTCAAAATTAGCTCAAATGTAGTGCACCAATCAAAGGGTTTGAACAACCCACCAAGCAGATTTCACAAAAATATTTGGAGGGTTAAGGTCATCATAGTTAGACTAGAATTCTGCGGGGGCCTGCCTCATATTTTTCCACCCTTTGCACCAAACCCACCCAAATCCCAAGTTTGGCCTAATTCATAAGATGAGTTTTGCTGATTCAAATGATGAAAGTCTTTGTAAGACTTTGAATTATTTGCCATTGCTTATGACCACAATTAGTAAACAACTTGCAACGGTCTCATTGGGCTCGTGTTCAGGTTTACTCATGTCCATGTCGTTTGAAATCACATATTGATGAACAAGCAAAACGATATAGAATAATTTATAGTACAATAATTCATACTCATGATCAGAAAAATGAGAATTCGATTAATTCATATTGATGATAAAAAAAATGAGAATTCGATCTAATATTCATTGAGCAGTAAAAATTGTGTACATCCATCCCATCCCCAATTTGAAACAAGTAGGGTTAGAAAAGGGTCAGGGTTACAGAAATTCAAAGCAACTTTTAGCTAGATAAGTGGGAAAGCTTAAGCTAGAAATAGGGTTAGCTTGAAGACTTAAGACCCCCAAGATAACCTTTGTACAATCCATTTGGATGAAAGTCAATGGATGGCGTTCGAGTTGATGCAATTGCTTGTCACTAAAATTTCTAGCTTCCATCACCAGGAGGTGAAACTTCATGAGCAGCCTGATCCGGATTAAGTAACCGAGAGCACTAATGCAGGGGCCATAGGTGTGATTAAGCCTTGTATTTTTCGTCACACACCCAGTCTGCGTCATACGTTTCACCTTATGGAAGAGCAACCCCTTCAACTAAAGGCTCTTCTGTCCAAAACCAAGAACATGTTCAGAAAATACAATGATTGATAACCTATATGGGAACATGGATTGTGGCTTGGCATCAGCTAGATGAGTTTACATGTTATGTGTTGGCACGACTTGTAAAGACGTCCGAGAATAAATCTGCCCAGGTAAGCAGCCGCTTTCTAGCTCGAAGAAAGCAGACCCATTAAGTTACTCCGCACTAATAAACTTTTGCCGTTTCGCCACTTACATTCTAATTCTTCTTAATGACTCTTCTTAAACCAACTCCATCCCTGCCAAATTGCCCAAGCAGATTGAGCAAGCAATTACTGCATTTAGTGAACATTAACTCATTACGTGCATCTTTATCCCTAAACTAAATAGCTTAGGCTATTGGTATTAAATTATTATTATTTTTTTATATAAAATAATAAAAGATAATTTTATTTTTAATTTCAAATAGGATCTGAAAGTACAATTTTTGTAGATAGATTTTCGAGTAGATTTTTAACTAATTTCGCAACATCACTTGCTATGATTCTGTAAGAATTTTGTGGATAGATTGGTTCAAAGTAGATGAAAAATATGAGAGAAAGATTGGTTGAAAGTATTTGAAAATATTTAAAATATAGTGCAAGGTGGAAGAGCATGGTTAGATTTTCGAGTAGATTTTTAACTAATTTCGTAGCGTCACTTGTCATGATTCCGTAAGAATTTTGTGGATAGATTGGTTAAAAGTATATGAAAATTTTGAGAGAAAGATTAGTTGAAAATATTTGAAAAGGGAAGTGTTATTGGCACTCCAAAAATCTCATTCTACACTCCTCAGAAGTGCATTTTTCTTTCCAAATATAGAAAGTTTGGAGTGTAGAATGAGATTTTTGGAGTGTCAATAACAATTCCCTTTGAAAATATTTAAAATGTGGTGTAAGGTGGAAGAGCATGGTTAGGTACTTATGTTTTTCTGTACCTTTTTGTTTTTATAATTTTTATTAACTTAATTAATATGGACCATTAGATTACAAAAAAAATCGTGACTCAACAACCTAGATTTTGACACGTATGCCAATAGTAACTGACACACCCTGAACCAGAATGTCCACCTAGATTCCGAATTAAGTTGTGCTAGCTGACACCCAGATAGTGACGAAGCCATAAAGTGTAGTGAGGTTAAAAATGTGAATAAATTTAAATCTAAAAGTGCCTAAATGTAAGAGTGCGCATGTGAGTGAGAATGAACTCATTTCACACGTGATGTCAAAGCACAAGTATAGTCCAGTAAAAGTAAAATGAGAATTATATTGTCGAAGGTAATCTTCTATTCCAACATTTGCCAAGAATCCTCGTCGACACAAAGACTCTGCCACTAAAACCTGGAGGAGCGAAAAACAAAGGTGAGTGTGCCTAAAAATAAAGTTTTGTAAAACGTTTTAAAAAAACGTATAACCTATCACCGTAAAACAAGTATAGTTTCTAAATATATATAATATATATAGTATGAAAACACTTACCGTAAACAGTAATACTTCAGAAATACGGTAAGTCACAATATTTCACATATAAAACATATAACATCCAATAATCACATTATCTTGCGTAAATGAACATATAATATCTGGTGCTCATCGACATATGCTCACACACGAGCTCATGCATAAGTATTCTAACATGAATAGGACTCGATGTAATGATGATTTATACGCTAGTACTACAATCACATGAAGACTGGAGCTATGCGCGTCACATACAAGTTCTAATTGCCTTTAGCAATCTAGGACAGGACTGACACTTATAATGGATCCAAAGTGAGTGTACGGTGCGATATGAACATACATGTGAAGACTGGCCCTAATCCAGGCGAGTACTAACACAAATATAGCACACGATAAGCAGATAACATAAATATGATAATGTAACGGTAAATCAACAATTCGATAATTCTAATCAATGAAATATTATTCATGACCATAAATACAACCAAGGCATCCACAATAATACGCATACTTGTGCATCATATAGGACATAGCATAATTTCATGAATTCCGTCAATACGCTAATTCTTAAAGATGTTAATCTACTCTATGCGTAATGTAGAAAATTATTTATCAAATATATAAATAGAAAATAAATAAATATATAATATTTAAAAGCAAAGACCCACCCACAAATCATGTCGCTGGGTCAAACCTGTCTCGCGGGCATCAAAGATCCTTGTGATGTGTTTCACCTAGGAACGAAACCCTTTACATCAATATATAACGTACTAACATAAATTCGAGTATTTGTACAAAGTACGGTCAATAAAGAAATTATTTTAAATTGATCAAATTTCAAAAAATGGAAGGCAGATATGGATTCGGCATATCAAGAAACTTAAGGATGGACCTTGGGTTCCTCCACGTGCCACCACAAGGTAGCTGCACTGGTAGCCACGCGTCGGTCACCACGCGCCTTCATCGTGATTTCTAGATTTTTGCAGGTTTTCTCTCTAGCTTCCAGAGCTCATTTCGAGCTCGATACTTAACCAAAATTGATGATTCAAAAGCCAATTTGAAGGTAGAATTGTAGGGAACAAATCCATACCAAAATAGGACTGAGTTATGGTTGGTGTTGGCCCAAGGAATGAGCTAAAAGTGACCAGATGATCATGGTTCCTTTGCTGAAAAACTGGGGAATCTCCCCCATCGAGATTTATGTGTTATTTTGTTCATTTAAAACATGTACACAAGATCAATATCGAACCATAAGAATAAAATGAAAGGTTTTTTGGATTTCCCGAGGCTTACCCCTAGTCGAAAATGCAAGAAACTCGCTAGGGAACATAGCTCCCTTGGTGGTTTGGTTTAATTTACAGAGGAAAGAGACGAGATAGACAAACGAGCTCAAAGCTTTACTCTTCAATTCTGGTCGTACAAGTAGGTGGTGATGGCAGTGATCTGAAGGTGGTTAGGAGGTTCACCAGAGTTGGCGAGGTGGTGTGGCGGTGTTACTGTTGCACCTACTTGGTGCTTGCAGAGGAATAAGGGAAAGTTATAGATGCGAGTTTGATATAGGAGAGTGGGGTGAGACGTGGTGGTGATCTAAATGGTTAGGATCACCGGAGTGAGTTGGTGTTGCTGCCTCTGTGTTTACAGAGAGAAGAAGAAGTAGAGGGCTAAGGAAAAGAGAGAAAGTGAAATGTGAGGGAGAAGAGAAGAGAGAGTTGAGAAATGTGATAGAGTCCCCAAGAGTTTTGGAGGAAAATGGGACACAGGAACAAGGAAAGAGTGGGGTGTGGGCCCCACGTGGCTCACAAAACAAAGTCCAAAGTATCTTTCGAACGTGAAATTACTAATTTGCCCTCGGTATTCAGTGTTTCGTAAGATCTTTATTTCAGCTCCGAATTCAAATTCACTTGCACCTACAAGTTCCTGGTGACGATTACTACACCAATATGCTAAAAGAATGGGTCATACATCTCACTATACGGTGGTCAACGAAAGTCAAAATCTTAGCCTTTAAGGTCATTTTGGTTAATTCACTCTTTTAAAATTAATAAAATCGTAAAATTAGGGATATGTTGCTACAGTAACAATTCAAAATTTTCTGATTTATATTTTTTTTGTCTAAAAAGTCTAGACACTTGATTAGAAATACCCAACGGTCCATAGGGGTGGGCATAAAAACCGTCAAACCGCAAAACCACATTGAACCGTATGAAAAAAAACCGAAAAGAACCATGTTGACTAAAAAAGTCAACTTTGAGTCAAAAATCGAACCTAACTGGTTTAAACCGGTTCTGGTTCCGATTTCGAATGAACAAGAACCGGTCGAAACCGAACCGAACCGTTTTATTAATAATAAATAAATTAATTATATATACACACACATGTCATGGTATAATAGGTTGAAAAATTAGTTTTACAAGTTGCAAAGCAGTGGATCCCATCCTAATTAGGGTTCACCCTGTAACATCCCACATCGTTCAGGGGAGTGTATCCTACAAGCCTTATATGTATATTCCCATCTCTACCTAGCACAAGGTCTTTTGGGAGCTCACTGACTACGGGTTCCATCGAAACTTTGAAGTTAAGCGAGTTCGCGTGAGAGCAATCCCAGGATGGATGACCCACTGTGAAGTTCTCGTGTGAGTTCCTAGAAACAAAACCGTGAGGGCGTGGTCGAGGCCCAAAGCAGACAATATCGTGCTACGGTGGAGTCGAGCCTGGGATGTGGTGAGGTTCCAGGCCAGAATGTGACAATTTGATATCAGAGCCTAACCTTGGCTGTGGTGTGCCGACCAGGACGTCGAGCCCTTAAGGGAGGGTAGATTGTAACATCCCACATCCCCAAGGGGAGTGGATCCTACAAGCCTTATATGTATATTCTCATCTCTACCTAGCACGAGGCCTTTTGGGAGCTCACTGACTTCGGGTTTCATCGGAACTCTGAAGTTAAGCGAGTTCGCGCAAGAGTAATCCCAAGATGGGTGACCCACTGGGAAGTTCTCGTATGAGTTCCCAGAAACAAAACCGTGAGGTAGAGATGTGGTGGAGGCCCAAAGCTGACAATATTGTGCTACGGTGGAGTCGAGCCTAGGATGTGGTGGAGGCCTGGGCTGGGATGTGACACACCCACCTCATCCTCACCTCACTCACGGCCTCACATCCCCCATTTCACACTTTTAGACTTTCATTCCTTTTTCACTCAGCTGATTACCTCACTCACGACCTCTCATCTAAAAATATCAACGATTCCTCAGGAAGCCCACAACCTCAGCTTTCAGCGACTACCCTTGTCATCCCTCCTCCGCGACAGCTCATGACTCTTCGTCCTTCGTCCTCCCTCCTTGGTATCTTCTCTATCTTTTCTCATATTTGAGATTAGGTATATGGTTGAGTTCTACTGGTTTTCCATTTTCTCTTGGGCTGAATTACAATTTACTCTTGTTTTGTTGTCATACTACTGTATTCTTGTGAGGTTAGCTCATGTTGAGTGATGTGCTGCCTAAACTGTAATAATATCACTTAAAACTACCATATGTTGGTAATCAATAAGAGCATTTATTATTTCTGCCAAGAATTAAAATGTAGAACTGGACATTGGGTGGATTGGACGGGGTTTACCCTCAACCCATAGGCCAAGTCGACATGCTCGGAATACCGACAAAGATGCATAGAAAACTAGGAATCTTAGAGGAAATTTAATGGAGTGGCTATGGAGGATGCAATGGAGAGAACTGAAGTTGGGGATAATGGAGAAGGAAAACGGCTTATGATATTTTAGAAATCAAAATGCTAAGGTGTGGGAAAGACCACAAAGTTCTAACTTGCATCCATTAAGAGCATGTCATGTGGCATGTGTTAAAAATAAAAGCTTGTATTAATACCATGCTGGTGGGTTGGGTTTTCATGGGTTGGGATTTTATAAACCAACATTGGTAACACAACATTAAGGACAATCAAAATCACATGGGTTGTTAAGGACAATGCCCACACCTTATGTGTGAATGTATATTTCTATAATTTAGTATATGTGTGAATGGATTTGTTGTTTGTATTGAAAATTGGATTGAAACTCAGAAGGGGAGGGGAGGGAAGGGAAAAGGTGGGTTGGTGTTTTACACGGATGAGAGAATACAAGGTGTTGCTGTATGTGTGCTTACTTTTTTATTTTCTAATGAGTTCTTGACTTTTATATGTTCTAGAAAAAAGGAATGGCGGCACATTTGGGGATTCAGAAACTATTAAGTCCTACCTTATCACCTTTTACAACTGTTGGTATGTATGTAACTTTAGTTTTTTAGCACCTACCTTACTAATTTGAATTGTAAGCTTGTTGTTTGATGTATGTTGTTTGCTTGCTTTCTGAAATAAGAAGTTGTTTGATTTTGCTTGCTCTCTGAAATAAGTTGTTTGATTTGATTATATGTTGTTTGATTGTATACAAGAGTTGCTGTTTGAAAAAGAATCTGCCACTACCAAGGATATTTGGATTTTTTTTTTGCTTGTTGCTGCTAATATCAATAGACCAATGCATATTTCCTTTAATGCTATTTAAATATTTCTTTTTGCTTGCTGCTGTTGATGCTACTACGAATATCAAGAGACTAATGATGCTTGAGTTCTTGATTTTTTTTGTTTGTTGGCTGACCAATGCATATTTCTTTTAATTGCCTCTTTTTGTTGACTTGATGCCACTGACCAAAGACATTTGCATTAAAAAGGATATGTGTTGTATGCAACTTTATATAATTTGTTTTAGAATATGTATTTGAATACATGATGATTAGGTGTTTAAATAATTTAATATTCAAAATCACAAACCGACAAGAATTGAATTGAAGCTTGCATGTGGGACAGTGCAGGGCCCATCTAATGGTATGTGGGTTCTGAATCGTGTGATGGGCATAACACAGGGCCCACCTACGTTTGTTTTGTTTGTTTATTTGTCAGATTTTTTTATTTATTTGTGGAGGATATGATTTTTTGTGGGCTCAATTTAGTTTTTATTTTTTTATTTTTGTTAAAAGGCTATTCTATTAAACACCAAAAACAAACAAACAAGCAAAACCAAGGCCCGATTTAGTTTTTGAATCATACTTTTGGGAATGTTTTGGTTCTATATTTTTATATTTAATTTGGGGAATTGTGGTTGTTTTAGTTTGGGAAAATTAGAATCTTCTGCACTTTTCTAATACTATGTAGATTAAACATTGGTTCTATTTTGAAATTTGATTATAACGCCTCAATAATAGCCATGTCAGCATTGTTATATTTATTTAGATTACATGTAATTATTGTGTTGTTTTTTTAAATTTAAAATGCTAATTATTAAATTCCATATATATCCTTTTAGGTTGATATATTTTTGTACGTGCCTTTTTTTTAGGAAGCCAGTTTCTTCTCCCACATTTGAGCCATATGATTTCTTCTCCCACGTTATAATTATGTGATCCTCATTTTTGAATTTTGAATGGACTTATCCATTTCAATTAGTGGTTGTTTTCACTATTTTATATTGATATTATACGAGATAATTAGACGTATTTTCTATTTTCGGAAGCTTGAGGCCGGTATGTTCAGATAATATATTTAAACGTGCCGAATACGTACCAAGAAGATATATAAAGTAACGTACCAAATATGTTTTTTTTTAAATAAATATAAACGTACCAAAATAATATATAAATGTACCAAATACATACAAAAAAGAAATATGAACACACCAAATACGTACCAAGAAGATATATAAAGTAACGTACCAAATATGTACCAAGAAGAAATCTATGTTTCATGTGTAATTTGAAAGACTTTTTATTAAAATTGAATACTACAATATTTATCTACAAGAGTTTAGGAGTTTTGAGATATTATCGAAGAAAATTAAAAGGTATATTAAATATAACGGCAAGTCACATTCATGGGTATTTTGAAAGACTTTTTATTGGAATTAAATTCCACAATATTTATCTACAAGATTTTAAGAGTTTTGATGTATTATCTAGGAATTAAAAGGTATATTTATATAATGGCAAGTTGGGTAATTTAAATTATAAAAAAGGCTATTTCTAATGCATGTGGCACCTAAATTGTAGGAAAATGTTTAATCAAGCGAAGTGTTATTAGCATTCCAAAAATCTCATTCTACACTCCTCATAAGTATATTTTTCTTTCCTAATATAGAAAGTTTGGAGTATATAATGAGATTTTTGGAGTGCTAATAACAATTTCCTTAATCAAAACTCTAAAAAGCATGAATGTTTAATCTCAAAATTTTAAAAATAAGCATCTGTATCAAAACTTCCCTTTTAGTTTTGGTGTTACTTTTTTTTTTTCTTCTGGGAAAACTATAAAATTTTGGAGTTACTTTCATTCTCATTGTTTTGTACCAAAAAAAAAAAAAAAAAAGTTGGTTTATGGTATCAATTTCAAGTTTAGTAGAAAAGTTTGTTTATGGCATCGATTTATGGTTTTTTTTTTATATATTCATGTGAATTTAAATAATCGTCTTTCGCTCATAACTCTTAAAGTTCAATGACCGACAATGTTATTCTGGCTGTTTAGTTTAGACCATAAAATTGTTGGCATTGTGGAATCGATTTAAGTCTAGCCGAAAGAATTTGTTCATGCATCGATTGATGTTAATGTTTTTAGTATGTTCATGTGAAATCATGTAAGAACCTCAATTTCAGCTTTCAGACTCAAGAATCTTGGCTCGATCGTTGTGTTTGTTGTTGCTTAGTTTTCATAGATATTCTTATATGCTCTATTGTATATTATACACGAAGATTTTTTATCATTAATTTTTAGTCAATGAATTTTAATCAAGAATTTAAACGATCCTAAGAATCAATCAATCATAACCACTCACCATACATCGTTAAAAATCGTTCTTCCACATAAAAAGAACTAAAAAATTATATGATTTATGGTCGCAAAATATATAGTGAGCGAGATTGATTAATCTTTACAATCCCTCAATGAAGATCTGGAAGAGATCCTGATCCGAATTTAACAACTAAAAACCCTAAATACACGCAACTTGCAGTTTCAATTGTTCCATCTCAATCATGGCATTTAAAAGGGGGCCCGCCTTCTCTGCCCTTCCCGTTCTCATACACTTTTATCTCTTCTTATTTTGTGTAATTATGGTTAAGTCACGTCAACATTTAATATTAATTTTTTTATAAAGATAATAAGATAAAAAATAATAAAATATTAACGTGACTTAACCATAATCGTATAAATATAAAAAGATAAAAGTGTATAAGAACTGGAAGGGTAGAGAAGCGAGATACTTTTAAAGGGCCGACAGGAATGGGTGGTCATGAGTCATGGCTCGTCAGTTGTGATTTAATAAATATCTTCAACAATTATTTATATTTTTGGACTTCTATGACCATATCAGAAATGGGAATACAGTAAAGGCCTGGATAGGGATTACAAACTTTCCCAAGCACTCAACATCGGGCCCAAACACAATCATAACCTACTTTCCCAAGTACTACATTATTGAGGGGGAACTAGCTGAGACGAAGAGACTCACGTGATCACAGTGAGTAAACATGAGGTGGAAGACGAGGCTCGCAGACTGCAACGAGGGGAAATTTTTTCGGCGTCGAAAGCCCGAAAATCTCCTCCATACTCAAATCCTCTTTCTTCATGTTATCAGGCAATCTCCATGTAAACCCATGCAAAAGATTAGCCAGACTTGATTGAATGACCTTTATGCCCAGACTGTAGCCAGGGCACATCCTCCTGCCTGACCCAAAAGGCAGCAGCTCGAAGTCCTGGCCTTTGACATCAATGTCCTTTCCTAGTAACCTCTCGGGGCAGAACTCCTCAGGGTTGTCCCACAATTCAGGGTCTCTTCCTATTGTCCACACACTGACTAGGGCTCTGGTGCCCTTGGGAATGTCATAGCCAGCGATTTGGCAGTCTTCCGTGGCTTGCCTTGGCACCAACATGGGTGCCACTGGGTGTAGCCTCATGGTTTCTTTGGCAATGGCATCAACATATGGGAGATTAACAATGTCCTTCTCCTCAACCCATCTCTCTCTTCCAATCACCCTGTCTAGCTCCTCCACTGCCTTCTTGAATACCTCCGGCTTCCTTAGGAGCTCAGCAATTGCCCATTCCACCGTCACCGCTGAGCTCTCTGTTCCCCCGGCAATTAAGTCCTAATAGCAAAAGAATCGATCAACACAAATACTGAGCAAGAGTACACCAAAATAAATCTCAATATTTTCAGTCACAAATAAGATATCAGCGTTCATCTAGGCTCGTCTTGAATCTCTTTCTTACGTGTGAGCGGAAAACTATGACCTATTACTGTATTGTGAGACCTAAATGCAGCCTAACATTCCTCGTATATCTACTGTATATGACACTAGTATTTCACACCTCATATGCCACACATCTACTAAACTTTAAGAAATATCTCAATAATTATAGTCAATTAATGTTCTAAGAGACGTTAGACAGCAACCGTCTATGGATTGGAACATAGTGTTTAGGCCCATAGATGATCCCTAGGTGGGACCTAGATGGAAGCTTAAACAGACTAAATAGATTTAAATAAACATATTATTATCATATAAATAATAGATGCCCACACACACTATGTGTGTTAATAATTTCACTTCATTTTGTTTTTTATTAAGGATTGTGATAGTTTTTAAAATTTTAAAAAAGAAAAAAAGTCAGTTATGAATAATGGAACAATGATGGGGTAGTTTCTTCTAACGTGAGCAAATTTTTAATTTTTAGTTATTTAATTCTTTATTTTTAAATAGGACATGTTATGCTCATATGGCTGTGAGGTTAGTGTAAAAATTAGCAAAACTCATGTTACATGTAATTACTAAATTGTCCAAGTTTTTTTTATTTTTGCTCAGTTTGGATGAGACGGTTAGAATGATAATTTTTTAAATGGTACTTTGACATTTTTTAAACTTCTTCTTTCTAACCGATATGTCAAATATTAAACATAAAATAATAATTCATATATATTTTCTTTGCATCGAAAATGAAAAGAAACAAAAAAATAATGCTTTAAACCAATAAAAAATTAATAAAAAAGCATTTAATAATTAATTAAAAAAATATGAAAGTGCTGTCAAATTTGGCAAAAAGAGGGAGAGATGTCAATCTATGTCATGCCACATCAGATTTGGCTTCTTGAACATTAATGCTGTCTTTTGTTACCGTTATTACTGATTTGGACAATTTGACATCTACTTTAGAGATGTTCTTAAGCGGCAGGTATGGAGTCCTCAAATTTCATGTCTCTTTTGTGTCTTTTCTCTAATTGTATGACACATGTCTCTCAGCCTAACATAGTTTAACACTGTTAACTTTTATTATTTTGTATTAAAAATATATAAAAAAAAAATCAAAAAACACGAAGGCCGTGGACGGCCAAGAGCTCTACAGCCACCAAATCGTCATCACCCACGACCAACCCACCTCACCGAATCGCCATCAATCCCCACTGATCAGCCCCGACAGCCACCGAATCGTCATCACTCACGGCCAACCCAGTGCGATTGCAGGCTACGAATTAATTAGATTTCAATTATCGATTCCGACTCAATTTCATTTCTAAAACGTTTGAAATCTGCATCTCTCGATTCTTCTCATCTTGATTTTGTCCAGGTACAGGCGTGCACTTAATTTTGTGAATTGAGGTTGTGTTTATAGCATTGGCTGGAAGATTGGATTATAATATTAATGAGATAAAGGAGGAAAGCGGAGAAAAATGTGGAGAAAGAAGAGGATTTTTTTTCCGGCGACTACCAGACGGGGTCTCGTCGGCCGTGTTGATCTGGGTTGATATGGGTAATGCCCAAAGATTTTTGGAACTCTATTTTAATAATGCAAAATAGTAGAAGTTAACGGTGTTAATTCTTTGTTAAATTGAAGGACACGTGAAACGAGAGACATTGAAGAGACGAAGTTAGAAGACAGCAGACCTGCTGCAGTCCCCTAGGCCTTTTGCCTCGGACTCATGTAAATATTTATAGATGGACTGCAAATCATACCTGAGTAAATGCCTTGACCCCATGCCTCTCAAGTTTAACTTCAAGACCAGGATCATCAGCAAGCTGCAGTAGCACATCAACCATGTCTTTTGCAACAAAGTCTTTCCCGCTAGCCTCCCTCCTTGCAATATGTTCATCCAACACATGCTCCAAAAACCTATCCATCTTCTTGCTTAAGGTCTTCATCCTCTTTATGTACCCTTGCAAGTCCAGAAAGTCAAGCCAAGGTATTGAATCGCCGATGTTCAGCACCCCACTGAGCAAGAACAACTCATCCAACATCTTCTTGAAGTCATCGGGGCTCACGATGGAGTCTTCAGTCTCGTCGGTGTACTTTTTTCCGAGCACCATCCGGCTTATGACGTTGAGGCTCACGGTTGAGAGGTGGTCTTTGAGCAAAATGTTGGAGTTGGAGGAGTCATATAAGCCTTTAAGCAAGGCACTCATTTCCTCCCTTCTAATGTATTCATACGACTCTAGGCGTTTGTTGCTGAAAAGCTCCATGATGCACATTTTACGGGCTTGCCGCCAATATGGGCCGTACTGGGACCAAGTGATGTCTGAGTAGTTGTAGGTGGTGTGCTTGCCGGCTGCAAATTTGGGGCGGCCGGCAAAAGTGACGTCGTGGGTTTTCAGGAAGGCCTTGGCCATTTCTACTGAAGATCCGACGACGACGGGGTATGACCCAAACTTGAGCTGCATGATGGGGCCGTATTTTTGGGAGAGCTCGTGGACGGAACGGTGGGGAAGGTGGCCTATGAGGTTGAGGTTTCCAATGATGGGCCAGGGTTTTGGTCCGGGTGGCAGGTTGAGCTTGCGGCGGCGGAGGCGGCGGGAGAGGAGGATGAGGGCTAGAGCTCCTAGCCATGCGGCAGCGTATGCAACCCAAGTGGCTTCCATTTTCTTGGAAGTAGCGGTGAAGTGGTATGTGTTGTGTGATGAAATTATTGATGCATGTTTGAGGTGGTGGGAGGGGGATTTTATAATTGAAGTCAGTACACAAGTCGTCATGAAATTTTTATTGTCGTTTTTCACGATGCCAACTTATGCTTCAGAACAACTTCGTTGAATTGCCATTTTGCCCTTCTGGAGTAGAGTCAATGTTGATTATGGTTAGTAAATGGCAAGTGAGTTCAATGGGAGAGATTGTAACACATGTTGATTTTGGAAATAATTTTTTTTTTTAACAATTAAAGTGCTTCTAATTACTTCATAAAAACTTTGGAATTTTTTTTACCATCATAGAATGATTTTTCAGCCATAAAAGCATTTTTTGGAGGAGGAGATGGTATGTGCTTGTTCAGAAAGCACTTCTAAGTATTTGTGACTGTTTGATTTAATTTTCTTCTTATTTATGTAAAGCACTTCTATTCAAAATAATTACGAGCGCAAGTGATTCATAGAATACTATTGCATTCATACCCACAGCTAGGATATGATAGTCGCATGGAATCCTTGTAAATACAATTTTTTTCCTTGCGTTTTGCTCGATTGCCCACGATTATAATAGTAAGGGAGAACCAAATTACGTAATAAAATAAAATATAGACTGAATTGTCCAAATAAAATATCCAATTGAGTCACAACAACTCAAATAATGTTGTGATTAATAGCTACAAAAATAGGGTTAGTAATAGGCTCCTAAATAATAATAGTGGAATGTCTTAAGAAACTGTGAGAAGGCCAACTTGATAATTTGGTCAATGATCAATACACTTGTCTTTAGGAAAATAACAGGAAACCTACCAAGCCAATACAATAAGAAAATAAAGTACGTTTCCTCAGTTCGTAGGTGTGAATAGTCCGAAGAACTTGACCGAATTCACTTTACTTTCTTATGAGTTTCCTGGAAAATTTTGGGTCATATTTTGGGATCGGATGCAAAAGTGAAAAGACAATTCAAAAAGTGGTTTTCTTTTTTTTTTTAATTTTTGAAGCAGACATTTCACTCAATTCAGAGGCGACTCTTTTAAGTATATTCCGAGTCTCTACATTTTATACCCCCGCATTTCTTTGCACTTCTTTGAATCTTGATCGTTTTATTAATTTAACGTTTTAAGACATCACACGTTAAATTTTAAAGTTTAGACACCTATGATTATTTGGTAAGGCTGGTATATTTTGCAATAAGGTTAGTATGGTCTCGTGCTGTGTGTTGAACACATGATGGATATACACATGTTTGTCTGTTGGATAAGTTCACTAAATATTGACTGCCTAAGAAGCTTAAACGTATGGATGCATACCACATGTAACACGTTAAAAACTCCGGGTTGTAGTATGCGAATAGTGATTAGACCTGAGGTATCATTAGATATCTTGTGCTTATAAATATGAACTTTGATTTCACCTCAAAGTCCTCGCTAACTCGCATGGGCAAATAGTATATTGTTTGGGCTCATATGTATAAGTATGAAGATATATGGATGCACAATAATGAAGCTATCATCTTTTGGCAAGTGTTCAATAGCAGGAGATATCCTTCGAAGCCACTTGAAGATTGGTATAAAAAGTTTCGGTTGAAGTACTTGTTGATCAAACTATGTTTGTAAGAACTGTTTCAACATGAGATTCATCATAGTTATCATAGATATCTATATGTGATTTGACATTATCCATATCACATCAATCTTGATTGGGATCTTGATGATAGAAGAATTGAATTGCAATAGATACGATCAAGGTTCGAAAGAGTATCATGTTTGATTCACAATACTTCTATCTAATTCAGGTAGCCATGACATATTGCTAGATGTCATTCATGGCTTGTGGAATTAAATTAACTTATCAATTAATTTCATCGCCAGCTTTAGTTATAAAAGAGGTCATACATCTATAATAGTACCAATAATGTTACGCGAATTATAAATTATTCCATGAGAGAGATCTTGCTAGCACAATCGAAACTATCACTCCATCATCTGTCGTTGGTGTATCAATGTGAATACTCCTACATGCTCAATACTTAGGGAGTTTCACATGATCAATCATGAAGAAGAAGAACGCAAGCACAAGGATGATCATACAAAGTGATGCATATGTGGCTAAGGATCTATGTAAGTAATCCCTTCATTATTTTTCATTGTTGCTTTATTAATTACAATCAGCTAGACATAATTGAAATAACTTATTATATATAATTTATTATTTTTTCGATGTGTATCTAATTATTTGAATTAAATTTATCTCAACCATTTCATTAATCAAACGTTTTAAGACATATGACGTCAATTTTAAATTTTGACACCTATCTAGTTGATCAACTTTAAATTAACTATAAAGATACATAAACATATATAAAGCAAAAAAGAATAAATGTATCAGCCAACAATACCTACAACAACCAAACGCCCCCAAAACACATCCCCCGCCGCCGCCCGCCGCCCACCACCCCCCCCCCCCCCCCCCACAAAAAAAAAAAACCTCCCCACTCGACCCGATCCCCACCACGCCAATCAATGTAATTAGGGACAGAAATCAACGAGTTATTGGTCCATAGCTGCCAAATTCAATCAAATAGGGTCTGAACTCTGAATTCCGTACTGTTACGGACGTACCAATACTTTGACGTTGGTTTTAAATGCTGTGAATCTCAAAACTAAAATAGGGTTTTGGGGGTGCGATGGGTGTTTTAAATCGTCTGTTTTTATTTTTAATTATTTTCTTCTTTTAGAATTATGAGTGATAAGTTGGAGTTAATCAAGTGCATAGGTTTTTTTCTCTCCTGTTTGGTGAGTCCTCCTCTTTATGTGAGAGGTTTCCTCAACTTTGTTTGAGTGCTTCCAACTTTGGCACCTCGTTTAGCCACCGATCTTAGTTTTGGCTAAGGTCGGTGGCAGCCCATTTCCCTTCACACATGCTTTTCCCCCTTCAGTATGTTCTCTGTTTCCCAGTCCATGTGCCCCAATTTTAGCCATGCTTTGCCACAATCAAAAAACCTTTTTTTCGATTTCCCTCTTATCCTTCCCTCCATTGTCTTTCCCCCTCCATTAGTCCAATTGTTTCTTCTTCTTCCCCTCCCACTTGGCTTTGCCCTCTCTCGATTCCACCTATGATTCGATCTACCACTACTTTGTTTCGCCATCGTTCACGGCTTTATCGGAAGGTGAGTAGAGCTCAGGCTCGGGTGTTCACACCACCACCTTCCACTTATGCGTCGCTCTCGACATTGTTGCCAGTGGTCCCACTAGTTTCCTTTTCAGGTTTATTCCCTTGGTGGTGGCAGATTGGTTCGTTGTTGGGTTTGATTGAGGACAATGACAGCTTCTCAGTTTGTGGTTGGGGTTTGGTTTGGTTTCTTCTCTGGCAGTTGCAAGGAGGCTGGTTTGTGGTCGTCGGGAAGTGCTTCTGCTGCGGCAAGAGAACTTGGCAGCTAGGGTTTGTTCAATGTTTTCTATTGTCGGCTCAACCCACGGGTAGGGCTTTTGTGGTTGTTGTTTTGGAGGCCAATCATTTGTCTTGTGTTTTATGTGTATTTGGACCTATGTTTATGTAAGCTTCTTGTTGGTAAATGAATTTACCTCTTATCACCCAAAAAAAAAAAAAAATCAAGTGCATAGGTGTCAAAACTTAAAATTTGGCATGTCACGTCTTGAAGATGTTAGATTAATAGAATGGCCAAGATTTAATGTGAGTAAATACAAAAGGTGTAAATGTGGAGACTCAAAATGTCACTAGATATTAGCTATAGAGTCTTTTATAAGACTTAATTCTAAGGATATATATTTGCATACAAGGGCAGAGCCATTCTTAAGTTGCGGGTTCAAATCCAGTGCGAAAACTTGGAATTATAAAAATTTCATATTAATTTTGGTGAAATTCACCTTAGTTAGTGAATATTAGCACACCGTAATTTTATATTAAAAATTGTTCACTCCACTCCAGCAAGTCCTAAAATGAAATAAATAAAGTAAAATCACAGCATATATCCTTATAAAACTTCATGACTCTGCCCTTATTCGTATATATTTCTAGTCACGTTAGTATGAGATTTATTCTCAATAAATTGTAACCAAATGGAGAGTAGCTCAACTCTTTACAAGTCCATGCAAAGTTCATTCTCACATCAATGCATGATTCATTCTACACGATTGTACTTGCAAAAAGACACTCCAATGCTCAATTTTGTGAGTGTTTGAAATTATTGCAATCAAATTGCAGATAATATGTCTACCTTTTCCCACTTGAAACATTCTTACCTTTGATCATGGGCATGAAACATTCTTGCCTTGATAGGGCCTTGGCCATCAAGTTCCACTGATTGCATGATTTCGTTTTTGTGGTAGTTGGTAGAAATGGTGGAAATGTTGCTTGACCAAATAATTCCACTTATCCACCTTTAGGGTGGTAGATTGTTGCTTTTTTTTTTCCTTCATAAAAAGAAAGACAGTTGATAGTAAGCAACGGTTAATCATCGTAAATTGTTGTTTTGACTAGTATAATTTTTTTCTCCACACACAATAATGCGTAGGTATTGCACTGTCTGAACAAGTTAAAGTGGAATGCATCATCCGAATCGAGGCAGAAGGCGTGGGGAAAGAAAGAGGTAATTGCTTGTCGTTTTTTAATCATCTTGTATTATATAATTATGAAACCGTTCAAACAGACAGCAACACTTGGCCTAAAAATGAAAATAAATCTTTCACAATTCAAATCTCGTGACGTCGAGGTGTATTATATATGTATGAAAGACCACACAAACACAAATTGTACAAACAATTGTTTAATTTTGGGCATTATCTTTTGGGTGGGAACGGGGCCACCGTGGCTGATGTATTGTATACATAAACGCGGGTTAGGCTTTTTCTCACTGGATTTTACTCGGTTAAATTTGGTTTCGTAGGCGGTTTCTTTGTAACATGCAGGTTGATGTTTGAATGATTTTGAATGATGTTTGGATTTTACTTGGTTAAATTTGGTTTCACTGGATTTTGAATGATGTTTGAATGATGGTTTCATAGGTGTACTACATACCGTCTTTACTTGTTTAACATTGTTATATCATATATTTCTTTTGTCAATAATCTACCTATATCATGGATATATCGTTTTTACCTACCTATATTTATAGATTTTTTTTTTATAATCTACCACTTCAGAATTAATTCATCTTAAATATGTTTCGCTTGGAAAAGTTTGTAGTCTTCTAATGATATAGGTATGTTACAGTTGTTTTTTGAACAAGTGATATTATCTACACTAAAGGATGCGGGAGTAGGTTAAGTCTTACAATGGGCTAGCAATAATGTTGTTCAAATTCACTTATGGTAAGTATTAAACATAAGACCTCTCACTTATAAGTAAAGAGAAATATCAATATTAGACCGTGGTACTAAGTAGCGATATAAATATGTTAGAATTGGACTCAATTTAAAAACATCTTGAATTTTTTTCACCTGGATTTGATGACTGCTCCTTGTTTAACTTTGTTCTAAGGTTATAACTGACCGCTCCTTGTTTAATTTTGTTCATTAGTACATAGAATTGGAAATAAACGAGTGGCATGGAAACTTCCCGACATAAGAGTTGATGCATGCAAAATGGCAACAAATTATTCAAATCTTAGATTGTTTATGCATCTAAATGCATTAAACAAATCGATTATATGAGTACCAAATAACATGTTTATGATGAATTATTCATTTTTGAACATTTGAATGATTAAAGAACTTTGATTCGAATGATTATTTTTGTAGGTATGGTCTTTAAAAGAAGATTGCGAAATTGAATCGTTTCGATTATATGGAAATATGTCATTCGTAAAAGGAGAAATATGTGCATTATGCCCATGTTTGATTGTACACATATAATATAACATTATTAAACATGAAAATTCCGCTAAATCACAAAATAATCATTTATAACTAAAATTCAAATCGTTATTTACAAAAATTAAACTAACATCTCACTTACAAATAAAAGAACATTTTAACCGAAGCATAATGCTAGTGACAATTCTTTAATACACGTACATTCAGATCGCGTAATGTGGACATAGTGCGGGTCACGTTTTAAGACATCACACGTTAAATTTTAAAGTTTAGACACCTATGATTATCTGATAAGGCTGGTATATTTTGCAATAAGGTTAGTATGGTCTCGTGCTGTGTGTTGAACACATGATGGATATACACGTGTTTGTCTGTTGGATAAGTTCACTAAATATTGACTGCCTAAGAAGCTTAAACGTATGGATGCATACCACATGTAACACATTAAAAACTCCGGGTTGTAGTATGCGAATAGTGATTAGACCTGAGGTATCATTAGATATCTTGTGCTTATAAATATGAACTTTGATTTCACCTCAAAGTCCTCGCTAACTCGCATGGGCAAATAGTATATTGTTTGGGCTCATATGTATAAGTATGAAGATATATGGATGCACAATAATGAAGCTATCATCTTTTGGCAATTGTTCAATAGCAGGAGATATCCTTCGAAGCCACTTGAAGATTGGTATAAAAAATTTCGGTTGACGTACTTGTTGATCAAACTATGTTTGTAAGAACTGTTTCAACATGAGATTCAACATAGTTATCATAGATATCTATATGTGATTTGACATTATCCATATCACATCAATCTTGATTGGGATATTGATGATAGAAGAACTGAATTGCAATAGATACGATCAAGGTTCGAAAGAGTATCATGTTTGATTCACAATACTTCTATCTAATCCAGGCAGCCATGACATACTGCTAGATGTTATTCATGGCTTGTGGAATTAAATTAACTTATCAATTAATTTCATAGCCGGCTTTAGTTATAAAAGAGGTCATACATCTATAATAGTACCAATGATGTTACTCAAATTATAAATTATTCCACGAGAGAGATCTTGCTAGCACAATCGAAACTATCACTCCATTATCTGTTGTTGGTGTATCAATATGATACTCCTACATGCTCAATACTTAGGGAGTTTCACATGATCAATCATGAAGACGAAGAACGCAAGCACAAGGATGATCATACAAAGTGATGCACATGTGGCTAAGGATCTATGTAAGTAATCCCTTCATTATTTTTCTTTGTTGCTTTATTAATTACAATCAGCTAGATATAATTGAAATAACATATTATATATTATTTATTCTTTTTTCGATGTGTATCTAATTATTTGAATTAAATTTATCTCAACCATTTCATTAATCTAACGTTTTAAGACATATGACGTCAATTTTAAATTTTGACACCTATCCACTTGATCAACCTTAAATTAACTATAAAGTGCGTATAAACATATATAAAGCAATAAAGAATAAATGTATCAACCAACAATACCTACAACCTTGTACGAACCTACGAAACACTCCACCCCACCCACGCCCCAAATCAGCTACCCCACTCGACTCGATCCCCACCACGGCAATCAATGTAATTAGGGACAGAAATCAACGAGTTATTGGTCCATAGCTGCCAAATTCAATCAAATAGGGCTCTGAACTCTGAATTCCTTATTGTTACGGACGTACCAATACTTTGACGTTGGTTCTAAATGCTGTGAATCTCTAAACTAAAATAGGGTTTTGGGGGTGCGATGGGTGTTTTAAATCGTCTGTTTTTATTTTCAATTATTTTCTTCTTTTAGAATTATGAGTGATAAGTTGGAGTTCATCAAGTGCATAGGTTTTTTTCTCTCCCGTTTGGTGAGTCCTCCTCTTTGTGTGAGAGGTTTCCTCAACTTTGTTTGAGTGCTTCCAACTTCGGCACCTCATTTAGCCATCGATCTTAGTTTTGGCTAAGGTCGGTGGCAGCCCATTTCCCTTCACACATGCTTTTCCCCCTTCTGTATGTTCTCTGTTTCCCAGTCCATGTGCCCCAATTTTAGCCATGCTTTGCCACAATCGAAAAACCTCTTTTTTGATTTCCCTCTTATCCTTCCCTCCACTGTCTTTCCCCCTCCATGAGTCCAATTGCTTCTTCTTCTTCCCCTCCCACTTGGCTTTGCCCTCTCTCGATTCCACCTGTGATTCGATCTACCACTACTTTGTTTCGCCATTGTTCACGGTTTTATCGGAAGGTGAGTAGAGCTCAGGCTCGAGTGTTCACACCACCACCTTCCACTTTGTGTCGATCTCGACATTGTTGCCAGTGGTCCCACTAGTTTCCTTTTCAGGTTTATTCCCTTGGTGGTGGCAGATTGGTTCGTTGTTGGGTTTGATTGAGGACAACGACAGCTTCTCAGTTTGTTTTTGGGGTTTGGTTTGGTTTCTTCTCTGGCAGTTGCAAGGAGGCTGGTTTGTGGTCGTCGGGAAGTGCTTCTACTGCGGCAAGAGAACTTGGTAGCTAGGGTTTGTTCAATGTTTTCTATTGTGGGCTCAACCCACGGGTAGGGCTTTTGTGGTTGTTGTTTTGGAGGCCCATCATTTGTCTTGTGTTTTATGTGTATTTGGACCTACGTTTACGTAAGCTTCTTGCTGGTAAATGAATTTACCTCTTATCACCAAAAAAAAAAAAAAAAAAATCAAGTGCATAGGTGTCAAAACTTAAAATTTGGCATGTCACGTCTTGAAGATGTTAGATTAATAGAATGGCCAAGATTTAATGTGAGTAAATACAAAAGGTGTAAATGTGGAGACTCAAAATCTCACTAGATATTAGTTATAGAGTCTTTTATAAGACTTAATTCTAAGGATATATATTTGCATACAAGGGCAGAGCCATTCTTAAGTTGCGGGTTCAAATCCAGTGCGAAAACTTGGAATTATAGAAATTTCATATTAATTTTGGTGAAATTCACCTTAGTTAGTGAATATTAGCACACCGTAATTTTATATAAAAAATTGTTCACTCCACTCCAGCAAGTCCTAAAATGAAATAAATAAAGTAAAATCACAGCATATATCCTTATAAAACTTCATGACTCCGCCCTTATTCGTATATATTTCTTGTCACGTTAATATGAGATTTATTCTCAACAAATTGTAACAAAATGGAGAGTAGTTCAACTCTTTACAAGTCCATGCAAAGTCCATTCTCACATCAATGCATGATTCATTCTACGATTGTGCTTGCAAAAAGACACTCCAACGCTCAATTTTGTGAGTGTTTGAAATTATTGCAATCAAATTGCAGATAATATGTCTACCTTTTCCCACTTGAAACATTCTTACCTTTGATCATGGGCATGAAACATTCTTGCCTTGATAGGGCCTTGGCCATCAAGTTCCACTGATTGCATGATTTCGTTTTTGTGGTAGTTGGTAGAAATGGTGGAAATGTTGCTTGACCATATAATTCCACTTATCCACCTTTAGGGTGGTAGATTGTTGCTTTTTTTCCTTCATAAAAAGAAAGACAGCTGATAGTAAGTAACGGTTAATCATCGTAAATTGTTGTTTTGACTAGTATAATTTTTTTCTCCACACACAATAATGCGTAGGTATTGCACTGTCTGAACAAGTTAATATTTTAATCATCTTGTATTATATAATTATGAAACCGTTCAAACAGACAGCAACACTTGGCCAAAACATGAAAATAAATCTTTCACAATTCAAATCTCGTGACGTCGAGGTGTATTATATATGTATGAAAGACCACACAAACACAAGTTGTACAAACAATTGTTTAATTTTGGGCATTATCGTTTTGGGTGGGAACGGGGCCACCGTGGCTGATGTATTGTATACATGAGTCTGTAAACGCGGGTTAGGCTTTTTTCTCACTGGATTTTACTCGGTTAAATTTTGTTTCATAGGCGGTTTCTTTGTAACATGCAGGTTGATGTTTATGATTTTGAATGAAATCCAATCTTTACGGTAAAAAAAATCCCTTCAACCATACTACATACCGTCTTTACTTGTTTAATATTGTTATATCATATATTTCTTTTGTCAATAATCTACCTATATCATGGATATATCGTTTTTACCTACCTATATTTATAGATTTTTTTTTTATAATCTACCACTTCAGAATTAATTCATTTTAAATATGTTTCGCTTGGAAAAGTTTTGTAGTCTTCTAATGATATAGGTATGTTACAATTGTTTTTTTAACAAGTGATATTATCTACACTAAAGGGTGCGGGGGTGGGTTAAGCCTCATAATGGGCTAGCAATAATGTTATTCAAATTCACCTATAGTGAGTATTGAACATAAGACCTCTCACTTATAAGTGAAGAGAAATATCAATATTAGACTGTGGTACTAAGTAGCGATATAAATATGTTAGAATTGGACTCAATTTAAAAACATCTTGAATTTTTTCACCTGGATTTGATGACTGCTCCTTGTTTAACTTTGTTCTAAGGTTATAACTGACCGCTCCTTGTTTAATTTTGTTCATTAGTACATAGAATTGGAAATAAACGAGTGGCATGGAAACTTCCCGACATAAGAGTTGATGCATGCAAAATGGCAACAAATTATTCAAATCTTAGATTGTTTATGCATCTAAATGCATTAAACAAATCGATTATATGAGTACCAAATAACATGTTTATGATGAATTATTCATTTTTGAACATTTGGATGATTAAAAGAATTTTGATTCGAATGATTATTTTTATAGGTATGGTCTTTCAATGACGATCGCGAAATTGAATTGTTTCGATTATATGGAAATATGTCATTCGTAAAAGGAGAAATATGTGCATCATGCCCATAGTTGATTGTATACATATAATAAAACGTTATTAAACATGAAAATTCCGCTAAGCCACAAAATAATCATTTATAACAAAAATTCAAATCGTTATTTACAAAAATTAAACTAATATCTCATTTACAAATAAAAGAACGTTTCGACCGAAGCATGCTATTGACAATTCTTTAATACACGTACATTCAGATCGCATGGTGTGGACATAGTGCGGGTCACATTTTGGGTTGGTGGGAGGGAAGTCAGCCATTTTGCGGTTGAAGGACCTAGAGACGATTTTGTGGTGTATAATTTTCCGAAGTGGGTTAACTTTTTTTGTTGAAAGGAAATTTCGAGGACAGATAAAGGTACAAACAAACGGTGACATGGGAAGCAGACTTGTACTTGTATGGTTCTCGGAAAAAGGTTGCACTTTTAGAGGACGTTTGTTGCACCGGACTGTCTCGGACTGGACTAGCTGTAGGGACTAAGCTGGACTGGCTTAGACTAGACTAAGCTGGACTAATTTAGTAAAACGTTTGATGCAGTGTCGGACTAAGAAGTATGGTAATTAACAAACCATACTATTATATTATTTAATACATATTATAATATATTTTTTTATTATTGATTTAACATTTTTCTTTTTTTCTTTTCTTAAAAACTCTACTCTCTCTGGAAACTTCTCACTTCTCCTCATTGGCTCTGTCCCAATCCCTCCTTATCACCCTCCTTCTCCCTCTCTGTCTCTATATCTCTCTTCGTCCTCAAACTTGTTTTCTCTATCAAAATTGTTTGCAGAGATGACTGGAGCAAAGGATTGCCATTGCAAGTCTACAACAGTGGTTCGTAACTCTGTTACTGCGTTGTCAATCATTTCACGAATTTAATAGCAAGCTAGCAACGAAAGATGTTATATTTCTCTATTCAATTAGCCAGATTTGAAGTGAGAACTTTATGCCAAGCTATTAGAACTTCGTTCATCTGTGCGATATGGGCAGCAGTTAATAAATTTTTTTTTTCTTTCAATTTTGGGGGTTAGAGTTTGAGATTAGGCGGTGGGTGTGTCCGCGCGGTTGTGAGCTGCAGTTGTCCCCCTGACTCGGGCCACGGAAGAGCAAGTGTCGCCGACTGCATGGCCACGGTTACAGTGCCGTAGAAGAAAGAATGGAAAACCCAGGGAATGGAAGTTGGGATTTAGCAAGGGGAAGCTTGGGTCTTGCTGTCGGCCTCGTCTTCATATTAGTCCCACTTAATACGTAGCAAAAGCTCGGGACTCGTTAACGAGGTTTAGCGAAGCGGAGACCGCCTCCTAGTCGAGGCGAGTCTCATTTACTTTAGTCCAGGCCCTTACCAAACGTAGGATTATAATTCTACTTAAGCCAGTCCAAGCCTGTCCCACTTAAGGAGGTGTAACAAACGTCCCCCTAATTATTATTGTTGACTCGTCTAAACTTTATATTACTTTTTGTCAAAGGAAAATTACGCTTATGGAGACTATAGTTTTTCCCCTTTAATTTTTTCATTTACTTTCATGACTACATTCTATGGTTGTGGGATGTAAGAAGAGTTATCTCATAATCCACAATATAATATCCGGTTTTTCAAGACTTTTTTATACTTAATGACGTCGTTATAGTTTTATTAGCAAATACACCGTCATCGTCTTTTTTATTGAAGAAAAATTATGGTTGGATAAGTCTTCATGAGTCTGTAATTTGGTTTTATATTCATTAGATAGACAAGTAAACAAAAATGGTATTTCTCAATTCAATCATTAATTATTGTTCATTAATTTTATGTATAATAGTCCAGACTAGTGAAGAATAAAATTAGTCCTGATAGCCGTGGTGAGTCAAATAGTAATATTCCTTCATAATGTCATAGATAGATTCAACTTGAAAGACCAGTTTTCTTTTGTTGTTTAGTAAATCGATTCAGGTTGTTGTACTGAAAGTGGAAAGCAAATGAATCGAGTAGCGAACCTGTAGCAGTATAAAGGATGTACTAAAGCCAATGGCGGATCCAGGATTTCAAGATTAGGGGGTCCCAAGATAAAAGTTCAAAAAAAATATATTAGACTAGTTTGGTTGCATAGCACTATTTTTTTTATTGAATTTGGTTTATTGAATAATCAAAATTAATCAACCACATCAAGTAACCAAGTGGTAAGGGTGCGGATTTCGGCTCTTAAAATACAAAAACAGGGAGGTTCCGGGTTCGAGGCTCCAAGCTAGTGAGTCTGCTTGACTGTGGCCATGAGAAAGCTGAAATGTCTTTGTGAGTCTTCTAGGCCCCTAGAAGGGGTGGATAACCGTGGCTTACCACTGGTTGTCCCACTTTAAAATAATAATAATAATAATAATAATAATAATAATAATAATAATCAAGATTAATCTCAAAGGTAATAAAACCAACAAATTCTCCTCAGCAACATAACACGATATTAATGACTTTACAAAGATGAAATTTGTTAATGTAACATATATATTACAATTGGGAGTTGAGACTAGAGTTTAGGATTAAAAAACTTAAATGAATTTGGAAGAAATAAAATTAGGCAGCTAGAGGTGGTGGAACAGCAAATGGTGCTGGGGGATGGGATAACTTAAGTTCAAAATTGGGAAGTTACGATGATTTGGAGGATTAAAACAAAAATTAGAAACCTCTTCTTCTTCTTTGTAAGCATTGTTGCATGCACATCCATAGAGGCAACAAGCCTCTCCGCTGCACCTGCCCAAATTGTTGAAGGGTCCCGAAGGTCGATCACAAGTGTTTCTTCGGACTTCCAGAGAGTCCCGGGACCTCCCGGGTCTCTATATGGATCCGTCCATGACTAGAGGGAAATTCAAATCCACGTTTCTAAGAACAGGTAGGAAGACTTGCCCTAGCCACTATATGGATCCGTCCATGACTAGAGGGAAATTTAAATTTGGCTTCGTAGGCGGCTTCTTTGTAACATGGATGTTGATGTTTATGATTTTGAATGATGTTTGAATGAAATCCAATATTTACGGTACAAAAAATCCCTTCAACCATACTACATACCGTCTTTACTTGTTTAATATTGTTATATCATATATTTCTTTTGTCAATAATCTACCTATATCACGGATATATCGTTTTTAGCTACCTATATTTATAGATTTTTTTTTATAATCTACCACTTCAGAATTAATTCATCTTAAATATGTTTCGCTTGGAAAAGTTTTGTAGTCTTCTAATGATATAGGTATGTTACAATTGTTTTTTTAACAAGTGATATTATCTACACTAAAGGGTGCGGGAGTGGGTTAAGCCTCACAATAGGCTAGCAATAATGTTGTTCAAATTCACCTATAGTGAGTATTGAACATAAGACCTCTCACTTATAAGTGAAGAAAAATATCAATATTAGACCGTGGTACTGAGTAGCGATATAAATATGTTAGAATTGGACTCAATTTAAAAACATCTTGAATTTTTTTCACCTGGATTTGATGACTGCTCCTTGTTTAACTTTGTTCCAAGGTTTTAACTGACCGCTCCTTGTTTAATTTTGTTCATTATTACATAGAATTGGAAATAAACGAGTGGCATGGAAACTTCCCGACATAAGAATTGATGCATGCAAAATGGCAACAAATTATTCAAGTCTTAGATTGTTTATGCATCTAAATGCATTAAACAAATCGATTATATGAGTACCAAATAACATGTTTATGATGAATTATTCATTTTTGAACATTTGGATGATTAAAAGAACTTTGATTCGAATGATTATTTTTGTAGGTATGGTCTTTAAATGAAGATCGCGAAATTGAATTGTTTCGATTATATGGAAATATGTCATTCGTAAAAGGAGAAATATGTGCATTATGCCCATGTTTGATTGTATACATATAATAAAACGTTATTAAACATAAAAATTCCGCTAAGCTACAAAATAATCTTTTATAACTAAAATTCAAATTGTTATTTACAAAAACTAAACTAAAATCTCACTTACAAATAAAACAACGTTTTGACCGAAGCATAATGCTAGTGACAATTCTTTAATACACGTACATTCGGATCGCATAGTGTGGACATAGTGCGGGTCACATTTTGGGTTGGTGGGCGGCAAGTTAGCCATTTTGCGGTTGAAGGACCTAGAAACGATTTTGTGGTGTATACTTTTCCGAAGTGGGTTAACTTTTTTTGTTGAAAGGAAATTTCGAGGACAGATAAAGGTACAAACAAACGATGACATGGGAAGCAGACTTGTACTTGTATGGTCCTCGGAAAAAGGTTGCACTTTTATTATTATTGTTGGCACGACTAAACTTTATATTACTTTTTTTTTTTTTTGGAACGCTTTATATTACTTTTTGTCAAAGGAAAATTACACTTATGGAGACTATAGCTTTTCCCCATTAATTTTTTCATTTACTTTCATGACTACATTCTATGGTTGTGGGATGTAAGAGGAGTTATCTCATAATCCACAATATAATATCCGGTTTTTCAAGACTTTTTTATACTTAATGACGTCGTTATAGTTTTATTGGCAAATGCACCGTAATCGTCTTTTTTATTGAAGAAAAATTATGGTTGGATAAGTCTTCATCAGTATGTACTATTGGGTAATTTGGTTTTATATTCATTAGATAGACAAGTAAACAAAAATGGTAATTTTCAATTCAATCATTAATTATTGTTCATTAGTTTTATGTATAATAGTCTAGACTAGTGAAGAATAAAATTAGTCCTGATAGCCGTGGTGAGTCAAATAGTAATATTCCTTCATAATGTGATAGATGTATTCAACTTGAAAGACCAGTTTTCTTTTGTTGTTTAGTAAATCGATTTAGGTTGTTGTACTGAAAGTGGAAAGCAAATGAATCGAGTAGCAAACTTGTAGCAGTATAAAGGATGTACTAGAGGAAGTGGCGGATCCAGGATTTCAAGATCGGGGGGTCCCAAGATAAAAGTTCAAAAAAAATATATTAAACTAGTTTGGTTCCATAACACTATTTTTTATTGAATTTGGTTTATTGAATAATCAAAATTAATCAACCACATCAAGTAGCCAAGTGGTAAGGGCGCGCATTTCGGCTCTTAAAAAATAAAAAACAGGGAGGTCCCGAGTTCGAGGCTCTAAGCTAGTGAGTCTGCTTGACTGTGGCCATGAGAAAGCTGAAATGCCTCTGTAAGTCTTTTAGGCCCCTAGAAGGGGTGGATAACCGTGGCTTACCATTAGTTGTCACCACTAGTTGTCCCACTTTAATAATAATAATAATAATAATAATAAGTTTGGTTTTTCCCTCCATAAAAAGATGACATCTCGTCTCCGAAAAAAAGGAAAGAAAAAAAAAAAACAAGATGACATCTCTTCTAAGGTGATGTCGCCTTATTAATTTCACCAGAAAAGAACCTTTGTTAATTAATTAGCTCATGGTTCTTGCTTCTACACAAAGTCTTTGTATTATATTGATCAATTTCTATATATATTAACACTTGGATGGCTTCTTGTATCAATTTTTTTTTTTTAAACAAACGATATTATCTATACTAAGAAAAAGGGAGTGAATTTCGTCTCACAATAAGCTAGCAATAATATGGTTCAAATTCACCTTTGACGAAAATCAAACCTAAGATCTCTCACTTGCAAGTAAAGAGGAATATCATTAGACCGTAATACTCAAGGACAATACAAGAATGTTATGGGAAGGGCACAAATATCGTTTGGGATTTCTATCGAACTGATGGATTTCAAAAACTTTTGTTCTTCTACGAATTATGCTTTTAATTTCATATTGTGTCAACTTTAAATCCATTAGATTGGTAAGCAAAATTAATATTCCTCAATTAATCATGAATGTTCATTTTTCCATGTTCCTGAGTAATCAAGACTATGAAGGATGGTAGCAATCTCTCAACAACCATATGTTTAGTTTTTCCCTCCATAAATAAGATGACATCTCTTCTAAGTTGACGTCGCCTTGTTAATCTATCAACCTTATATCCATTAAATGTTTTAACAACTATACACGACGTGACATGACCGGTGGCAAATTGCGATAACATATCAACGTAATCTAAAATATCGATAATAATAGATGTCAAGTGTGAAAATAAAAATGCATCGTGAACAATTATAACTTGTATTGGTATTTGTTCCATAAATTATGTCCGATGAAACTATGGTTTAATTTTTAAAGTTATTATATGTCTAAAAGATATTTGTGAACTTTTACTCGTGACCCTCCAAATAATTTTTCCTAGATCGGCCACTGAATGACATCATGTAGTCTTTATCTTAAACCTACAAGTGAAGTTTTGGAACCATCAATAATGTATGAATTTTTTTTTTTTTTTTTTTAAAACATAGTTTCATCATTTCAACAAGAATAAAATAGATATAACTAGAAATACATGAATTTTTGTTTTATATATAAATATCGTCAAAACTTAAAAGCATCACCGTCATCTCATTTGAGTGTATTAATCACACTACTAAATGTACAGAGACTGCTAAGAGAACGCAAGAAGAACAAGATGAGATGAAAATCCGAAGGACATAAAACGATTAATTCTCACCATTTTTTCAATTCTTACACAAAGCATGAGTTATCAAACTGCAGAGGTCCTTGTCAGACAGCCCCGTTCCCTCCAATGTGGCGCAGCTATTATCAGAAGATAAAAAACGACAAGAAATTCAATTTCTATCAACATTTCCCAAAGAATTTTACTGAAAATGATACACATGCAAGCATGAAAACTTGTCATAAATCTTCAGCATTCTAAGTAGATTAAGAAATCTAGGAGATGGGGACAGGTGGGTTGAGTTTTAACATGGAGTAGCTTATAGCAATGCCATGGAACCATTTGCATAAGGAGCTCGCAGCCAACGCCGAGAACTGCATATTGAAGACAAAGCTTATGAAGATATTAGATGATTAAAAGCTGTTTATCCAGAAAATTACACTGAGCTTACTTCAATATCTCTCTTTTGGATTTGTTTTTCCTTTTCTGTTTTCTAGTGTCAAAATGGAGTTTCAAATCCCCATGGCACAGAGGAGAATTCTCTCAAAGTCGTATTTCCGCTTGCATTCAGCTGTTTCTCTTACACAGCTTTACAAGTATCACTTTTGGGTTTACGAAAATTACAGAGGCAAAGCAAATCATAAATCTCCAATAGCTCAAGGGTCAATCTCAAACCCAATAACAGCATATAATAGAAGCGATTGGTTCAAACCAATGCTGAAAATTAGATAGAAAATAGGGTGCAAGAAAAAAACAAGAGAATTAAAAAACAAATAATCTGTACATTAGCCAGAAAACAAAAATGTTATTCTTCTTACAATCTATTTATACCGTCTCTCTTATACAGATGGAATCCACATGCATTGATGAGTGCTACCTCTATTAGAGAAATAGTATCAATGATAGTACAATAGTAAGTGTAGCACTATTTGTAAAAAAATGGGTTAAATTGAATAAAGATTTGACGATACAAAACCAAAGAAACGAACATACCGTAAAATGAATAGGCCTTCTTGAAGCCATTGTTGGAACCAGGAGATTACTCTTCCGTGTTCCGAATCGACCCATTCGGCCCACCCGTCTTCGTCTTGGCATCGTAGGTCCCGGCATCGTTCACACCTCCAAAAACAATCAATCAAAACTCTACCAAAATCTATACGAACAATGGCATGCAAACACTTTCATTTACAAAAAGAAATCAAAGGCCATTCTGTAAGTATGAAACACTATGCAATAGTTCTGTTTGGCCGAGAAAACGCAAGAAAAGGAATAGGATTTTTCATTCATCGAAAATTTTCTCGTTAAACAAATAGAGAAAGAGAGAGAGCATATACCAAACGGAGCATAATCGGAGTGTAGCTACAGCTGTAAATGAGAGCGCGAAGATCACAGCGAGCCTCGTCGATTTCTTTGAGGTACTCGACTGCGACTCAGAGTGAGGGAGAGGATTTGATTTGGGGCCAGCCTGATTGAAGATCTGAGAAGAAGGCGCCAAGTTTACCAAAAAACATTGATAACGTCACAACATCATTTGCGACATTACTTAAAGCAGAGTTGCAAAAGTTTTCTCGCAAACACTTGCGTGCTGTATTATTGAGAATTTACGAGGGCTGTGTGCTCTGTTGCAAATAGAGTGTCGCAAAAGAGCCTTTTTCTTGTAGTACAGTTGTTACTAGATAATAAACCCGCGCGTTGCGACGGGAACCAACTGTTTCAGACGTAACTGCATGAATAACATCATTCTCTAGTGCTTATCAAGAGTATTTTCTATTCGCATGTTTACGAATTCTCTACTATGTCCATCAAAAAGTAAACAAATTCTCTATTATACATGTTTTCAATAATCGTACTTGGTGGTGAAACAAACAATGTTTACTGATGCATTCAGACTAAGGACAAATAATAACCCGCCAATGGAATTAGATCTATGCAGTCAATTGAACATGTCAAGTAAAATCATATTCAGTTGAATCCAAACTATAGCATGCTAAATAAAGACGGAAAAGGATACAACAGTAGAAACTTCTGAGAATAGACACAAAAGAATTTTATGTTCTGAAAACTTCTAATAGGAAGAGAAAAGTTTGATGCATTCATAACATCCTCCATTGTGGTACACCATCCTTGCATGGACGATAAACCATATCTGACACAGCCATTCTCACAAATTTCGGAGAACTTTGCAGTTTTAGCAGTGCTCAGATTGCACCCATTCTGATCTGGAATTAAATAAGAACTCAATCAAAAGCTTTAATCCTACAATTCAATGCTGAAAAACTGAAGTAGCCAGAAACCAAGAGATCTAAATGACAACTTGTACGGACGTTACGAAAATGCAGGACTAGAAACGCATTAAAACTTCTAGAAACTAGAAGGATATAATTCTCCTCTCCTTATATTCTTCCCCTTTCTCTAACCAAATAAAAATTCCCAAAAATATGCACAAAAATTTCTGAAAAAAAACAATACAAAATTAATGCAAGCAAAGAAAAAGAAACGAAAGCTCTTGTGTCAGATTCTGTTAGTGTTTTAGTAACCAGCTGTGAAATGTTTCTTCATCTCACCAATTAATTAATAAGTGAATAAACAAACTACTAAACTTTCTTAACCACAAAAGGCAGAAAGCAAAAAACGAAAATCATTTACCTTAATGGCAAAGCACTCTGGAGTCTGAACAGTTACATTTTCTCATTGTTTAAAAACTGAAAATCTACAAAGTGTTTACATTTGCACATATATCAGAAAGGCATTATCGCTTGGATTTATCCTTTAAGAAAACCAACAACAACTGTAACGTAAACTACCAAATACCAAATTAAATACTCCAACATGACAACCCCAAACATAAACAAAATTCTATATGAATTCAAAACATTATTAATTAGGGCAAAAGAACCCCAAACATAAACAAAATCTCAAACCAATTGAAAAAAGAACTCAGGCCAAAACAGGCCAACAGGTGCACTCCTCATCCTTCCCTCCTTCCCTTGTTTTTTTTACCCTCATGCCATTAATCTCTCTCCTCTTAGAATTATATAAACAACAGCAGAAAACATTAATAGAGTAATGAAAATAAACACAGACCTTACGAAGAAAAAAAAAAAAAAAAAAAAAAAAACCCAATTACGCATCAACTTCATGTTTATATAAAAGAGATGAGATTATTGGAAATACAGAACCTTGGTTAGAGTGCAAGAGCAAGACTGAATGAAATGATGAAACTTAAAAGAGAGATATTACATGGATCAATAAGCATTATACGAAACATGGAAACTGGTAGTGCAGCTGGATGCCTCAGGATCCTCAGCCCCACAAAAATCGTAGAACTTGGCAGCATATGGTGGATTGTCGGGTCCCAATTCATAGTACCTTAAATTGATAAAAGAAAAAAAGAAGAAAAAAAACATCAATCAAGTAAAGCTGTCATTTCTAATTAATCAAATACCAGACCCTGAGAAATATTGAAGCATAGTTATTGAAGAGCAATTTTTCTTTCTCCCCCTCAATATTTCCAGTTGACTGGGAAATAGAAAATACAACCCTAAATGCCCAAAAAGCAGAAGCTCAAAGACAAAAATAGAAAATAAAAAGGCATTCGAAAAGAGAAAGTCGTTGAAATTTACCCAAAATGTACAGAGATCCAGGACGCACGGATAAATTAATTTCAGGATCAAACACTAAAGGGATAAGAAACTTTACCCTTTTCTCATTTGCAGGTACCCAAATCAATTTACAAAATTAAGGTTAGGGTTTTCATATTCTCTATTGAGCAATGAAAGTCATGTGAAAAGTTCGGAAATAACCAAACCAACATCCAATTTAGTACACACCTAAGAAAAACATAAGTAAGAAACTATTTCCAATTTGTCATTCATTTATCAAATACAATAATACAGTCATAGAAAAACTCTTGAACTCACTTATCAAAATTGAATTAATTAAATTGGATGTTGGGGTCAAAATTTTGTGTCCACCTAACGATATTTGAGGCTAAAAATTTAACTCTACTCAATAGTTATTTTATTTTCGGTCTTCAGATTTAGACTAAATATTTAACATTCCATAGTGTAGTTTCAATTTCAACTTTTCCATGAGAGCCTGTACTGGATTTGTCTTCTTTAGCCTTTTGTTTGCAATTTGAATTACATGACTCAAAATACAACCCAAATAGAACACAAATGGCCCATAGAAAAAAAAATGCGAAATATTTACCAATCACTATTCACAGTTATAGTCAAAGAACTCAAATTTCAGAGATACAAAACAGAGAAGCTTGTATAAATCATTTATAAAGGTTACCCCCTTTTGGTTGAAAAACTGAAGGGTGACGCCAATTCTTCTTCTGCTTCCACCTCCTTATGGAACTTGACCCACTAGTCACATTTCTACGTGAACCTGAAATCAGCAACCACTCAGTACCTTTGGCAAGCTCATGGGGGTATGACAACATGTATGGAAAGATTATTGCAACTCTAATATAAAACAAACGCTTATGAAAAAAGAATTTTTTTTGTCCGATGTTAATAACTGACAACACTGATAATAGGGTAAGCAATTTCTGTACGTATGAAGGTTATCACCATTGCCATCAAAATTTAGAGAGTAACTGAATGAGTGTTTGTTAGTAAACCGAAAAGAAACATAATCAACTACAACCTTATGGATCTTTCTTGATTCATTGAGTAATATGTGTTGTAATCATTAGGACGATCAGGGAGAGGACCTGATGCAGGTCCTCGAGAATTGCACAGATCTACAGTTCAAGCTCTGAACAAATTATCAATTTACCAGCAATTGTGACATTCATCATTCCAAAAAAGGTTATTGATTCACAAATAAACAAATGAAAGTAATCGGAAAAGAAACGCTTACCACATGCTGGCTGAATCCGAGCTCAAAATGACCATGATATTTTCCCGGCGATGATTACAGAGAGATTGTTGCCTGGGACTTCTGTCCATCCCCTAATAACAATGTCATGAACTTATTTATTGGATAAATGTGTGTGTACCCAAGAACTACACTGAAACAACCACAAAGATTCAAACTTCCACAGTAAATATGATCTGCAACTAATAAAAAAATAATCGACTGGAAATCACATATAAACCCAAATGAATCTGAACCCAATAAGCAAAACAAAAATACACCCTAAATAGACAATCAATCAAACAGAACCAAATAAGGGTTTAGTAATCCAATTTTTCCTGTGTATTTATAGTAATTTCATCTCAAAAAGTGACACAGCAAACCAGCATCCATAGCGTACTCATAAGAATATATAACTTCTGTAGCTAATTAGTAATATAGCTACCACCTGAGTTCCTCTGAAAAAATTAACAAAAACAATAATTTTAAGAAAAAAAAAATGAAGCTTTTTTCTCCTGTAAGGGACCATGCCAGTACCCGATTCAATCCAGAGTTTTTACAAATCCAAAACTATAAAAAATTGAGAAACAAATTAAAAGTTGAGATCGATGAACACCGTACCTTACGGTAAACACACAGAGCTCTTCGATGAACCCTTAGTAAAAATTCTTTCAATAACCTTCTTGCATAGCACGGCCCAAGAAGAACCAAACCATTTGAAAAACTTATATTCCAAACATAACAAAACTAAATGAAATATCAAATCCCAGAAATCATAATGCTTGTATACAGTGAATGATCTTTATGAACCACAATTTGTCCTAAAAGCTTCACTGGAAGATGGGAATTACACATTTCCATTGGACCTAAGGATCATACACCCAACATCAAACACCTCATCATGATCAAACCAAACTAAACTTTCATTCAATTAAGTCTCAAACACTTTAATTAAGTTAAAAAGAACAGTCCAATTCTACCAAAACTATATACAGAAACCGAGAAAAACAGAACAAACAGTGGTGCAAAGGTGTATAATGACACTAAATCTTCAAATAAAATTAAAAAAAAAAACCAAACCAATATAAAAGCCAAAGTCATTCCTAGCAACTGTAAAATAACAATTAAAAAACGACCCATATGAGTTCACAACAAATTAAAACGCCTAGATCAACATTAACATTAAACTAGCTACAAACCTAGACAAACCAACACTAAATTAGACTAAACTAATAAGACAGGCTTCAAATCAAATTCCAAATAAAAAATTTGGATAAAACCAACAAGAAAACCACACCTTGTTCCTGTTCTGTCTCCCTTCTCTTGCTTTTCTCTTTCGCCTACTCCCCACATTAAGCCTTTTTTTTCCTCATTTTTTCTCTTTTGGCTGCTCACTTAACCCACATTTTTTTTTCTCTTCACTTTCCTCGATTTCAAGTCCCCCCTTTCTTCCACATCTATCTTTTTTTTCCATCATCGCTCTTAATTCTCCACTCTTTTTTTTCTTTCTCTTAATTATTTCACTCAATCAAAACATGGGATCACATTTTCTCAAGCAGCCCAAAAAAAATTGACCAACCCAAAATCAGAAAAACATCCAAACTAAAACATACAATCACCATTGTCCAGCAGCAAACGATAAATTAGAAATACAAAACAACAAAGAAAAAAAAAACAGAACCCGCAAAAACCCAAAAGCAATTTCTATTATTTCGATAAATAATTAACTGTCCAATATTATATTTTTCCTGTTTCTTGCTTCTTATTCTCGGGAAAGAAACAAACCCAAAAACAAATAATTGAAGAAAACATATAGAAAATGTTGGGGAGGAGTGACATACGATCTGCTGAGTTCTTCTTCGCTCAACATTACGTTTTCATTAACGTTATGGCTTGTAAAAGATACAGAAAAGAAAAAAAAGAGCAACATTATGTTTTTGGTCCTTTATTTTAGACAAAACAAAAAATAGTTGTTAGTCTTGGTACTTTAAAACAGATAACAAAGAGAAAGCATTTGCCACTCTATGTGTAAAAGCCCGACACACCCTTTGCAGAAGAACTGGAACAAAGAGCAAAGAGTTGGACAAAACTTTGTCCAGTTCATAGACATCATGGTTTCTGCTTTTATTTAAGCCATGTTACCAGACCACAACCTCCCTTACCACAAAACCTCAAATAAATTAAAATTAAAATAAAATAAATTAGTGCAAAAGAGCCCAGCCATTTTTCTCTTCCACCCCCGCTCTCCCGTTTCTCTCTCCCCCTAATATCCATTTCTGCAAACGACAGACCTTCATCTAATTGTTTTACAGAACTCAAAGGTCCAAGATCCAATACTAAAACATACTAAAGTAAAACAATAGCCCAAATAATTATTTCAAAAAAAAAAAAAAAAAAAAAAAAGGATTAAACACTTACCCAGCTCCAAAATTACCTTGTCATAAGCATCTCCTCCAAAGTTCTGCCGAAACGACGACAGATCAGACAGCGCCCAGCACGGAAACTTCACATAAAAAATTAATAATAAATAAATATATAAAGTATTAAATTTAAGGGAAATTTAGTACCGATTTAACACGACCTTACACAAAGCTTCAATCTCTACCCAAAATCTTCACAAATCAAACTTGGGTTTAACCAAAAATTTAAAATTTACCTGCCGCTGTTGCCCTCCAACTTGATCCGGCGGAATAGGGCGGTGGTTTTGCCGGCGAACATGGGACCCATGATGACATGGACCTCGCCGGAGGTAGAAAAGTAGTCACTGGTGGGGGAATGGAGGACTCGAAGGAAACAATGGATTCGTGTTTTTTTTTTTTTGAAAATTTTTATTTGAACCTATATATCTCCTTTTTACGTCAATTTTATACCTAAATTATCCTCACAAATTCAATTCAAAATGTGAATTTATCTTTATATCAATGTCTATACTTGTTTGTGAATCTTCCATATACTTGTATGTGAATTTATCTTTAAAAAATAAAATCCCAATTGAATAATTTGGTGAAGTTTATACTTGTTTATTCATATACTTTCTTGATATCCATATCCCTATGATTGTTTTGCATGAGCATAAAATACATGCTTTCATATGTCTATATTTAAAACACCATAGAAAATAAACTAATAATAACTTTTCTTTCTGATGCAGATATTGTGATATGCGGCACTTAGGCAGGAATGTTAGGGGTATCGATGAAGCTGGCATGGGTATAGAGAATGGTGATGGACAATTTGTGTGGCCCGTAGTGTGACAACCCGTCCCAAATTTTACGTTTTTATTTTATTTAAAAAGCGTGAATTTACAAAATTGCCCTAGAGGCAAGGACTTTGACTTCCGTTGACCATCGACTCGAGAGATGTGGGCCTTATTCTTTTAGCATATCATCGTAGTACTTATTGGTACGAATGTATCGGCGAAAGCTGTTTGCGAGTCCGGATTATAACGGTATAGTTACGGACGTTCGAAATTGGTTATTCAAGGTTTAACGTTTATTTAAATTAAACTCCCCCTTGTGGGGAAAGGCCCAATCAGAAATGGGAAGAAACAAAAAAAAAAAAAAAAAAAAAAAAAAAAAGTGGGTTTCGTCCACCCGCACCACCGCGGGTGCCCATTTTCCGAGGCCGATTCCGGCCAACTCCGGTGGAGTTTTTCGATGCCACCACCACCATCTTGAAGCTCTCATTCCCCTCTACAAAACCCACCCAAGAACCACCTTGATTAACCATGGTATGAGGCGGTTTGAGGCCACGAAAGTTGACGAAAATCAATGGTGCTCCGGCCACCCTTTTCGATTTTCCGGCAAATCGGCAAAGCAATGGCCGATGCCACCACTTGGGCTTTGTAGCCCATCATCCCAGGAGCAAAACCCAACCAACCTTGACCCCGTTGGACCACCGTGGACGACGAATCGACGTCGGGAAGTTTTAGGCACCCGCCGGCTTCGTGGGCAAAATTGACCATCTTCCGTCCATTTTTGGACTTCGTGGCAGGTATGAAAGTTGCTCCACTCACTGAGATCTTCATTTCTGTGAAGTTTGAGAATTTTTGGAAATAGTTGGATTTTCCGGCAAGCCGGGGCGGCCGACCGCCACCCGCGGCGGCGCGTGCGGCGGCGCGTGGCCAGTGGGCCGCCAATGCTATTTTTAGGCTATGTCAAATGTCTTGAATTCAGTTTTGTCATTTGAATGACGTAGGTTGATCGTTGGAACCTAAATTCGTTACAATACGTTACTTGATAAAATGTGAATCGATGATCCGACCGTTGGATCGTCACCAAAATTGGATACATTATAATACGTAATATTTAAAGATCATAGGAATTTACGGATCGGGAATCCGACTTACGGATCTTCCTGAATTGGATTTGTAAGTTAGTAAAATAAATGTTCACGGCCACTTGTTTTAGGCAATTGGCGGAGATCTGACCGTTGGATCGTAATGAAATTTTAATATGTTATTCTAGAAATATATTGTGGATCGTTGGAAGTTGCGGATTGGAAATCTGATGTGCGGATCTTCCGGGTCAGGTTATACAGGGTTGTAAACCCTACCGTCGATCTTTGATCGACGGTTGACTTGTGGTCAATGGGTCTCAAGCTATTTTAGAATGTCGTTGAGGTTGTGTTTTATGTGAATTACATATTCTACGGATAAGAGTTCTGAGATGTGATTTGATAATTGGTCACAGGGACCAATCATTCAGGACGCCTCGATGCGTGCGCTAGAGAATCATAGCGTGAACTCCAGGTGAGTGGATCTTTTCCTTTTTATTGTGCATATTATTGAGAGTTCAATCGACACTTTTAAATTGATTAGGTATATTACCTTTATATAATTATTGTGAATGCTTAAAGTACCTATATGAACTACGAATGACTTGATCCCTATTTAGGGTACGTAGGCAGTCTAACGAGACGTTAGATGCAGCCATAAAATATTTGAGACAAAAGCCTTGCTTGGGAAATTGAGTAATGCGAAGGAAATTGGTAAAGACAAGTTTTAGTTATTGTGAATTAGTTAGTTAAATTAGATTTGATTGGGTTGTCATGAATAATTATCCTTGAAAATAAGTAGTTTGGGAGTAGGGCGTTATTGATTGTACACTTCACCCTATATTGTTTATAATTGAAAATGCTACGGCATGGTTTTGTAGTAGATTGCATCATGATATATCTAAATGTATATTACTTGCATATAATTATTGGGAATGCTTTCAAGTGCAAATGTGAACTCAGGACACCCAGGTAAGTTCAGGTGAGTTTATGGTACTAGTTGAATCGATTGCGTTATAGCATGACTACAGTTATGAGTTAGGCAACTTCGATACGGTTGTACTGGTTGTCATGAGTTGCACATGTTATATTGAGATGCATTGAGAGCTCATAAACCTGCACCTCGGTGTTAGTGCTCCCGCCCGTGGCCAGGGCACAGTCCTTCACGTGATGTTCACCTCCCGCACCTTATGCTCACCTTGGATCCAAGGTAGGTGCACAGTCCTGTCGTACAGACCACCTTAGGTGGTTCCGACTCGTAGGTGACCCGCGATTATTCGCCCAGTCTTCACGTGATCGTAGCACTTGAGCGTATTTATTTACACCCAGTCCTGTCGTACAGACCACCTTAGGTGGTTCCGACTCGTGTGCAGGTATACTTATTGAGCTATTGGCTAGCCAGGATTGATGAGATATGGATAAGTCGTATAGGTCACTATAGGTGACTCCGACTTATATGCTAGCCAGGATTGACGAGATATGGATAAGTCGTATAGGTCACTATAGGTGACTCCGACTTACATGCTAGCCAGGATTGATGAGATATGGATAAGTCGTATAGGTCACTATAGGTGACTCCGACTTATATGCTAGCCAGGATTGACGAGATATGGATAAGTCGTATAGGTCACTATAGGTGACTCCGACTTACATGCTAGCCAGAATTGATGAGATATGGATAAGTCGTACAGGTCACTATAGGTGATTCCGACTTATATGCTAGTCATGATTGATGAGATACAGATAAGTTGTACATGTCATTTTAGCTGACTCTGACTGATATATCCCTTTGTATTTGATTTAGTTCATTTGGCCTACTTATTAATGTATGGTGGATTTGACGGCAAACCGTGGTTTTGGTCATTTCCTAGTATGGTTTGGATATATGTATATATGTTGTACCATTTTATGGAAAACGATACGGGTTTTACATTTAGGGGCATTACTTTCAGAGAGGTAGTAACTTGGGAAGCTTGGTTTTATTGCTTACTCACACCTTCTGTTTGGTGCCCTCCAGGTTTTAGCTGCTGAGTTTATATCGACAAGAATCTGTGGCGAATCTTAGTATTGATGGATATTTTTGAGGGTATGATTCTTACTCACATTACTGTACTTTACTTATGCTCTGACATCGCGCGTGAAAATGGGTTCGCTCCCACTCGTAGCGCACTCTGGTATTTATACACTTTTGGAATCAAATTCATTCACTTTTTATACACTATCACATTTTATGGCTTCGTCACCTTCCAGGTGTCGGCCAGCACAGCTCGATTCAGGGTCCAAGTGGACTTCCTGGGTCGGGGTGTGTCAGTTTGGTATCAGAGCATATGTTGGGCAGTATTGTGTTCATCACACGCGTGATGTGAGCACTCTTGGTTTTTGTGTTTGATGTTCAAATGATGCCACCTCGTCGAATATGGAAAAATATGCTAACTTTTCTTAAGTTTTGGACAATTATGTTGTCTTCACGACATTTTATAAAATCATTTTGGCGGTTGTCCTTAGAATTAAAACAAAGATTTTCCTTGTGGAGGAAAGGTGTAAAAGTGAGGCGAGTTGATGGCCTAAGTAAATGTTTTGATAATCATGTATCGCCAGAGATATTACCAAATAATTCTATCATTGTCCTACCGCCGTTAGTATTGATTCTTTAAAGAATGGAAATCTTAGTTAGTCTTGATTTCTTAGTAACATTTCGCGGAAGATCATCTGAGGGATAATTATTGTTCGGTCCCTATTAGCACTAATATCTTCAAGCATATTTGGGTTTATGTTGGATCTTTAGGAGGAAGATCGACTGTCGATGAAGTCTTTTTGAAAGTAGATCTTAGGCAAGGTCTTTTTCTAGCATTGGGATTTTTCAATCAACGCTATTTCAAATTTTTGCTTTCGTAGTTGTACTTATTAAATGGGTGAGAATAGGCTTGCGAATGTAAGTTGTCATATCCTGGGAGTTGTAAAAATCCGAAAAGCAATCATTAAATCCTCCTAGGATCAATGAACTACTTCGCTTGAGCCGAATAAATTAGGATCGTGGAAGCTCAGGAATAAGCTTTGCAATAGGACGGTAAGCTCATGATTGTTGTTTTCACCCTATCACTTATCTAGGTAAACGAAAATCCTTTGACTAACCACCTCTCGATCACTTCCATAGGTAGACATTAGAATCGAAATGCGGGATGGTATCTTACTGTTAGATTGTTATGAGTGTCGAGGAAAATTGTGAAGACCTTTTAGTTCGTGTCGTAGAGTTGGTTAGTAGTACTGTAAATTTGAGGACGTATACTTTTGGCGTCATATCTCAAAAATCTTACAACGGATACCACCACATTGTTAAGTTGGTATGGCAACATGACGGGTATTGCTTTTATTTTCACGATTAGAACCGTTTGAAACGAACCATCTTATTCATTGACCTAAAGTCAACAGTCGTCACCTTATTTCAAAGGCTAGATGACACTTCTTGGTGGAGATTTTGATGATGCATAGTGATTGTCGATTGATGTGACAAGTCAATTCGGATTCAGACTTTCTTAGTAGGTTAACGCTTATGTTTCTCGGTGGTAGAACCGCTAAAGATGAACCATCATACTTATTACCTAGAATTAACAATTTCTAATTTTATTGGAATATTGATTGGGACTTTTATGTAGAAAATGTGTCCAAATCTTCATTGATCTTCGAACTTTTTATTACATTTACTTTTTGGAACAAGCTAAGTTTTGTCAGAGGCAATAGTAGAATTAAATTGGCATCTATGAGTGCACTATTGTGTATTTACTCTCGCACACTTCCAGCCTGTCCTTTTTTTTATTTAATTGGGAAGTATGAGTATCGATATAGAGTTACCTTTAATCTACCAAGAAATGGTTCAAATGATTTTAATCATTTTGTATGAATGGAGTTAGGAAGTATCTTTTTATATGCGCAGTTCGAGATATGTGGTATATGTAAAGAATGTGAAATTCATTGATCGTGATGCTAAACCAATGATACACTTATATGATGTTCCAATTGGTGGTTGTTTACTTGAGTATAAAACAATATTTTTCTTGCTCTAAAAATTGAAGTATTGGCAATAGTTGTTTCCTAAAAATGGGTGTTGAAATTTCAACAACAAGACACTTGTAAAGACCACTAAGTTAGAAGTGGGACGTAGTCAACCTCTTCGGGTGATGTGATTTAGAAGTTCTCTTTGTGACGTGATCAAAAGTGGAAGTAGGGACGAGATAAAATCAAGGCTTCCTTTGATGTGTTTTAAATGAATCCTCACTCTAGATGAACCTTGCTTTTGATTAATGTTGTGGGGATATTGAGGATATAGAGTTCAAACTTCCTTGGGCAACTACAATTTTCTAATTGCGTCCACAGGACGATGACTTTTTGAGAAAACTACTCCTAGACTTCTATACAAATTCAGCAACCAGAAACCTGACAAGATTATCATCTTGGTGTATTTATATTTCATTGTGTTACATGTTTCACTTCCAAGCCTTTGGAAGTCGTTATGAAGGTTTGAGTATTAGAAGTTGTTCATTATTGCATTTCTATCCCTAGATTAACGATTAATTTGAAATGAGTTACTCAGACCTTTGTGGACAAGTTGCATCTTGTTTGTCCCACCAGTAGCATGGTTGCAGTATATCCTTATCTCCATTCTAGTCACTTGTAACCACGGTTACAATTTCGGGTTAATTATGGTATCATTGGGGTTGATGTATGGAGATTTTACGCACAGCGCATATTTAATGGACGCATACTTTTGTTAGAATTATGGGTAACTACGGTTACATACCTGTTTAGGAGTATGGTATCTTCAAAATATAATACAAATATTGTATGTGCAGCTTGTGATTTACAACAGATTATTGCGAACAAATATTTGATTGAGATTGTGATGTAGAAAATTTATGTTATTGACGATGTTGCCTTAGAAGGTAGTGAATGAGTACGATCGAGGCTGGTATGTGTATTTTCCATTGAGGGGCAAGATGGTAATATTGCACTCTCGGGATTTGTTACTTGCTTATCAAGACATCAGTGAATTGTCGGTTTTGTGGGGGTGCAGACCATAATATTAATAACTTATTCGTTAGATTGTTAAGCAAATAAACAAGTAGATTATTCTACGTTAATATTTGTATTTACTTATTTAATTCGTTAATTGTTGTTTAGGCTTGACCCAAAAATACTACATGCTAAATTTCGAAGTGCGTTACGCTTTGAACACGTTTATGTAAAAGAGAAGGAAAGTAGGAATTTGGAGGCATGAAAGGAGAGTCACTACACTCCGATCATGACGGAATGTCATCCTCTTTTATGTAGTCGCCATAACTTGATGTCTTCCTCGTGTATGTATTTACATGCATATATCTCTTTAATTTTGAGTATTCTACATTCGACTGATGATTTTAAATTTCGAGGACGAAATTTTCTTAAGGTGGGTAGATTGTGACAACCCGTCCCAAATTTTACGTTTTTATTTTATTTAAAAAGCGTGAATTTACAAAATTGCCCTAGAGGCAAGGACTTTGACTTCCGTTGACCATCGACTCGAGAGATGTGGGCCTTATTCTTTTAGCATATCCTCGTAGTACTTATTGGTACGAATGTATCGGCGAAAGCTGTTTGCGAGTCCGGATTATAACGGTATAGTTACGGACGTTCGAAATTGGTTATTCAAGGTTTAACGTTTATTTAAATTAAACTCCCCCTTGTGGGGAAAGGCCCAATCAGAAATGGGAAGAAACAAAAAAAAAAAAAAAAAAAAAAAAAAAAAAAAGTGGGTTTCGTCCACCCGCACCACCGCGGGTGCCCATTTTCCGAGGCCGATTCCGGCCAACTCCGGTGGAGTTTTTCGATGCCACCACCACCATCTTGAAGCTCTCATTCCCCTCTACAAAACCCACCCAAGAACCACCTTGATTAACCATGGTATGAGGCGGTTTGAGGCCACGAAAGTTGACGAAAATCAATGGTGCTCCGGCCACCCTTTTCGATTTTCCGGCAAATCGGCAAAGCAATGGCCGATGCCACCACTTGGGCTTTGTAGCCCATCATCCCAGGAGCAAAACCCAACCAACCTTGACCCCGTTGGACCACCGTGGACGACGAATCGACGTCGGGAAGTTTTAGGCACCCGCCGGCTTCGTGGGCAAAATTGACCATCTTCCGTCCATTTTTGGACTTCGTGGCAGGTATGAAAGTTGCTCCACTCACTGAGATCTTCATTTCTGTGAAGTTTGAGAATTTTTGGAAATAGTTGGATTTTCCGGCGAGCCGGGGCGGCCGACCGCCACCCGCGGCGGCGCGTGCGGCGGCGCGTGGCCAGTGGGCCGCCAATGCTATTTTTAGGCTATGTCAAATGTCTTGAATTCAGTTTTGTCATTTGAATGACGTAGGTTGATCGTTGGAACCTAAATTCGTTACAATACGTTACTTGATAAAATGTGAATCGATGATCCGACCGTTGGATCGTCACCAAAATTGGATACATTATAATACGTAATATTTAAAGATCATAGGAATTTATGGATCGGGAATCCGACTTACGGATCTTCCTGAATTGGATTTGTAAGTTAGTAAAATAAATGTTCACGGCCACTTGTTTTAGGCAATTGGCGGAGATCTGACCGTTGGATCGTAATGAAATTTTAATATGTTATTCTAGAAATATATTGTGGATCGTTGGAAGTTGCGGATTGGAAATCTGATGTGCGGATCTTCCGGGTCAGGTTATACAGGGTTGTAAACCCTACCGTCGATCTTTGATCGACGGTTGACTTGTGGTCAATGGGTCTCAAGCTATTTTAGAATGTCGTTGAGGTTGTGTTTTATGTGAATTACATATTCTACGGATAAGAGTTCTGAGATGTGATTTGATAATTGGTCACAGGGACCAATCATTCAGGACGCCTCGATGCGTGCGCTAGAGAATCATAGCGTGAACTCCAGGTGAGTGGATCTTTTCCTTTTTATTGTGCATATTATTGAGAGTTCAATCGACACTTTTAAATTGATTAGGTATATTACCTTTATATAATTATTGTGAATGCTTAAAGTACCTATATGAACTACGAATGACTTGATCCCTATTTAGGGTACGTAGGCAGTCTAACGAGACGTTAGATGCAGCCATAAAATATTTGAGACAAAAGCCTTGCTTGGGAAATTGAGTAATGCGAAGGAAATTGGTAAAGACAAGTTTTAGTTATTGTGAATTAGTTAGTTAAATTAGATTTGATTGGGTTGTCATGAATAATTATCCTTGAAAATAAGTAGTTTGGGAGTAGGGCGTTATTGATTGTACACTTCACCCTATATTGTTTATAATTGAAAATGCTACGGCATGGTTTTGTAGTAGATTGCATCATGATATATCTAAATGTATATTACTTGCATATAATTATTGGGAATGCTTTCAAGTGCAAATGTGAACTCAGGACACCCAGGTAAGTTCAGGTGAGTTTATGGTACTAGTTGAATCGATTGCGTTATAGCATGACTACAGTTATGAGTTAGGCAACTTCGATACGGTTGTACTGGTTGTCATGAGTTGCACATGTTATATTGAGATGCATTGAGAGCTCATAAACCTGCACCTCGGTGTTAGTGCTCCCGCCCGTGGCCAGGGCACAGTCCTTCACGTGATGTTCACCTCCCGCACCTTATGCTCACATTGGATCCAAGGTAGGTGCACAGTCCTGTCGTACAGACCACCTTAGGTGGTTCCGACTCGTAGGTGACCCGCGATTATTCGCCCAGTCTTCACGTGATCGTAGCACTTGAGCGTATTTATTTACACCCAGTCCTGTCGTACAGACCACCTTAGGTGGTTCCGACTCGTGTGCAGGTATACTTATTGAGCTATTGGCTAGCCAGGATTGATGAGATATGGATAAGTCGTATAGGTCACTATAGGTGACTCCGACTTATATGCTAGCCAGGATTGACGAGATATGGATAAGGCGTATAGGTCACTATAGGTGACTCCGACTTACATGCTAGCCAGGATTGATGAGATATGGATAAGTCGTATAGGTCACTATAGGTGACTCCGACTTATATGCTAGCCAGGATTGACGAGATATGGATAAGTCGTATAGGTCACTATAGGTGACTCCGACTTACATGCTAGCCAGGATTGATGAGATATGGATAAGTCGTATAGGTCACTATAGGTGACTCCGACTTATATGCTAGCCAGGATTGACGAGATATGGATAAGTCGTATAGGTCACTATAGGTGACTCCGACTTACATGCTAGCCAGAATTGATGAGATATGGATAAGTCGTACAGGTCACTATAGGTGATTCCGACTTATATGCTAGTCATGATTGATGAGATACAGATAAGTTGTACATGTCATTTTAGCTGACTCTGACTGATATATCCCTTTGTATTTGATTTAGTTCATTTGGCCTACTTATTAATGTATGGTGGATTTGACGGCAAACCGTGGTTTTGGTCATTTCCTAGTATGGTTTGGATATATGTATATATGTTGTACCATTTTATGGAAAACGATACGGGTTTTACATTTAGGGGCATTACTTTCAGAGAGGTAGTAACTTGGGAAGCTTGGTTTTATTGCTTACTCACACCTTCTGTTTGGTGCCCTCCAGGTTTTAGCTGCTGAGTTTATATCGACAAGAATCTGTGGCGAATCTTAGTATTGATGGATATTTTTGAGGGTATGATTCTTACTCACATTACTGTACTTTACTTATGCTCTGACATCGCGCGTGAAAATGGGTTCGCTCCCACTCGTAGCGCACTCTGGTATTTATACACTTTTGGAATCAAATTCATTCACTTTTTATACACTATCACATTTTATGGCTTCGTCACCTTCCAGGTGTCGGCCAGCACAGCTCGATTCAGGGTCCAAGTGGACTTCCTGGGTCGGGGTGTGTCACGTAGTGGTGGAGGATGAGCTTGCCAAGCTCTACCATGGAGACGATGTGTTATATTCATAAGTGACTTATCGTCGGGAACACTCACCTCCTTCTCAAGCTGAGAAACCACTTCTTTTCCGTTGAAATATTCAACCAAGAACAGAGTCTTAAGTCCAAGGTGAGGCTTCGCCACCACCTACACAACGAAGCCCAAACGCCCCAAACCCATCATCTCAATTTTTAGTGTTGATGGCCGTAAATTGAAACTCAAAAACTCATATTCTCAACTCTATAAAAAATAGAAATCAAGCGAAAAAAAAAAAAAAAAAAAAAAAAAAAATTTCTACATAGGATCAACGTAGGGCTTTAGCCAACGTAAAATAAACATTACATTACATGATGGTAAGATTCAATGGACCTGATATTGATGAATTATATATTTAAGGAAACCAAAACTTTCTGCCAAGTTTTTTGAGAAAATATTCCCAATGCTTGAATTCAATTCCACCCTGGAATCATTATAGCTTGGACCTGACATGGCAAATTTTAAAAATTTTGGTCACTATAGCAATTTATTTCAGTGATATTCCGCTGGCCTGCTCCTATGGAAGATTTCATTGCTAATTGAGGTGATCTTAAACTTCTCTTAAAACAGTGTAATAATTTACAACCAAATTTTGTAAAATTCACGAATTTTTTTTTTTTTTGGTTCGCTCTCTAATTAATTAGTACTTATTTATGCTGGTAGGAAAAATAATTGGCTGTTGATCATAAAAAATTGTCAATAGAAGAGGAATACAATAAAAAAGAAGTCGATGATAGAAAATAGAGAGAAAATGACCAACTTCTAGAACATTATTAATTACGAATAAATTATTGACCATATACATCCCACTAGATTTTATTTTTGTCCTGAATATACATCCCACTAGATAACCCAAAGACAAAATAGCCTGATTTAATTACAAATTATTGAGAACGGTCAGCAATTGCCACCACCACCTCAAAATAATGAACTAAATGTTCTCGAGACTCATATCGAAATACTATTAGGCACACCACGACACGTAATCCCAGGGTCGGAACTTGGTACAAGCAACTCATAAGGCAAAACTCCTGCTCCACACCTGTGTTTAAGATTTGGATCACTATTCCTCCTATCAATCTCCTTCTCAATCTCTCTAATCTCTGCAGAAAACTTGTAAAATGCCTCCACCACATCAGCATCCCCTGACCAAGTAGACGGTTGCTGCCTCTCCCCGAGGTACTCCTCATCCGGCGAATGTGTCGATAATGTGTCCACCACAGCCATGTATTTTGTGGCTTCCAGGACGCTTGGCAAAGCTGAGAGAAAGAACTTTTGTGGATCTGATATGAAATTTGCGTATTCTGGGTCACCCTCTTCCGGGATCAATCTTCTCATCAGGGGTGGCCTGTTGGGGACATAGCCTCCATAAGGGTACTGTGCAAAATTAAGTGCAGCATGTTGAGCTGATGCTAGCCAGATCAATGTGCTGAGGATTGAGACTAGGTCATCTGCTGTGGACAGTAAAGGCCACCAGGTTTCGTGGCGGAGATCAGCGTGACCTACATTGATGGACTCCCAGTACCATGCTTGCAGCTCTCTGTCTTTTCGGATTACACTTGAATCGGGGTAGTAGTGGTGCACGTAGGTTCGAACCCAGTTCTCGATTGCACCCCAGATGAGTAATCCATCACTGCCATATGGGTAGTCTTCCATTACAAGTTTCACACCATGGGGTTGTGTTGGATCAGGCACTGCCATGCCCCTACATTACAAAATAATAAACCAAATAAATTAGATGAGGAACATAAAAACATATAGTACATGTAGGTAGCGTACGCTAACCAGACTTATATTGTCAAGCTGTAAATTTGAACCATACATTCAGGAAAATAGTAAACCTAATGGAAACGCATGCAACATGCTATATCTTTAGTCACCTACCTTTGTACAAGATCTGCAGGAAGGCTTTGATGGTCAAAGCGCCAGGTTTTGTACGCTGAAGCACTGATTTCCATGGCATACCGACCTGGAGTGAAGCATGACTCGATGACACCATCAGCGCTGATCAAGCTCTGGCGAGCCAGTGCATTGATCTCTAGTGTGTATCTCATGTGAGGATCCAAAAGCTTGAAAATCGGGTGCATTGCGCTCAACTGTCTATGTGCTGCCAAGATAAACGGCTCTAAGGTCGCATGGGTACGTAGCCTGAAACCAACGCGACAAATTTTTAGCACAAACAACATTTGCAACAAAATTATATATAATTATAAAATAAGTAACTCTAAGTCGGTCACATAAATTGGTATGAATAATTTTGATAATATATAATCAAGTATCACATAATAATATAAGCCAATATGACAAAAGAGAGAATTTATGTACCAATGGTGTATGAGTTGGTGGACGCCGGCATCATTGGCGCTGACATGCGCCTTAGCAAGCATCCACATCCAGTTGGTGGTGGCGTCGACAGCAGGAGTCAAAACACGCTTTGATCTTGAACTTGGTCCCGTATTGGGGAGGGTAAGCTCAATGGCGATGGGCTTCAGAGCTCCAGTAGGTGTCAAGAAATAAATGGTACGAGTTGCATATGCTTTTCTCCCATCCAGAGCATTAATCCGATCAAGAAATGGAAGGTATACGTCATGGTAATCCACTATGTACAACTTGTTCTCATCCAATGCCTGCAAAATTAAACAATACAAAAAACAAAAATGAGCAACAACATTACAAAATATGGTTCATGAAGGAGGTGTAAGGTCCCATAAAAATTGGAAAAAGTTATTCCAACTCCTAGTATGCCATATTTAAACTACCAACACTACAGATTGACGATCGGAATGTCAATAACAGCTTCCTTAAAAAAAATATCGGAAGTATTAAAAAAAAAAAAAAAAAAAAAAAAAGAGAGAGAGATAATGAGCAATACCTGTTGAACAGTCATGCCATAGAGATTCGGTAAGATGTGTTCTTCTTTAAGAGCAGACTCTAATGGCCCATAAACCTCAGGATCAAGTTTGCTTTCCGGTGGAAAAACCTTAAGCCTCTGAATGCTTAATGGATTAACCCCTGCAACTGCTTGGCGGCCAAATTCGTCATCTCGCAACCAAACCAACCTGTCCTCTGCACATGAAATAATATCTAAGTTAATCAAAAGATTAATCATGGCTTCTGAGTCATTAATTAGTTATTTAGGGTTTATTATTTTCCCACACAATGACTGCGCAATCATATTTTTATAAACTCAGTGGGCACATTGAGGGGTTTATATTGATTAAGAGCATGTTTATAAGTGAAACTCACTGCTTAGGATCTTGGGGGTGTCATATTTGAGAACGCCCTGGTTATAGTCCTGGAATTTGCTAACCATACTTGGCAACGGAAGCTTCTTTAGGAATTCATCCTTCAAACCCAATTTGAGGAGGACGCCTTCACTGTAGAGGCTGTCGATGTCAGCGTATCCCCGGAAGTCTTTGTCAGCTTTGAAGCTGGACATAAGGGTGGGGATCAAGTTGTGAAGAACACCCTTGAGCCTTCCAAATGAAAATGTGTCCATTTTTGACTCTTCAAATTGTTCATCTCTTGGCACATACATTGGTAGTGGCTTCTCAACCCTGCTCTCCGCTTGCATATCTGTGATACAAACAAAGCAAACAGACAATTCAAATTTAAGTTATCAAGATAGAAGTTTGGTAACATAATGTGACAGACAGTCTACCGAGTGAACATTTCATACCAGTATCTGTAGGGAGGCGACCGGTGCGACATCTTCTAGGGTAAGGGATTTTTTTACCGCCAAGTGTAGGCCTAGCAAAGCCGATTCCCTTATCAGGATTTCCCAAATCATTATACAAAGCATAGTCATAGATCCTATCTGATAATTTTCTAACTCCACTGCCATCACCCCTCAGATTCTTCAACTCCCTCTGTCTCAGTTCCTTAAGCCCCTCAGGGGTCTGGTCTGGTAAATATGGCTGCTCAAAATTAAATAAAAGTCAATAATTATTTAATGCATTTAAACATGCTGCCAAAAATAAAAATTCTGTAATAAATTAAGTAATATAGAACAAAAAGACTGGAATGATGATAGTTGGTAATGGAAAGCGATCCTCCAGATCTCTTCCACCAAATCTTCCCCATCAATCAATTTAAACTCTTGAAATTTGATCCAACGACTAAAGTTGTTATAACTTTTAAAATGGACCCCTGTTTTTAGCCGTTAGATCAAATTTCAAGAGCCCAGATTAATTAATAGAAGGATTCAGTGGATCCCTTTCAGTTGGTAATGCTCTGTGGGGGCTAATGTTTTAGTCACAATGAAAAAATTTTACATCAAGAGATTTTTTAATATGACCGTAACACATGATGGTATATTGGAAAGATATGTGTGACAAAAAATTAATAATTTAAAAAATTAAACTTTCTACCGTTTATATAATAATATATGACGTATCATACGTGTTCCGATCACAATGAAAATTTTCTACCATAAAAAAAAACAAAAAATAAAATAAGAATATTAATAATATCTGTAAATGCTACAGGCTGCTTGCCATGAAGGTACAAACTGAACCATTCAACTTCTGTGACGTAAATATACCCACCTAAATTATTAGTCACTTGCAGATGTAATCAAAGCCTTAAATAAAAAATTAGGTTTGACTTTCCAACCTAGGCCAAGCAAAATCGATGGGAAATGGAAAAATGGAATCTACCTTGTTGCAGAAGACTATTCTTTTCCCAGGGTGATCTTTCTTAGATTGAATCCAGGAATTTACAGGAAAATGCAGTGGACCGCAGGCAAAACCTTCAAGGGTTATGGTGTCCAGAAAGAACTCGTTTTGGTGCTTGTTTGTAACTGTGATTGCTCCTGGGACGCCAAAATTTGAGTCCACAATAAACTCAGCTGTGTAATTCACCCTTTCTGCCTTTAGATTTGATTTTTTAGACCAATCTTTTACCACACCTTGACCGCTTTTCTTGGGAGCCTTCGTTCCTACAAAAATTTAGGGAAATAAAAATCTTAGTACAATTTTAAATAGTGTACTTAAAGAAATTAACTTTCATATTTCTAAGTGATTTCCACACACTCACACACCCTTGTTTATATTTAGTATTCAAATTGAATAAACAAAAAAAATCAACCGACAGAGATAAGAGGAGAAAAAAAGTGTGAGTAAATCATTTTCTTCTAAGAAAACTCAGGTAGTAAAGTTGCTTACTTGGGTCTAATTCTGTACTGATAAGCTCCAAAACAACATTTCTACCAATTTGGTCAGCGAGGGAATCCCAGTGCTTGGAAATGGCCTCCTTAAAATCCTCCTTGTTCTTATTCCTCACAGTCACAACAGCTCTCACCTTGAACTTCACAGGCTTCTCAGCAGAAAAAACAGGCACAATCTTCACCAAATCTTCACTGATGGCCGCCAAAGGACCCCTCTGTGACCTCCTTAAATGCACCGCCGTCCTCTGTGAAGGCACCAAACTTGGTCTTGCCAAAAACAACTTAGAAGATGATGAAAAAAACTCAGATTTTTCAATCAGAGAACTGCCCATGATTTGTTTAGTCAGTGCCATCTTCTTCTTCTTCCTTAATTCTCTGCAAACTTAAATTTGTTCGAGAAAGTTTGAATCTTTTTTTTCCTTGCTTTGTGCAGAGAAAAAAAAAAAAAGAACGGTAGCTGCAGAAGAAGGGAGATGATTTATTTGTCAATGGAATTCGCAGAATATGATGAGTTGGTGCCTCTGCTTTAGTGTATATATATAAAGAGAAAATGATCATGCAAGAGAAAAGTTCGATCACACCGTCCACACGTTTATTTTAAAATATGTGCTTGTGAAAAACACTTGGGCATTTTCCCTTACTTTTTAATGTTGGCTTCGTTTTTTGTATTTTTGTTTTTGGGAAACATTTTTCTGGGGACGAATTCAAAGGGAGAGAAAGAGAGACTAAACGGGTCCGAGTCAAAAACGAGTTTCAGGTTTCCGAGTAAAGACGCGGTGCGGTAACGTGGGGAAGCCAACGAGAAACTAAGATATGTTGGTTGCAAAGGACGAGTGTCTCCTTGTCTTCTGTAGAAATGGCAACTGCGTCCGTGTGTGTTGAAAAGTTTCATGAGTGTGAAGTTGATTCTTGGAGAAGGGGTTTAGCAAATGGTCCATGGGTGATTTGATAAAATATTAAGTGTTTGAAAAACGTATTACTGAACTAAAGTTTCATTTTTCTCTTTGACCATGTTTGGTTCTTATTTAATATATCCACTTTATTGTTACAAAATAGGAATTAGAATCCTAAATCTTTAAGCTATTCATAGTTTCATGTTAATTATTTTACCCACTACCGCTATCCATTACTAATTAACCTTGAAAACTTTTGACATTTCTTCACTAGAAAAAGTTTTATTTTGTTTTATTATAGCATTTGATAACTTACAGTTTAAATGGTTAAAGCATTTACTTTTATATTCGAAGTTCTATTTTGGATTGTCTCTCTCAATATTTATTGTTTGAAAGAGGCAAGCTTTTTTTTTTTTTTTTTTTTTTTCTTTTTGCTCTTCATGATTTATCAAGAACCTAGTTTTTTTTTGGTCAACTATCAAGAACCTATTATTATATTTTCATTGAATACGTACATATGTTTTGTGCTTGTTTCTGAAAGGCACAAAACGTTTGAGACAAAAATTTGGAAATGCTTTTGATCTCGTACAAACGTCTTTTTTGGGAAAAAAAAAAAAACCTACTGTATGCTTATTCAAAAAGCATTTTCAATTTTTTTTCATTGAAATTTCAATGTGTTTATGACAAGAACACTAATAGAACAATCTTTAGGAGCAAAAATATATGTTATGGATTAAAATATCATATAAACGTTAATTTATTGGACATAAGGTAAACTGATCAACTTCATGAATTGTATACATGCAATATGGTGGTGTTTGGTGGTGGTCAAAGTAGAGGTGGTGATGATGCTCATTGGAATGACAGTGGTGGCGATGATGGTGTCAATGTTGGCGGTGGTGGAGGTGGAGGAGATGGTCATAATAAGGTGATGAGGCGACATGGTGATGGAAGTTGATAATAATAGTCATTACATTATGGTGAATGACGAAGTATACCAATAGAGAATTAAGAAAAATGAAATCCATCAAAATCTTAAAGAGAAGAAATTGGATTTAATGTAACAAAAACTTACAACGAAAGCACCAAGTCCATCAAAATTCATGGCTTTTAAAATCCCTTAAAGTAGATGAAATTTTGAACACCTAGACTATCACATCACGACCCGGGGCGAATCACTTCCACGGCCCGCTCCACCACCGTAGCACGATATTGTCCGCTTTGGGCTTACCATTCCCTCACGGTTTTGTTTTTGGGTACTCACGAGCAGCTTCCCAGTGGGCCACCCATCATGGGATTGCTCTAGCCACCTTCTCACTTAACTTCGGAGTTCCTACGGAACCCGAAGCCAGTGAGCTCCCAAAAGGCCTCGTACTAGGTAGTAATGAGAATATCCATATAAGAATCACTCTCCTGAGCGATGTGGGATGTCACAATCCACCCCCCTTAGGGGCCCGACGTCCTCATCGGCACACCACCACCAAAGTTAGGCTCTGATATCAAATTGTCACATCCCGGCATGGGGCGGATCACTTCCCGAGCCTGCTCCACCACCGTAACACGATATTGTCCTGTTTTGGGCTTACCATTCCCTCACGATTTTGGTTTTTGGGAACTCACGAGCAACTTCCCAATGGGTCACCCATCATGGGATTGCTCTAACCCCCTTCTCGCTTAACTTCGGAGTTCCTACGGAACCTGAAGCCAGTGAGCTCCCAAAAGGCCTCGTGCTAGGTAGGAATGAGAATATATATATAAGGATCACTCCCCTGGACGATGTGGGATGTCACATAGACTTTTGCCAAACTAACAAAAAGTCATAATTAAATAACACAAGATTTTTGTAGATATATTAGATCAAAAAAAATCTTTATTTAATACAAGGTGACTTATCGACATCTTAGATCATCCTCAAAGGAAATGTCAAATTATAAGAGTCACATTCCAATTGATGGCTGATGTGGCAATCTGAAACCTTATGTCAAATTTTGTATTTCTCCAGCCGAATTGACAAATGTTATTTTATTATTTAAATAGAGTTATAAATGGTTGTAATTATTAAAAAAAATGTTTAAAAAGTTGGAATGTTAGTGGAATGAGGGATCCACCATTAAAATAAATTAAAATAAAATTTGACATTGATGTCAAATTTGACTTCGAATCACAAAGCTTTCAAATCTGGTGCAAATAACACTTTGGTTGGAGAGATTTTTGTGTCAAATATGCATAGTAGCATATTACCTAGGATTGCTCTTAAAAATCTGTATTAAATACACTTGAATTTAATGGTAAAGTAAAGTCTATCAAATTCTATATACAATACGTCCATTAAATTTGCATGTATACATAGTGAAGAATAATACTATATTGTATTTAGTGGCTGAAAATTTTGGTAGGAATATGAGTAAAGTAGTACACAACCATAGACGACAATGACATGGAAACTTCATGTAAGCATACCGCAAGTTATTCGATCAAAGCTGACCGAGTGGGATATGGACCACGTCCAACTCAACCCGAATCAACTTTTGGGTGGATCCAAAGCATAATCTTGTATTTGACAACAAAAATATGGTCTGAAAATTTCTGTGTGCTGATCTGTCCCCTTATATCTTAAACATAGTGATTCGCGTCAATCTGTTCGACTAACCATCTAGCTACCCAGAAACTGCAAGAGAATCAAACATTAATTAATTTGGCCACGACCACATTGACCACCATGACATTTCCCAAGTGCAATATTAGAGCACTTGGTAACTCGTAATCAGATTTATTTATATGCATATTAATTCCTGCTTCTGAAGACTTCAAATTGAGACTTCGGAGTTTGGCCACAGATTGATCAAGTTAGATATACTACACATTTCAATAATTCATGCACGTAGGTTACTAGCAATCATTCATGCACGTGTTATAACTGTGTTTGCTAGTGTAACCAATCATGCATGCATATGTAGATGCTATATTTCAACCATTCATGCATGTAGGTTGTATGTGTTAACTACATTAGAAGAGGCATGAAACTATCGAAATTATAGAGAAAAAGATTTAGAAGGAAATCAAAGCTTGTATTTAATGGCAGATCCAGAAAATAATATTATAAGGGTTAGTAAAAATAGCGCGCGCAAATTTTTTTTACCATAAATAGGATGTATATCATCATTTCATCGAATCTTGGTAGGCCTGAAGTTATTTGGAAAGACATATTGCACACCTATTAATGCTTCATTTGTGAGGGTAACTAACATGTTTCAAGGGTGCTCCCATATGAATGCTTAACAAAGAAACACACTTATCTTGAACACACTAATAATGTTTGATATCATTGCATCCATTAATATGTTTGTCCAAAAATGATGATGTTGGAGGGCATGTATGAAGTCAACTCTAATCTTCAAAAGGGTAGCACCCAAGGTATTTATAGACATTCACCGAAATTCGGAGGGTCAGCAACCAAAGTATCTATAGATGTTCATTGAAGTTCAGGAGGTCAGCTGACCCCCATGCCCCTCAATGCATCCGCCACCGCTTGTATTTGATAGTTGAACAGATTACAGAAAATGAGAGAGAATTTACGATTTATACTAGCCTACAAAGTAACTAACTCGAACCTTCTAACAAACTCTTACTAGACCAATCTCCATCATACATCTATTAATAGTATGTCGATATCCACATGAGCGATATATTTACGATTGTCAATTATCTATACGTACATAAATAACTGTAGTCTGTTGATAAATTGTAAGCCTTAAAATGTTGTGACCAGTATGTTGTATATTGTATATTCATGCGTATTTCCGCTAGGAAAGCTGCCATACTTTGAAGTTTGCTTTTTGCAACCAAATCTGTGTGCGCATGCAAAGTTCCAAACGTTAATTATACCTTTAAGGCTCGTTTGGTATGCCGTATATAGAATTGGACAGTACTAATAATAAAAAATCGAATGTTTGGTGCCTAACGTATTTAATAGTACCCAGACTAAATATCCGACCCCATCAGACCTCGTTTGGCAGCTCGGACTGTACTGACTATTTCTGTCGGATAGGATAAATAGCCACCGGATAGTACTGACTAAATTAGTCGGGTGTTTGGTGCAATATCGGACTAGTGACCGTATTATTTATACTGTGTTTGATATTATACTAGATACGAGGCATCAAACTTTAAAAAAAAAAAAATTTAAAAATGAAATCATTTTTTTGTTCCCAGGTCTCTCCGCACCCCCCAAACACCCTCCCTCTCTCTCCCTTCTTCTTCCCCGACGATAGAAGAATCCCAAATAATTGTTCCCCAGCTCTCTCCGCCACACCCCCCAAACTCCCTCCCTTTCTCTCTCATATTCTTCTTCCCCGACTAAATAATCCGGACGTTTTGATTGGTTTTATTAAGCAGGTGTATACCGTATTATCCTATCCGACTGGTTAAATTAATCCGGTACTTATTTAGTACGAGTGAACGCCAAACACTAGGATCCGTATAACTAATCCTATCCGATCCTTTATCCGATTTACCAAACAGATACTCTTCACACCCGACTAATTATCCTCCTCAAAATCGGTGTATTATTAGTCCGACTCTCTGCTTTGCCAAGTTCCTTTTCTCTCTCTCTCTCTCTTCTTCTCTCCGTCAGAGGAACGCCCCTTCCTCCATTCCTGAGATCCGTTACGACTTGCGAGGTCGATCCATGGCTTCCAAACAGATCTTGAAAGAGCTCAAAGATCTCCAGAAGGACCCCCGCATGGCTTCCAAACGGATCTGAAGGAGCTCAAAGATCTCCAGAAGGACCCCAAATCTCCAGAAGGTCAATCTATGTTCATTTTTCATCGTCCTCAGCATGTGTCGAAGTTCGATTTGAGAATTTTCCTTTTGGCGATATGGGTTGTTTGTAAAATGGTAGATTATGATATGGGTTGTTCAGATTTTGGGTGCTTGATTGGTTCTGTGTTTGTAGTTGTTGAAGTTACATTTTTTGGTGAAAGAATTTTGGGAAATTAGAAGAAAAGTTTGCGAATGCAGGTTAAAAAGTTTGTTTTCTCCCCTTTTCTTTTTCATTAATCATCATTTTTTTTCTTAAAAATAATAATATATTTTCGAAGTTCTCTTATGGGTGCATTGCCAATCCAGTATAAATAATACGATATCAATCTAATATTGCATCAAATTGCTAATTAATTTAATTAATACTATCTAATAATTATTTATCATATTTAATTAAAATAATCAGTACAATCCGAGCGCCTCCTTAAAAAGTAACCCTCAGTTAGTCAGTTGTATAGCGTTGGACGGGGGCACTGTCGCCACAAAAAGTAGAGTGGGCCAGGTATCTAATTAGTGGATTTTGCATAGTTGCATTTTGTAATGGAAAACCAGAAGTATTAGCAAATTTATAGCGTGCCGCAATTGTGACATTCTGTAAGTAAATTATTTCGGAAAGCTGGCTGCATACCTCACCTGCACGAACTTTCCTCTAGTGCTTCTCATAAGAGCAGTCTGATGACTCTTAATTCAAGTCAACCTTATTTTGATAACAACTCATTTGCAAAGCAGTCAACAATAAATATTAATCAAAATCTCACTAGAATTTGATTGATCGAAATTGTAATTTCTAAGAAAGCTTAGAAGGCTGTATTACTTTGAGTTTTAAGTTAAGGCTGCATGATTACTAGTTAATTGGTCAATTCTGTACAACCCTTATCTGTTGAATTATTGGAGACAGTTCAATAACGCAATCGGTACTTTAATTTGAGAAGGAAAATGAAGGTGGCATGTCATGCATTTGAGTGAAACTTTAGTTGAAAATAAAGGACTTGGGGAAAATTCAGAATTCTTAATAATCTCATATACTTTGGAATATTTATTCTTTTTCATAATAAGGTATTTTTAGGAATACAATGGAGCAATAATAGAAAGTAAATAAAATCAAACCTTTGTTCACAAAATAAGGAAACCTAGACCAAATCAAATCATATCAAATCTCTAACTAAATCAAATTATATCAAAATCCCTAACTAAATCAAGTCTCTAAAACACTCAAAGGAGGATATGGGTGGGTTGTGAGGGACTTTGCCAGATTGCAGCAAGCGGCATGTGGGAAAGCGGGCTTGGTTTTCAATAATACAACAATGGCAGAAGTTGCTGTGATTTGTGCGGCGTTAATTGTGCGTATTGAGATGGGTTAGGATAGAGTGGAGATTGAGTCTGACTCTTAGGTGATAATTAGTATGCTTAATGGGCAGTATGTGTTAGATGCTACATTAGAGTTTATAGTTTCTTATCCATGATATTGGTCATTTGGCATCTCAAGTAGGAAGTGTGAGGTTTGTTTTTGTCAAGCGGAATGGAAATGCCCGTTGCTCATGCTGTAGCCTCGTATGTTGCCTTGCATGGAAGTGCTTTCCATTGGGATGCTCTTAGTCCCGAGTTTTTATTTAGTATTCTTAATGAAGATGTAAACGTTTCTATTAAAATTTAATAAAAGTTATACTTGAAGAAAAGCAAAAAAAAAAAAACTTTAACATTTTAGTCAAAGTACATTTTGACATGGCTCATATGTATAACTTATCTTAAATATTAAATGGTCTCAGTTAATTACTGAGCATGTTCATTCTTTTTGGACAGAGATGATACATATCCACATGAAGTAGATATTTTCTCGTTTAATGTTACATTGGAGAATTCATTGCTCTATTCACCATCAACACCAGATTAATCTCAATGATTTGATACTTTTTATTATAAGAAAAGTGAGCCACAACTACCAAAATTAACTATTTAGTTGTTGTTGTGGTTGGCGTACCAATGATGTTAAAAAAAGAAAAATGTGGCAGAAGGTCAAAAAATGTGTAAATTTTTAATGTATTACTATTGTGGTGCGGTTATTACTTACTTTTAGCTTTTTTTTATTTTTTTTAATAGTAACATTATTGTTATGCCAACAACAACGAAACAGCTACTAATCTTAATAATTGTTGCTCACTTTTCTCGTAGTGGTTTCTCCTTTGTTGGTGCGAATGATTTGCCTTTTCTCAACCCACGGTTTTGAAGAAAATAAAATTGATCTATGAAATGGTAATATAGGTCTTGCAAAATAGTTAATTGGATTATATAATGTTTAGTAAACTGTGGATTCTAGTAGACCTAATTCGTTCTCACATTGAGGGATTGAGGGTCATAACTAGCCATTGACCGTAGAACTACTCGCTCTTGAAATTTGACCCAAATTAGAGAAGACCAAAATAGAAAGGAACAAAAATAAGTATAAAAAGACAGACTTTTATTACTTATTAGGTTGGTCAAACTTTAGTAATCAATATTAAGTTGATTCAATCAACATATGTAATAGAATAATTCAAGTTGTAGTTTTACGATTGTATTCGAAGTCCATGAGTAAATTAAATTAAATAATGGAACACTGCAGCTAGGCAAGTCATAAACTTCTCAAACTTAGATTTAGAAATTGTTATCAGCATAATGCTTGTGTTCTTCATGTACGCCTACTTATACTAGCGACCTACCTAATTGTATTAATTGTATTGTAGAAATTTTAAGGATCAATGATTGTCTTAGATTTTTGCTGGTCCCTCACTGTAATAATAGATTTACAACGGTAACTTGGTATATCTACTATACGACCATTAACTAAAATATGGTTGTGGTTAACTAGTTGGCGGGCTTGAGGAATAATAGAAGCCATACCCAATTGAAAAAAATGTTATTTTTCTTTTTATCATCCAAACAACATAATTATAACTATTCATTCTCTTTACCATCATTTAAATATTATATATGCAAATGATTATTCAATTTGGAAATCTTCTAGCCATTCATATGCAGAAAACAAATGGACAGTTCATTATGGGAATGCTACTTGTTACCATAACCGTTGATTGGTTTAACACTTATAGATGACTAAATGGTCTTCAAATTGAATGTTTTATTTATTCATTTATTTTTTTTGCAAATATGATGATGATAAGGAGCATCAATGGTTCGATCATAATGTTCAGATGGTAAATCCGTTAACCGTATTGTGGGACAAATTTTCAATATGGTTATTACATTAGAAAGAAGTTCAATTTTTAAGAGAGAATTTTTACTTTTCATAAAATATTTTTTTTTCTAGCACTAAATTAATTGAAATTACACATACACTATTATTTTCCTCTTTTGTTTTCCTGTCATGACTTAAACCCTATTATTTTCGTCTCCACTTCATACATGCATCCTTGAACGACACTAAAATAAAAAAAAAATAGAATTTGTACATAACATGCATGCATATGCAGTTATTAACGAAACATATTATATTCACTTTTTTTAATCAAACCTTAATAACATGCATATGCAGTTAGTTACAAAAAATATTTATATTCACTTTTTTAATCAAACCTTCATAACATGCATAGGCAGTTATTTATTTTTCATCATTTTTTTCTCAATGTTAAAATATGAAGTCAACTTATTGTTAAGATTGTCTTAATTTGTACTCTTTCCATTGACTTTAATTGTCAAGAATTTTCTCTTTTTGTCGAACTTTTATTGTCAAGATTAAAACAATAACAATGTTAGGATACGCTACCCTTCTTTATAGTTGTTTTTAATACAAGCGCTATTTTATACTAAGTTGATGGGGGACGAAAAAGGGAGTTAAATTCCCAACACAGTGTATTGAAATGGAAGACCACAACCAGCATGACAATTCATCACGTGCTTCTTTATAATTTATTTCATCAGTTCATTCCATTACTTATTAAATCATTTAGCTTCACAGTATTAATCTCGTGGTAAATATTTTCTCAATCTTCAAATTCTGTATAGAATGCTCAATTTTGCGTTTATTGAAAAATGTTTTAACGGTTGATGGGTGGTATATATGTATATATAATTAATACTAGAAGACAATTCAATTGCTCTATATTATGAGAGTCAGGTTTTATGTCCCATTAGATATAATTTTTTTTTTTGTTTTAATGAAATTCTCTCATACCGTCGAGGTTTCTTTATAAAAACAAAAAAAACATACTAGAAGACAATTAAGGTTAGAAGCAATGCCTTCGTCTTCAGCTTTATATGTATTATAATATACAAATGTGTGTGTGTGCGCGCGCGCATGTGTGTGCATGCATGGTCCACGTAAATGTGTGTGTGTGTGTGCATGTATGTTCCACGTATATGATTGAGAGACACATAATACTAGTACAGTACACCAAACAATTGTAGGCAGCCGAATAATTGTTGCTATAAATCTTTTCTGGTCATGCCCTCCCGAGCATGCCAAATCCCATTTGGTTACCAGGCATACTTTCATTCCCGAATACCAAATCTTGACCAGCGCTAGCCGACAACTAGAAAAGTTCAAAGCGTTAACCGAACACACCATGCATGTCACCATTGCACCGGCCAACAGATTCTGCAAAGACTTCCAAGTCCAAACATTAACCAAAACAAAATTTATTGTCCTTTTATAAAAGTCCGTGCACCATGCATGCATGCTCCACCGTCCCGGTTAGCACTGGGGTTAATAGCCAATAATTTTGTGCCATCTATGTACGTAATTTTTGTTAAGACTTTAAAGTTGAGTTATCTGTCCACAATTGATCATATTGATATTATTCTAATTTAATTACTTACACAATCTGGTAAGTGGTGAATTTATCACAAAAAACATCAATTGCAACTAAAAGCGAAACTGCTTAATATATAAATTGTAATTTAATTTGTGAAGTTTTTGACCTGGAACTCTATTCTCTTGCGATTTTTTTGATATAGCATTATACAACTCTCTTCCCAAAATACAATTAGCTAGGAGGACAAAATAAACTTGAATTATTTTCAAATGAATCTTCATGGGAAACATGTGATAGTCTTTGGTCGGTAACAAGATCTGGGACCCCTCCGCAACTTAATGGATTTCAAGAGCCTAAGATTGAGGATGGATCTAATATTTTACAAGAAAGGTTTGACCCATGGCCCAACAATTGGGTCTGTTCATTGTCCTCTCATCTTTACCTACAACCAAAACAAGCTAGACCCAAGAAACTTGTGGTGATATTCTTAAACATGCATGGGACGGAGGTAAATGCGCCTTGGCCCACAGGAGGTGGTTTTCCAGACTTGGCCATTATCGACGCCACCTAATATATTGGAGTAAGCTGAAATTTCCAAACAATTCTGCTAAGAATGGGGAGATTTTGGGGAAACTATCAGTTATTCAGGCAACCCATTGTCACACAAGCTATGAACTCCACTCTATGTTGTCCTTTTACCATGGAAGAAGTACGAGATATCACTTTCCAACTTTGGTCTTTGAAGACTCGGGGCTCGACGGCTTTCTCGATCTATTTTCATAAATTTTGGAAGACCATCTATGATACCAATGTTGATATACGACAATGGAGTTTCAAGAGGGATGGTTTTGCTCCAACAACTTAACCAAACTCACATAACCCTAATTCTCAAAAGTTCCCAACTCCGAATCCACCTCGCATTATAGACTAATTATAGCCTTTGCAATAACTCCTACAAAATCTTCTCCAAGATAGTAGCCAACTGACACAAAGCCGTACTACCTGACATTGTCTCTTGACACCAAAATGCTTTTGTGCCCAATCGACAAATACAAGATAGTATTTTAATTGCCCACGAATCATTATTTGAAGATGAAGAATTTGGGCTAATGTTAGATATGAATAAGGCTTACGATCGAATGACACTTTTTGGAGGTTACTATAATAAAGACGGGATTTGATGAGAGATGGATTGGGCTGGTCTTGATGTGTGTCACTACAGCATCTTCCTTAGTAGCGATCAGTGGAAAGTCAGGGCCCTTTTTCGATCCCACCAGAGGACTGAGACTGCGGGATCCCCTCTCCCCTCTCTCTTCCTTCTTGTTAGTGAAGTATTATCCCAAAAGTTCTTTTTGTTCAACCAACAACAATTTTCTGTAGGGAATTAAACTTTGAAGAGGAGGCCCTACCTTGTCTCATCTTTTGTTTACGGATGACTCTCTCTTCTTTTTGAGAGCAAGTGAGACAAATTGCAGCAGATTGATGCAATTTTTTTATGAATATTGCATGGCATCTGAGCAGAGCATATTATGAAAAATCCTCAATTTATTTGAGCCCAAACACACCTATTTCTCTTGTCAACACAAAATATTCTATTTTGAACATTTCTGCCTCTGACGATCCAGGGAAATATTTCGGTCTTCCTTCAATATGGGGTAAGTTAAAACAAGATGCTCTTGTTTACGCCAAGGATATGGTTTGGAGCAAGATACATGGATGGAAAGCAAATACACTAACGATGGCTGGTAGGGAGGTGCTCCTGAAATCAGTGGCATTGGCGGTCCTATACTATGTCCTGCTTCAAATTCCCCATCTCGACTTGCAACTCCATCAAGGGAGATCTCGGGAGGTTTTGGTGGGGTGATTCTGATAGGGTGAATCACATCCATTGGAAAAGCTGGAAATACTTGTGTCGTTCTAAGATGTACGGGGAAATGGGCTTCAAGAACTTTGAAAACTTTAATATTTCTCTTCTTGCAAAGGAGTGCTGGAGAATTTGGAAAACCCCGACACTTTTGGGTTCATGTTTTCAAGGCAAAGTACTTCCCAAGGTATGGTTTTCTAAAAGTTTCTGGATTAACTCGCCCTTCATGGGCTCGGTCTAGCTTACTTAAGGGCAGAAGAATTGTACTAGAGGAGGTGAAATGGCATGTGGGGAAATGGTGAATCAGTCATCATCTGCAAGATAATTGGTTGCCTATTTCGGGTAGCAGCTGCCCTCGGCCGTTACAGGTAAACTAAAGAGTTCATCTCTTTGTATATCGGAATATAGTGCACAATACAGCTCTGGTTTTGGGACGTAAACTACTTAAATGATTCGAAGGTGACAACAACTAAAGAGTTGCATTCAACACCAATGCACTGAGAGATTACAACTAACGTGCCATCGGACCATGGAATAAACGATTTAATTCAGCTTCAATAATACTTGCAAGTCCAAGATTAGCATACCTATCCACCATCAGAATTTCTTAACACTTACGCCTCTCTCGCACAAATCTGGTACTTTGAAGGCCACCATCCATATTGAGTTTATACCTGCCAATGGAGTGAGATTTTTAATTAACTTTAACAATCTGCTTAGAAGGCTTAGTATTCAGAGACAGCTTTCAATCAAACCAATTTCTGAAAATCGAATGAGAGTATTTTGAGGACAGAAGGGGGTTATAATGCCACAAAGAAGTTGATACATCGATAGTTGTAAGTAAAGGGATCACAAATGGTCATCTTCGGTTAAAATGCAGGAAAACTTCTTAAATATTGAATGAAACACGCAACACAAATTTTGGAAATACACCACATAAACATACACCTAAACTTATTTGAGCCGTAAAGGACAGAACTTCCTATTCGTCAGAAACTGATCCTTCTTATTTGAGCCAGGCAAACTCGGTTGCTCATCAATTAGCTCGTTTTGCTCTCCATTGTGGAAATGATTGTACTTGGTTAGATGAACGGCCGTCCATATAATTAGTGATCTTCTTGTGGACGATGTCTCATTACTTTGTACTAATTAGCCTTTTCATGCCTTGAATAAAATATATGTCGTCTTTTATTCAAAAAAAGGCTTACACTTGTTGAGCTACTTCATGAACTTGTCTGCTAACATTTTATGTCAGTGCAGACGCTCCAACTCTAATTTATGCGAGCAACTTGAAAAGTCCAACCAACAACTTTTTTAATATACCAGTAGAAAATTAATAACATTTTAACTTGTGAATTACTAATTTTCCAATCACTAATTTTCTTAGACCTGGTTTGGTACTGAGGTGATTCTGAAAAAAGCTGGTATCAAAAAAAGCTGGGAGCTGTTTTTGTGTTTGGTAAACATTCAGCTTCAGCTTTTTTTCACAGTTTTTGGTGAAAAAAAAAGCCAAAAACAAGAAGCTGCAAAACCCAGCTTTGAAAAATCGGCTTTTTTCACATCTGTTTTACATAAAAATTTACCAAACATTATAATACTGTTTTTTTTTTTTCAAAAGCACTTTTACAAAAAATTTTACCAAACACTCTGCTGCTTTATTTCACAGCCGCTTATTCTCACAGTACAGCAGAATCAGTTTTTTTTCAAAGCACAGCAATACCAAACCAGCCCTTAATCAAATGTAACCTTCTTCTTTTATTTACCACATCTAAAATAACTCCAATTTGGTCATACGTCACGAGCAATGAAGACTAGTCTCCAAGAAAAATGATGATTTGTTAACATTAATGCCGAGTCTGTCCTCAAAGGACAAGGAGAAATCATGATGATTTGAATGAAATAGTGTTCAATTTCACACTCACAAAGCAAAAATATACAACTTCTAAGAATATGTTTAATAGTTTGAGGAGCTATAATTGATTTATGCTAACGTAATTGCTTAGTTTTATTCATCTTCTTGACATGATATGTCTTCAACAATGGGGTTGAATTGGTATGCCTAGTATATACACAATCTGAAGCCCGCTTTATATATTGTTACCAAATGAACCGAAGAACATAAAATTTTGCAGCGTGATTGTCCTCGTGTTTCTCAACTAGAGTTTGAGTATTGTCAATTATTTATGACATTGATAGACTAACAAGATAATATAATACTACATCAAAGTGCCATTGAATCCATCAACTAATTGCCAAATATGTTGTTCTTGACCTTTTCGTACAGGTTGACATTCTTGAGAATACTTTTTGCCCAACTTAAGTCAACTATTTAACTTATTGGCCTGAGATTCAGTGGATGTAGGGTTTGTTATTAAGAAAATTAATGAAAAATGCTTGAAAACTTTGAGTTTTAACGAAAATGACAAAATTAAAGGTAAAGTGAATAGTATCATGATTGATATTTTAGTGTAAAAATATAATTTTTCATTAAAATAAACGGTACCGAGAACTTTTCGTTAAAGTTCCTTTTATTATTTCCATCATTTTTATTTCTTAGTAGAAAGAGATGGGTTAGGGTTTATCAGAATTGACTTATGACATTTAAACAACTGTAACTATTTATCTATTGCATGCACGGTCAGTGGGGCTTCGACTTGAAAACAAACCCTAATTGTTTTTTCACACAGCCAGTCATATACTTGTTAAACTTTATCTGCTGCTTTGGATTTTAAACTTCAAAATGCTCAAACTTTCATTCCAAAGTTGACGTGATATTGTGGTGAATATGTAAGTAGAAATTTCGGACTTTGTTGTCTTATACGGCGGATGGATCTTTCAGATCCACTCATCTTAAATAGGACTCACCACCTGCAAGTCGTCATACGAGCAGGACTCGGGATTTTAATAAACTCGTAATCTTTTTTTTATGCTATATAATGTATGAGTCTATCCTCAAGTTCCTTGTCCTAATTATGATGCTATGTAATAATAGAGATGAAGCAAAAACGCGAGTTGCGTGCAAAACCTCGAAATAAAAGTGGCTGTAATTTAAGTGTATCTGTTGTAGCCATGGTGGAGTTAGGGGTAGCTATAAAAAACTAAAAATCAAAACAAATGGAACCGAACCCCAAAATCGAAAAAACCAAAAAAAAAAAAAAAAAACTAAACTAAATGTGAGAACTGAACTGAACCGAAATTGGTTGGTTTAGTTTCAGTTTTCATAGTTTAGAAACTGAACTGAACTGAACCGAATCAAATTAAATATATATTAATTTTAGTTATTTATTTATGTTGAGTATTTAATTGTGAAGGCCAATGTATGTCCATCTATTTTGTGCCCAGGTAAAGCTTTTTAATAATAAATAAATAAATAAATAATAATTCTTTAGAGAACACTCCATGGGAAAAGCTATGTGTTTTTGCACAACGTTTTTGGAGGCACAAGTTCACAACCTAGGTTTGAGTCGATATAGTCCACAGTTGACTAGACTCCAGTAACATTTTGTAATTGATGGAACAATTCCATTACATATTATTTCCTCATATACCTTTTTGGATTTTTTTCTCTCATTGATCCTCTGATATATATGGTTACAAAGGTAAATTTCGACAATCATTTCAGCCCTTGAAGAAAATGGATCAGTGTGATACTAGTAGGAAAACAAAAAAATAGCAAAGAATGTTTACACCAACCAAAATCCCTCTTAGTGTGCACACACACCAATTTCTTTTTTGCCTAAAAGGCCCTAATGCAGAGGTTTTATTATCTGAACAAGTGAAACCGTGATCATGACCACTTTCACAACACTCGTCCCACCTTTTCAGTCTTCTGTTTTTCTGCCTCTTTTTCCCATTTCCACATGATCTGCTTGAACTCGAATCTTGATTCCTATTTGCAGTTTAGCCAAGGTTCTAAAAGATGTCAGGCGTTAGTTGGGCGATGGGTTGGGGTCTAGCACTTAGATGGCTATGCAAGGCTTCGGGAGCCTAGACGGACTAGGCGGATTTAAATAAATCTATTATATTTTGTGTAAATAAGTGTCTATTTATACTTAAAATATATATAATTTCATCATAAACTACAAAATAGAATGACATATATGTTATGAAGTACTGGAACATAATGAAACTATAGGGCACAAGCATATAAGGTGTATTCATTTAAATATTCAACAAGTCTCTTACAATTTATTGAAAAAAAAAAAATGCAAAATGAAAGTTATCTATTTTCCGTTTAAGTAAGTCGCAATCTAGGTGGTTGCCTAGGCGGGTCTGGGCAGGCTAGGGGGTGCTTAGGCAGCCTAGGCGGGTGCCTCAACATGTCTAGGTACTCTTTCTTAATTTTCAAACATCTATGCATTAATTAGGGCAGTAGTCAGCTGTTTAGCGCCTAGGCGAGGCCTAGGTGAGGATTTTTAGAACAGTGAGTTTAGGAGGTTTGACACCTTCAAGAGCATGCCAGTGGGAATCACATTTACACACTTTTTGCATTGGCTTGGAGGTCTGCCTGTTTTTAGATGGCCAAAATTGGTGCTTACTCAGTGTTGTGTTATCGTTTAGATACCCAAATGTGATGCTCTTTTCAAGGTCCTCACACCCCTTTCCCTTTTTTTCCAGTTCTCTTGACGATACTGCTTGGTCAATGCAAATACCACATTTGTTCACTTTTGCATACAAGAGACGTCTGTTTAGGTAGTGCTTTAAATTCCCACGTCAATCTGTTTATTATCTATTAAAAAAAATCGAACCGAAATCAAACCAAAAATAGAAAAAAAAAAAAAATCAAACCAAACTGAATCAATCAATAATTTCGGCTTGGTTTGGGAAAATACTGAACCTATTGGAATCAAACTCACCCGTAGGTGGAGCAGTAAAAAAAGACAAGCAGCTCAAAGCTATAGGTAGGTAGACATGCAATGCGAGCAAACGTTGGAATCTCATGACAGCTTTGTGTGTCATATGAGGTCACACCTGTTGGGCATGCAAATGGTTAGTACCCTTCAATATTAATGCCACCACTTGTGATAGGGCTTTTTCTGTTAAGGATCAAGAAGGTCCACCGGATTAAATCTTTGCTTAGCTGTTAAAATAGGATTGTTAGCTCATAGAATCTGTTAGAGTATGTTAGTTGTTATGGTGACTCAGCTAATATTGTAATGTATTTATACGTGTGTACTCATTCATTTGGATATATGGAAAACACACAACTTCAATTACTTTCTCTATCTACAATTTCCCTATCTCTCTCTCTCTACCTTCAATATTCTCTCAGAATCATGAGTTTCTACATTTTCTTCTATCCATTGTAGTTCGGCTTCAAATGTCTCTTCCCTTAGTTTAGTGTAGAATATCAATATCGTTCGGAATCGATTGCTTAATGCACTTTAATTCGGAGTTTTCACTTTATTTTGGTCTTTGTGTACTTTTCCAACTGTCAAACAAAGCATAAACGGAAATGAAATCAAGCACTAGGCAAGTGGTATTCCAATCATATAAGCAAAATTGCAGAGAGGCACAGACTAATTTAATATAATTTTGCAACAATTGTCAGATATATAATTTAATTAGGTTTTGGATTGAAATTTTCTAGTCATGGTTTAGTTCGATAAACTTCAGGAACTAATGTAGATCTGCTAAGCAAGATCAAGCAGATATACAGAACACAAAGTACAAGACCAAAAGCATATATTATCATTTCAGACAGACAAAAGCATACAATGTGCTAGCTATTGCGAGTTACACCTCAATAATTCATCGAGGAAGATGAAAATTATTGAAGAAGTCATTGGATCCCATCTCATCCCTGCTATTTGAGCACTAGATACCAATCTAATTTCACCGTCATATATGTAGTATTACCAACTCTTGCATGCTTTCTTAATCTGTCAGTTATCTTTATTTATCAACAGTTCTCTATCAGCAAGGTTATCACTTTCTGGCTTTCTAAGATAACTTGCCCCTACTTTCAAGCTTACATCAATTTCCGCTCGTTGCGTAGATGGTCGGAGTATGTGCGTGGTATAACTGGTCCTATATCTTTCTGTGTTTATCTCCCATCTCATGTATATAAGAAATATGTTGAGAGTGAATTTCATGTCAGGAAAATAAAAGACATTTCATGTACTTATATTGGATCACTTTTTATATTGTCAATCGGTGATATGGTAGAACTTCAATTTTTTTATAGTATCAGAGCAGATTGTTTCATGTGTAAAGCCAATGATCACAGTGGTCGTGTCATCCAATTTGTGTTGTTTATGTGTTAGGCTCGAAAATTCCCACACGTGATGGAATGCGTTAAGAATAAATCTCACATAAAAAAAAGGAGAGACATTACATACACTTATAAATAGTTAGATTACTCTCTATATTATTAACAGAATTTACGGTGAAATGTCAACTTCATCGATGATATATATACAAAGAATCTTGTGCAGATGCTCTGCTTAAATGTTTTGATTCCCAAACCAGTCAGGGTGTACCTCCCAAAGCTCTTAGTGATTTGCAAAGGAGTTATTTTACTTCATTGATTTAAGCCCGATTTAATGGTGCATATAATATAAGTTGAATTATGATCATTAAGGATGTCAACTGATCGGTTTGGGGACGAAAATGCTACATCTATTCCCATAACTACGAAACTTAACTATATCCATAACCACAAATTAACCATCGGGTATTATCCATAACCGTACCTACCAGATAATGGATTCCCCATCGGTTAACAGTTATCCATCTTCGTTATTACAAAAAATATATTCGCCCAACTGATGCATGATAATTTAGTAAATATTAATTTTGTTATTAAATATTTGATGTTTAAAATGATTTAATTAATGGATCTTGTGGAGCATGAAAATTAAAGCTAAACATTGATAATGTTGGTTGATCTTTTATATAGCCCATAAATACCATTAAATTCTCATAGATTTTGATTCATATCAAAACTATTGAACTTTGCCATACAATGCAAATCACACAATGCAATTTTTGTATTCTCAAGGTAATGGATTCGGTGAATAATGAATACACACACACACACTGTGACATCTCACATCGTCCAGGGGAGTGATCCTTTTATGTATATTCCCATCTCTACCTAGCACGAGGCCTTTTGGGAGCTCACTGGCTTCGGGTTCCATAGGAACTCCGAAGTTAAGCGAGAAGGGGGCTTGAGCAATCCCATGATGGGTGACCCACTGGGAAGTTGCTCGTGAGTTCCCACATCGCCTGGGAATTGATCCGTCCCGGGCTGGGATGTGACAATTTGGTATCAGAGCCTAACCCTGGTCGCGTATATGCCGACAAGGACGTCGGGCCCCTAAGGGGGGTGGATTGTGACATCCCACATCGCCCAGGGGAGTGATCCTTATATGTATATTCCCATCTCTACCTAGCACGAGGCTTTTTGGGAGCTCACTGGCTTCGAGTTCCGTAGGAACTTCGAAGTTAAGCGAGAAGGAGGCTTGAGCAATCCCATGATGGGTGACCCACTGGGAAGTAGCTCGTGAGTTCCCAAAAATAATACCGTGAGGGAATGGTAAGCCCAAAGTCGACAATATCGTGCTACGGTGGTGGAGCGGGCCTGGGAAGTGATCCGTCCCTAGCCGAGATGTGACACACACACATATATTATATAATACTTTAATATTATATATAATTATATTATATATTATTCGGTTCGGATTCGGGTACGGATATGGATTGGGGACCCCTATAACCATATCCAAAACCATAATTGAATAGTATTTACGGTTTTTCCCCATACCCAAAATATACCCGAATTTCCATACCCAAATCCAATTCATTCAGGCGGTTATCCACGATTATCGAGTTTAACGGTTAGAATTGTCATCCTTAGTGATCAGGCGCCACAGACGTAATGACTAATTAAGATCTTCTCCTTCAAATGTACATTAAATAATAACGTAAATAACTCCAAGCTCGGCAATGCGATGTTGTATGTGTAAGTAACTTGTAATTAAGAGCATCTTCAAAATAGATGTTAAAATGTCCAATTACTCAATAACGGTAATAAAAGACAGCAGTAATGTTTTCCAATTGATAAGTCAAATCTGATATGACATGACATAGAATGACATTACTGCCAAATTTAACACCAGCTTCAATTTTTTAATTAATTATTAAATGCTTATTATTAATTTTTATTAGTTTAAAGCCTTGCCTTTTAATTTCTTTTTATTACCAATGCAATGCTTAAATTCCTTTATACATTTTAAGTCATTTTCTTTCATTACGAATGCAAAGAAAAAAATATGAATTTTTATTTTATGTTTAAAATTTGATATATCGGATGGAGAGCAAAACTTTAAAAGATGTCAAAGTGCGACATAAGTTGTCAAATTTAAGTTTTATGTTTAAAATTTGATATCTTCTTTGAAGATGGTCTACTTATGCCGAAATTTGCATGCACCGCCTAAAAGTTCTTCGGTGCAATTATTTCACTATAAAATTCTATAATCACGTAATAAGAAAGATATATAATTACGTAATAAGAAATATACATAATTGTACACTGATCATGAGGAGAAATATACATATAATTGTGTACAATTGTTGATACTGCAAAGTTGGTTTATTTAAGATTGTATTAACTAGGGATTTTATCTCTGACACAAAATAGTTCTGCAGAACAAAGATGCATTCTGTAATGGGTAATGCTAGATAAACCAAATTTTTAAACAAAATTTATAAACTAAATAAGGTGGTACCAATAAGAAATAAGCACGCTAATCAACACTTAAATAATAATCCAATCATCAACAACCACATAATTTGGTTTACAATATTTGGTTCAAAAATCCGGTCTACCTAGCATTATCCTTATGTAATATATGGTTTTTCTTTTCGAGTAATGCTAAGGAGCTATTAAATGTAGACTAAATTTTGTAAATTAAATGACATTAAGTATGATTGAATTATTATTGTATATTGCCAGAAATTAAAATGTTGATATCTGTTTGATTGCAAATTAAAAAGCCGCATGCAAGACAACACGAAAATTAAGATCCATTGCACACAAACAATCCCTCCAAATTAAAACCGAAATAAACTATACATTTTCATCAATTTGTTACTCTTAATACAGAGGTAGAGATTCATTCAACAAAATAAAATAACAATTTATTTTTAAAACGTACAAACAGAAACAACAAAATGGTAAGATCTACATGAAATGCATGTATTGAAGCTTGATGATATTTGATAAGATTAAAGAGTTACATCTACAGGAAAAGGGTTCGAGGCCGATCTGATCCAGCAACAGAAGGGTAGCTAGAGAGAGAAACTCCCATTGGAATAGCAAATGTACTCTCCATGAAAACCCTCTGGTGGAAGGTCTCCAAGCTCGCCCCAGCTTCCATGAGGTCCTTGACCATGTTCCTGTAAGACTTCTTGAGCTTCTTCAATATGCACAAGTAGTGAAGTTTCAGCCACCGTAGTCTGATCTTCTTAAGCATTCTAGCAAACACAACGCCTCGCCTCGGCTTTGGCCCACCGAGACGGACCAAGGGGAGTTTCCGGCGCCGGATGGGGAACCCGCGTCTTATAAGCGGCTGGCTTTGGCGGTGGAGATCATGATATTGAGCCATGTGGTTGTGTTGGGGTGAGGGGTGTGGAAGGCGTGAGGAGCATAGAGTAGGGAGAGGTTTTGATGAGGTTATGCATATAAAAGAATGAGTTGACGAAATAAGAACAAAAGCATCCTCTTTTCGGTGGGGTATGTGGGGCCATTAAATAATTAAGGTTTGAGATTTGATTTGGAATCAAATCCGTGAGTATTTCCTTAATCAGATTTATTGAGAGAAAAATGATCAATTTCATAAAAGTGATTTCTGTACATATATTTTTACGTATTTATTTTGAATTGTTGTTCTGAATTCTTTTTGAATTTGAGAAAACCATTAAGCACACTTTTCTTTTTCTTGCACATCTATATTTATTTAGGTCGATTAATTTTTTTTTGTTTTTGTTTTGGTCGATCTAAAGCTAAAAATAAATAGGAGTGTGCATGATGAGAAAAACAAAAGTGTACAAAAATTGAAAAAACTTGTGCGCAAGAATTAATTTCCTATATTTATGAAGTTTTGTTTTGTCAAGATATTTAAGAGAACAATATTGTCCATTACGTTAGATTGAATGACTTGAACAACATGCATATCATGCTTGTTATGTTAACCTTTTCTTTTCTTTATTTATTTTGTACAAAGTTTTCTATTTTTATCCCTTTTTATTGTTTTTAAGAAACGTATGAAATTCTACGTGCAGATTGAGCACTGCACTTCTATGCATGCGTGCAACACCTGTAGTGGAGTAGGAGTTTCAATATGCCACAACATCAAGACTTTCTTCTTCTTTTTTTCTCCTCTTTTCCTTTTCAGATATTTCATGTGAACGAGCAACATGAACATGCAATGCATGTAATGTAAATTACCAAGAAAATGTATGTTATAGAAGAGAGATAATGAGAGTTGTAAAAACTGAAATTCAACGACTAAAACTTAAAAGATTGTCAGGAGCATAATTAATAATTTACGAATTTCAGTTGACAAATTCTGGTTTTATTAAAGAATGGCATAGAGATCGACAAGAATGAGGACTAATTAATTTTAACAAGCTTAACTATAGGTCAAAAGCGCACATACGTATTTTTCCAAAAAAAAAAATAGTGTACATAAATATTTAGGTAGTAGGTAATTTGCGACCAAAACAAAAATAAAAACCTTTTCTCCTCTAGCTGCTGGCCCTTTGACAGGGCTTGGGGTCGGCGGCAATCCTCTTCTCTACAATTTTTTTTCTCCTTCATGCCATATCCCGCGCCTCCCCCTTCTCCATCTCTTCACCCACTGTTTTGGAGCAACACTCCATAATTTAATTTAGCTCCATCTCACACCCTTCTTTACGCTCTCTTCCGAATTTAGATTAATTCATCAGTTTTTATGCGGTATTGTGGTTGTGGTGGCGTGAGCCCATGGCGGAAACATGGCTTGATCTGTGGCCATGAAGCCTTCCATGGCAGGAATGGCAGCGGGTTTCCTTGCTTTGGTCGTGGTAATGCGGATTGTTCGAGGCACGGTGATGTTGTTGATGGTCCGAACATGCATGCTGCCCTGTTTTTTAACTGTGGAGATGAATTGGTGGTTTCCTAATTGGTGTTTGATTGTGCCGCCAAGCTGTTGTCTGGCGTCACTTCCGTCATGGTTCTGTGTTCAATGATCTGAAATCTTGATCATTGATTTATTATGGCAGATTTGTATTAGAAATGTATTCTCATTAAAATAAAACTGGGTTACATTAGGTGTATTTATACACAGCAGCTAATAACATTAGTTAACAACTAATGTAACTAATTAAGCTTAGTCTATGAATTAGTTGCAATAGAAAACTTAAAGACTAAGCAATTGATGACTTGGACTCTAGCACTATTGGCTGTTGGGTTGACCGAGAATAATGTGTGTCTTTACACCCCCTCAAGTTGAACGGAGGGGAACCAAGTGAAAGCTTGGAATGAAGAAACTGAAATCGACCCTTGGACAGGGACTTAGTGTGAATATCTGCAATTTGATGGAGACTAGGAACAAACTGAACTGTCAGTAGAGAGGCTAAAACCAGTTCTCGAATATAGTGGTAGTCTATTTCGACATGTTTCGTTCGAGCATGAAAAACTGGATTTGAAGCAAGAGAAATGGCAGAGACATTATCACACCAAAGAAGAGGAACCTGGGACAGGGGAAAGCCAATGTCCTTGAAAATTTTGCAAATCCAGGTGATCTCGGCAGAAGTGTGAGCCAAATAACGATATTCAGCTTCAGTGGAGGATCGAGCAACGGTGGGTTGTTTCTTGGCACACCAACTGATAAGGTTGCAACCAAGATACACACAGTAACCACTGGTAGATCGTCGATCAAAGACACAGCCAGCCCAATCAGCATCCGAGAAGGCAGTAAGAGTGAGGGAACCTTTTTTGAACCAGATGCCATCATTCACAGTGCCTTTAAGAAAATGTAAAACACGTTTAACAGATTGAAAATGTGTGTCTCTCGGACAATGGAGAAATTGACAGAGTTGATTGACAGCAAAAGAAAGATCAGGGCGAGTCCATGTTAAATACTGTAATGCCCCAACAATAGACCGATATTCATGGGGATTAGAAAGAAGTGTACGATTGTGGTCTAACTTCTGAGTACCAAGAGGAGTAGTACAGGGTTTGCTGCCATCCATGTGAGTCTTGAGAAGAAGATCCATGGCATATTTATGTTGACTGAGAAAAATGCCAGCTAAGGTGCGATGAACTTCTAACCCCAAGAAGTAGTGTAACGGGCCTAAATCTTTGACAGGAAAGAGCTGACTGAGCTTGTGAATGAAAGCATTGCAGGCATGAGCACTAGGTCCAGTAACTAGTATATCATTAACATATACTAGTACAATAACAAGAGAAGGCTTGAAACTCACAAACAGGGAGCAATCAGATTGGGAGTTCTGGAACCCCAGAGAAACTAAAGTTTGAAACAGTTTATCATACCAAGCTCGTGGGGCTTGCTTGAGACTATACAGGGACTTGGAAAGCTTGCAGACATGAGATGGCTGGGAAGGATCAATGAAGTCAGGGGGTTGTTGCATAAACACCTCCTCCTTGAGTGTCCCATGTAAGAATGCATTGCTTATATCCAACTGGTTTAAAAACCAATCAAATTGCACTGCTAATGTCAAGAGAATGCGAATGGTGACAGGTTTGGCAACCGGGCTAAGGGTCTCCTGGAAGTCAATGTCTTCCTGTTGATGGAATCTCTTTGCAACTAAACGAGCTTTGTACCTGTCCACACTACCATCAGGTTTCCTTTTGATTCGAAATACCCATTTACAACCGACAAGATTTTGTTGTGGTGTAGAAGGGACAAGAGACCAAGTGCCGGTAGACTGCAGGGCATGAAACTCCTTAGCCATGGCTTTCATCCAGTGAGCATGCTGGGAGGCTTGAAGAAAAGTGGTAGGAACAAAATCTAAGGAATCAATAGGATATTTAGTAGCAGCCAAGGCTTTTGGTTTAAAAATCCCAGCTTTAGATCGAGTAATCATGGAATAAGTGTTGGTAGAGAGAGGAGGTGGATGGGGAAGGGGAATTGGTGAAGAATCCAGCACTGTTGGAGAAGTGGACACTGGAGAAGGTGATATAGGCTGGAGAGGAAAAGTTGGAACAATGGGAATAGAGGAGGAAGTAGAAGGCAATATAGGAGGTGAGGAAGGACAGGGAAAAGTGAAAGGAATAGTGAAGGTAGGAGATGGGGAAGGGGGACTGTGGGGCACCGGAGAAGGAGACACAATGAACTGGTGTGGTGTATGAAAAGGAAATGAGATTCATTAAAAAGCACATGGCAAGAGATGTAAACCCTTGATGTAAGAGGATCTAGGCAACGATAGCCCTTGTGGTGCAAACTATAACCGAGAAAAACACAGTGAATGCTCTTCCCATCAAGCTTAGAAGTAGAATATGGCTTAAGCCATGGATAACAGCTACAGCCAAAAACCTTGAGCTTGGAATAATCCGGAGACTTATGGAAAAGTAATTCCCATGGAGATTTATCAAGGTTAGAGATAGGAAGCCTGTTGATCAGATACAAGGCAGTAAAAAAAGCCTCAACCCAAAACTGATGAGGGACCTTTGATGCAGTAAGAAGAGTTTGAGCAGTCTCAATAAGGTGTCGATGTTTGCGTTCAACACAACAGTTCTGTTCCAGTGTATGAGGACAAGAATATTGATGCAAAATGCCATGTTGCAGAAGAAAAGAATTAAAACAAGAGCTTGTAAATTCACCCTCAGAATCTGATCGAAGAACTTTGATTTTATTACCAACCAAGTTTTCTACATAAGCCTTGAAAGTGACAAATATTGAATGCACCTCAAACTTGAGCTTTAAAGGAAACAACCAACTGTACTTGGTGAATTCATCAACAAACAACACATAGTACTTATAACCAGTGACAGACAAAGTAGGGGCAGGTCCCTAAACATCGCAATGAACAAGTTCCAAAGGCACAAATGCAGAACTGAGACTTGCAGTGAAAGGCAATTTGTGATTCTTACCAATTGCACAATCGGAATAGAAGAAAGAAGTAAATTTTTTACCACTGTAAACTATAGAACTACTAGTTAAAGCCTTCCGAAAAATAGCAGAGGAGGGGTGGCCAAGTCGATTGTGCCAAACTGGTAAAGAAGCCTTGCTACTGACAAGAACAAATGAAGAATTAGAAGTTGGAGGAAGGCCTTGAAATGGATAAAACCCATCTTTAACGGGCCCTCGGAAAAACATCCTCCCTGACATACGATCCTTGATTGTAGAACCATCAGAATCAAGAGTTAATTTTCAGTGATTGTCTCGTAAGAATTGATACGCAGAAAGGTGATTATGTTTCATGGCAGGAACATGTAAAACATTATTCAAACGAAAAGTGGCAGCAGGAGTAGTGAGAAAAAAACTACCAGTATGGTGGATGGGCATACCTTGACCATCACCAATATAAACCTTGTCCTGACCATTATAAGGAGCTGGAGAATAAAGAGCAGAGATGTCATTTGTTATATGAGATGTGGCACCGGAGTCCATGAGTCAAGTAGGAGCAGAAGAGGGGAGATTGGTGTGAGCACACATAGCAGCCAATTTTGCAGGAGGAATTTTACCAGCAAAAGCATGATTCATGCGTTCAAAACAGTCCAGAGCATCATGATCAGGGGAATGACAAATTTGGCAAGGATCACGATGACCATGGGAATGACTAGAGGGACGAGGATAACTGCCAGAATTGCTACGATAGTTGTTGCCCCGATAGGTGTAGCCTCGATAGGTATTGGTGCCACGAGAATTATTGCTGTGATAAGAGCCTTTACCACGATTGAATTGCCTCTGTACAGTATAGCCTTGTGGTGTGGGAAGAAGAGGTGGTTGAGACTGTGGAGACTGAGCCGCATAGGCTTGAAAAGGTTCAGAAACAGATGAAGCAACAGGTTTCTTCTTGCGCTGCATGAACAATTCTTTGTTAATCAGTAGGCCATGTAGTTCATCCAAGGAGGTAGAAGAGATGCGAAGCATAATGGAGTCAACAAAAGACTCATAGTCATCAGAAAGGCCATTAAGAGTGACTGCAATCAAATCACTTTCAGAGATCGGAGCACCAGTAGCCATGAGTGCATCCGAGATGGATTTGATTAGCTGAATGTATTCAGAAATCTTAAGATCCCCTTTTCTGAACAGTATGCAAGCGAGAGCGAAGCTGGTGAATGTGAGCAGTAGAAACGCCGCCAAATCGTTGCTCAAGATTCGACCATAGCTCGCGAGAAGAAGTAACATCAACGCTGAACGAAATGAGATCTTCTAAAAGAGTAGAATTGAGCCAGATAAGGATATTTTGATCATTTTCATACCACAGATCGAAATCTGGATTTGGAGTACCAGTGATCTGGCCAGAAGCATCAAGCAAGAAGGGGGTGGCCAAGTCACATGGATCAATTCTGGATGTGGATCTTCTTCTCAAGACTCACATGGATGGTAGCAAACCTTGTAATACTCCTCTTAGTACTCAGAAGTTAGACCACAGTGGTACACTTCTTTCTAATCCCCATGAATATCGGTCTATTGTTGGGGCATTACAGTATTTGACATGGACTCGCCCTGATCTTTCTTTTGCTGTCAATCAACTCTTTCAATTTCTCCATTGTCCGAGAGACACACATTTTCAATCTGTTAAACGTGTCTTACGTTTTCTTAAAGGCACTGTGAATGATGGCATCTGGTTCAAAAAAGGTTCCCTAACTCTTACTGCCTTCTCGGATGCTGATTGGGCTGGCTGTGTCTTTGATCGACGATCTACCAGTGGTTATTGTGTGTATCTTGGTTGCAACCTTATCAGTTGGTGTGCCAAGAAACAACCCACCGTTGCTCGATCCTCCACTGAAGCTGAATATCGTTATTTGGCTCACACTTCTGCCGAGATCACCTGGATTTGCAAAATTTTCAAGGACATTGGCTTTCTCCTGTCCCGGGTTCCTCTTCTTTGGTGTGATAATGTCTCTGCCATTTCTCTTGCTTCAAATCCAGTTTTTCATGCTCAAACGAAACATGTCGAAATAGACTACCACTATATTTGAGAACTGGTTTTAGCCTCTCTACTGAAAGTTTAGTTTGTTCCTAGTCTCCATCAAATTGCAGATATTCACACTAAGTCCCTGTCCAAGGGTCGATTTCAGTTTCTTCATTCCAAGCTTTCACTTGGTTCCCCTCCGTTCAGCTTGAGGGGGTGTAAAGACACACATTATTCTCAGTCAACCCAACAGCCAATAGTGCTAGAGTCCAAGTCATCAATTGCTTAGTCTTTAAGTTTTCTATTGTAACTAATTCATAGACTAAGCTTAATTAGTTACATTAGTTATTAACTAATGTTATTAGTGTATAAATACACCTAATGTAACCCAATTTTATTTTAATGAGAATACATTTCTAATACACCTCTTATTCTTGTGTATTGTGTTTTTTGTGGCGGCCATATAAGAGATTTATTATGTTCCTTATTGCGCTTTACTCTCTTCATGTCAAAGTTTTGATCACTAGAGAAAATGCATCCAATATGTCACCCTTTCTGTACTCATGTTATAACTTTTAACGAAACATCGCTATCACTTGGGATAGAAAAGAAGGTAGTAGGTAATTTGAGTTCATATCGTACAGGATTGGAACATTCAAATTCGAATACCATCCACAAGCAGAAGTCGGTATTAGTTTTATTTTTTGGAATTGGACAATGTCAACCAATGTGAACTTTTAATTTATAATTTTATATATGGGGTTGTAAATCTTAAGCGCTAGCAACTTGAAGAATTTGAGATTAAAATATAAGATACGAACAAATTAAATTGACCATTAAATAGCAAAAACTATTTTTAAATTTTACCACTGTTTAAAAAATTCCTTTGTATAATATCATGTGTAATACCTGTACATATACTAATGTAACCTCCTAATAATACAATGTCTCTCACGTAGGTCATTACTATGGTCTGCAATATCATATTATTATCACATTTCTATTAAGGACGAGAAGATTACAATGTATGCTTATTTTTTGTAATGCCCATTAAAACTCTACTTCGAATTCATTTTATTTTCCAAAACTTAATTCCGTCAATTTATAAAAGTTTTGTTAAGTCTACTGATGTGGAAAAATTGGTGCCGCTTATTTTTGCATGGTTTCGTGTCATTGCCATGTGTGCATAACAACAATTAAAATATTTTAATATTTTAAAAAGTAAAATTAAAAGTAAAAATTCACTCTTTCTTCCCCTCCATAGTCGCATCTGCCTACAGTATCTTTGGCCTAGTCCAAACCACCCACTCACCCACCCATGGGATTCCTATTCACTACTATGTTTTTTCTTTTTCAGATTTATCATGCAGCCAAAGAAATCGACCTCTACTTTTTCAATTACAGTTTATCTTAATACACTCAATACAATTTCCGCTATTATCATGTCTCCTTACACTCTATACATACACATCACATTCCTCACACTCTTCACATACAGGAGTCGGAAAGGGAAGCTTGGTGAAGCTATATATCGATTGTGAGCTCGGGATAACATTGGCCAATGTAAAGGAGAGTAGAGATGTGCTTATGCTCACCTCATCCCAACAAAGGTTTGTGGACCGGGTTTGCTATCCCACTTATTTGAACATTATAAAGGACATATAGTGTAAAAAATTGTAACTTAGAATAGTAATTGTCAACTTTTTAATAAATATGGTACTAACTTTTACAGATCATAAACTAGAGGGATACAATGTGCAATAAACCTAATATTTTTTATGCTAACCATGTGGCATATAAATATAATAATAACAAATGAAGTAATGTGTCAATTTGGTTCATGAATTATTCACTGAGTACAAATTAAGTTTTTAAACTTTTTTTTTAAAGTAAGTCCTTAAACTTATTAAGACTTGTCAATCTGATCCCTACTATAATACTCAAAGTTATTCTATTAAATATTAATTAATCAATTAAGTCAAGTCACTTGAATGTGATACTTTTTAATAGTAAATTGGCTATTTTTAATGAATTTAAGAATTTAACTTTATGAGAAAATAGTGAATGGAGTTAAACTTGAAGAGTAAATTAATAGCTAGATTCGCAATCTATATGCAAATGTTAAGAGTTTATGGACGAGAAAATGACGATATTACCACTTGCAAGTCACATGATTTATATTGACTGAAAAATAAATAGAATATTAAAGATGAAATTGACCGTTTGTAATGACTTTAAGGACTTAATTCAACGAAAAATAGTTTAGGAACGTTTTCACTCACATGATAATTAAGTAGAAAATCAACAGTATACTCTAATATTTTTTAAGTTGGGTGGTTCTTTTTACACCATTTTTTTTATTTATGGACCACAAGTTTTTCTTTATTTTTAAAGACCATTCATCGTAAAATTACCAAAATACCCAACTAAATTTTAGGTAATAGTTCTTAGCATTTTAAAAATAAAATTAAAAAAATGAACGCGGAGAGGGTGGAGTAATTTTTCGGTGTACCCGGTACACCAAAAAAATTTGGTGTACCCTCACTCATAATGGTGAGGGTACACCAAAAAAATTTGGTGCACCCTCACTTTTTGTACACCAAAAAAATTCTAATGAGTGAGGGTACACCAAAAAAATTTGGTGTACCCGGTACACCTAAAAATTTTTCGAGAGGGTGTTGCAGCCACCCAACTCTCTCTCTCTCTCTCTCTCGGAGTCAACCTTCCACGGTGTTTTCATCTTCCCTAGGAAGCTATGCAACGTCGCCACTCTTGCCCCTTGCTGTTCCTCTCTCCTGGGTAGAGAAAGAGAGACCTCACGTGTAAAATCTTTCAAAACCAGTTCCCACTTTGGCCGTCCGACGCCGTTGTGCTCCTCCTCCTTCTCCTTCTCCTCCTTAGAGGGCAAGGGGACGGCATCGTCAAGAGCCATCCCATTGTATGTGGGTCCACCACCTCCTCTTGGTGCTCCAAGCCATAAGGATTTCAGAGGGTGCTTGAATGAGAATCTAGAAAATGGCGTCGTCCTTTTCTAAGCCGCGGTTGCGGTGGATCTTGTCAACCCCAGATGCAGTGGAGACTGGAGCGCCTAATGGCAATCACCAGAGATGGAAATGGGGTCTGGACTGGACTGAGATTTGCTGTTTTTGAAAAAGAATGATGAGATGCGGAAGAAGAAGAAGAAGAAAGGGTATGGCAGAGAGGGTCGAAAGGTTGTGCCAATTTTTTTTTTTTTTTTCTATATTTTCTAGTAGGAATAATTTAGAAATATTACAAATTTACATGTTTCAGTGGTAAATGACGGATTGTAAGATTTCTTTCAAACTAAAAACTACAGGTTTCGGGTTCGAAACCCATTGCTAGTGTGGAAGCCAGAATTGTGGCCAGGAGAAAGCTGTAATGCATATGTAAGTCTTCCCGAATCCGACCCTAGAAGAGGTGGATAACCGTGACTTACCATCTGTTATCTCTTAAAAAATAAAAAAAATAAAAAAATTGTAGGTATCTAAAGAAATAAGGTGTTCAAAGATGAAAATTAGATATACAAAGTCCACTCATTAAGATTCATGGGCTAGCTATTTTGTTTTTGGGCGTGATAACCCGGCTTTGGTGTTACGTCTTGCTCAGCTGCTAAGATTCTACTTTAACAAGAATGAACAAATAAATTTGACCAAAAAGAATGAAAAAAATGGAAAAAGATGGAGACGACGCCTGAGAGATTCGAACTCTCGCGGGGAAACCCCATGTACTTAGCAGGCACACGCCTTAACCACTCGGCCAAAGCGTCGTTGGTGTTAGTGTCTCCTCACGTAATATATATATATATATATGACATATGTTGCAATGTGTTTTGTCTTATCAACGGTTCCGGCTGTACTTTATTTGCACGTTATTTAGACGACGTATTGTTACAAACTGGACACAAGGAACACGTTGAGTATTTCCCTTACCCATTCATTACTTGAGTTTCTAAAAAATTGTAATCTATCACCATCGATTCTCTTATAAAAATTGATTAGTTCAGATGAAGGTGCATGTTAACTAATTGATAATAAAATGAAAGGCAACATAGTTCTTTTTTTTTTAATTTTTTTTTTTTTTTTTTTTAATGATAAAAGACGAGATATTTCATTCCAATACCATAAACTAAGCTAAATAGTACAAGGAAAAAGGAGCCCCTCCTCTAGAAGATCACATATAAATGAAAGAAGATTACCAAACTAAGTACAATTACTCTCCGAATGAAGAGCAAACCTAGCAATTCTATGGACTACAGAGTTGGCATCTTGACGAACATGGGTCATAGAATCTTCAACGATCATTTCCATAAAAGGTTTGGCATTTTCTATGATAGGTCCAATAGTTGATGAATCAATAGAAGAATCATTTAATGCGGAAACCATTTGAAATGAATCACTTTCAAAAACTATTTTCTGTAAACCTCTTTCGATAACCAATTTGAAACCAACTTTAATCGTCAACGCGTCGATTTGAACAAGGAAGAACACCTCCTGGAAAACAAATGAAGCAACCCCAATAAAACTTCCATTAGAGTCGCGGATTACCACACCCACACCACCAACAGTTGAGTTTGGAACCCGCGCCCCATCCAACGTAGTTGTTGTGCCCACCAAGCAACAAAGGTGTGCATGTTGCTTCTCAAGCACAACAAATTAAGATTGTGCATGTGCATATCAAGTGGGGGTTTGCAAATGGACATATTGTTTTGTTACGGTTTGACGGTTAAGACCTCTAATTCGATAGAGAATATGTGTACTTAGGATTATGATATGTGTTATTATGTTATTGGTGTTGAGAAGGGAGGGAAATGAGGGATCTTATATGTGCTTATAAGTAGTTGAGCTACTTTCCATATTGCCAATTGATTTTATGATGTAACCTCAACTTTCTTCATGGTATCAGAGCAAATTGTCCATGTATGAAGCTCAACAGTCACACGTATTTCACGTCACTCTATTTGTGTTGTGCATAGTTATGCTTGAAAATTTTTCTCACGTGAGGGGTGTATTGAGAGTAAATCCCATATCAGAAAAATGAGGGACCTTACATATGCTTATAAATAGAGAATAACTAATGAAAATAACTTGAAAACTGTAAGTTTTAACGATAAGCATAAAATAAAGGGTTAAGTGAATAGTGCCATGATTGACTTTTAGTGTAAAAATGTGGTTTTTCATTAAAGTGTACAGTATCAGGAGTTTTTCGTTAAAGTTCCCTATAAATAGTTAGGCTACTTCCACATTTTATCGTGGAACCTCAACTTTCTTGATTGTATCAGAGCAGATTGTTTCATGTATGAAGCCCAACGGCCACTTGTGTTTCACGTCACCTTATTTGTGTTGTCCACAGTTATTCTTGAAAATTTGTCACACGTGAGGGGCGTGTTGAGAGTGAATTTCATATCAGGAAAATGAGGACTTGCATGTGTTTATAAATAATTGGGCTACTTCCCATATTGTCAAATTTTTTTTATGTTGTAATCTCAACTTTCTTCAATTGGATGTGTCTTAATGTAGTTATATGAGTGTATACTGTTGTAATTTATAAATACTCTCAGTTGTAAATGGTAATTATAACACCATTAATTGAATGAAAGTGAAAAACAGTTATTCAGTTTCTTCTCTCTCTTCGACTTCTGTGATTTCTTCAACTTTTCCCTCAAGATTACTTAGTACAGTTGACATGATTAAATGGATTGGGTTTTGATCTGAATTCGATATAGGAGATGAATTGAGATTCTATGCTCGACAATTAGATTATGATCAATTTCAATACTTCGACTATAATGGGTTTAGAACAGATAATAGATAGATATCTTAGCCATAGAATACAAGTTGAATGAATAAAGTGGAAGGGTGCATTAGTTGTGATGTGCGATCATCGTATGCCACTATAGATCAAGAGGAATTATAGGACGACAATATAGCCAGTGATGTTCATGGCACGAAATGTTGGGTGGTCAAAAACCAACACATGCAAAAAATGAATGTAGTAGATATGAGAATGCTTCGTTGGATGTGGGGACAAACGAGAAATTATAAGATTAAGAACGAGGATATCCGAAGTAAAGTGGGAGTGGCCGCAATTGAAGATAAGATGAGAGAAACTCAGTTAATATGGTTTGGACACGTGAACCAAAGACCTACAGATACTTGGATTAGAAGATGTGATTATGGGGCGAAGGTCATGGCAAAAATGGTAGAGATAGACGGAAGACTTCGAAAGATATTGTAAGAAAATATATAGAGTACTTGAAGTTAACGAAAGACTTGCGCAAAACCGTGCATGATAACGTTCTAGAATAATACAATTGACCTTATTTAATGGAATAAGACATGGTGGTTGTTGTCTATAATGGGGTTCCAATTTGTATCAAATCGGAGCATATATAGGGCTATTGAGACAATTACTTCCACTAAGAAAACTTTATTTTGGTTGCCAATCCATGAGCTTTATTGATTAAGCAAAAGATCGATTACGAACGAATCCAATGGTCAGACTGTAGGTGTATTAAGGTTTGGTTCAAACCTATCCAATCAAAATTTCGAGCTGTATACAGACCCTCTGAGACAGATCTTTTGGTTGCCAATGCATGAGCTTTATTGATTAAGCAAAATTTACACAACGTAGGATTCGAGAAGGCCCTCCAGCCAAGGCATACAACGCGCCATACACACATCCCCAGCCCTTCATGTATATATACAAGTGGGCTAACTGATAACTTACAAATTGCACAAAACAAAGCAAAGTGATCACCCAAATGCTAGCTGAACAACCTTAATGCTAAATCTCACATGGAAGCTGTATACGGAGTGCTGCTCCACCTCACAGCAACCGGACTCCTCACCAGATGGCTACCATCTGTCCACTCAATAGACCCGTATCGCTCTCCGCCATCATACCCAACTCCTCTCCTGAATGTAACCTCATAGCTCAGACTCTGGTTCTCTTCACTGAACTCCAGCTTGCTCGGCAAAACGCTGATCTCAACACCAGCTGGAGCAGTAACATTCACCTTATAAACTGCGTCCACATTGCTCCCCACATTCGTAGCGATTCTCTTGTACTTAACCAGGCTTTGATCCGAGCTCAAGATGACAGAAAGTGAAGGGTAATTCAGATCACCAGGACTAGCCAAACTGTTCTTTGTGCATATATCAGAACCAGTAGGCTTTCCTAAGAAAACGGCGATTTGCCTTGGACTGTACCCGATTGAGCACAAAAATGCAACATAATCATTCACATTGAGATCGTAAATTAGCCCGGGATTGAGAGCTCTGTTGGGATCAACATGTCCTGCTCCATGAACAAAAGGAGTCGACTCTTTCCCTGTTGCAAGGTCCCTGATTTTCTTACCTGAATCGTCTAAAGTGTAAGCTGTTGTGATCAAAGCAGATTTTATAGCAGCGATCGACCAATTCGGATAGGCCTTTCGAAGCAATGCTGCAATGCCGCTCACATGCGGGCACGACATAGATGTCCCCGAAATTATATTGAACTCGGTTCTTCTAGGATCAATTTCCAAATCCGTGGGGGCAGACGCCCCAGTCCAACCCGCCAAAATGTTCACTCCAGGAGCAATCACATCGGGCTTGAGAATCTCTGGTGTTAGAGAATTCGGTCCTCTGCTCGAAAAAGCTGCCACCTTTGGGGCCGGCGGCGAAGTCCCAATTACAGTTCCTCGGAAAACAATTGTGGCCGTCGGGTATTGGCTCAATCTGATGTATTCCCTTATCTGATCGGCGGCGATTTCACCCACCTCTGTTGCTGGGATAAGGTGAGCATCAGCGAGAAGCTCTTCTCCGCTGTCGGCTGTGTTGGCCAAGATAAACCCAAGCCCGCCGGCTAGCTTCACCGCGCTTCCCTTTCCGACTCTCGCATTGCCGCCGCGATCACAGACGACAATTTTTCCCTGGACTTTCGATGGCTTGAGAGCCCCTGCGTAACAGTACCTGCTTCCTGCGTCTCCGCCGTATATTAATGGAAGCTGGTGATCGACTAGAGGCTCGCCGGAGTACAATGAAACACCACCGAAAACCCGGTTATCGCCGAGGATAACATCGGCTGGGAACTCTCTGTCAACGGTGGAAGCGCCAACTGTGAGAATCCATGGAGCTATGTTGGTGGCCGTAAATGGGTTGGGCCCAGAATTACCGGCGGAGGCGGAGACGAGAACACCATGCTGAGAGGCCCCGAAGGATCCGATGGCTATAGAGTCTCGATCGTACGGAGGAGAACGACCGCTGGCTCCGACGGAGAGCGAAATTATGTCAACGCCGTCGGCAATTGCTTGATCCATAGCGGCCAAAATGTCGGAATCGAAACACCCAAATGACCAGCAGATTTTATAGACGGCGATTCTCGCCTTGGTGGCCATGCCTCTGGCTTCGCCACGAGCGTACGAGAACAAGCTGGCGTTAGCGACCGGGGAGCCGGCGGCGGTGGAGGCCGTGTGTGTCCCATGGCCTTCCGTGTCTCTCGGCGATTTCGATTCATTCGATTCGTCCATTAATCGTCCGATGTACGCTTCGTAGCCGTCGAAGTAGGCTCTGGCGCCGATGATCTTGCGGTTGCAGGAGGAGGACGGGAAGTCCGGGGCACTGACGCAGGTGCCCTTCCATCGGGACGGAACCGGGCCGAGACCTGAGTCCGAGAAGCTCGGGCGCTCCGGCCAGATCCCGGTGTCGAGGACGCCGACTATGACGTCGTCGGCGTAGTCGGAGTTGGGCCATAAGCCGAAGGATTCAGCGAGGCCGAGGAAGCTGGGGGTGTGAGTGGTGTGGAGCTGACGTGGCTGGTCGGGTGTGACGGAGAGGACGGCGGGGTGGGAGAGGAGCTGGGTGGCCTGAGAGGATGTGAGGGCGGCGGAGAAGCCGTGGACGGCGCGGTCGTATGTGTAGAGGAGTTTGGTGGGGTGGGGGGACGGGAGGGATTGGATGATGGAGGTGTACCAGCTCCGGTGAGAGGAGAAGAGGGTGGGCTTGTCTGATTTGGACACGTGGACGATGAAGGTTTTTGGACGGTCGGATAGGTCGGGCGGGATCGAGAGCGTAGCAGGAACAAGAAAACAGAGGAGGAAAAGGAAGGGAAGGAGGTTGGAACCGGCCATTGCTAACGAGTGTTTGGTTCCTCAGAAAGAGGAGGAAAATCAACAAATGGGTTTGTCTGCAGAACTGCGAAACTGGGTGTGGGGTTTTCTAATTGCCACGTGGCTCCATAATTTTTGTTACGAATGGATTGGTGCGCGAATTTTAGGCAGGTTCATCCGATTGCCGTAGCTGATTATTTACGGTTGGATTTTGGATTCCGAATTTTGGAGGATGCAAATGAATAATGTAGCCGCGATGATTGGCCTACCACATGACATAGGGTGGGACCGGGATTTTAAATTCGGTATTGCAGGCACAACGACGTCGAATGGGGGAATCAAGTGGAGTGTGGTCCATGACTCTAGTGTATACCCACCACCACCTACGTAATCACCAAAAAATGTACCTACTTTTAAATTTGAGATAGGGGGGGGCTGTAAATCGACTTGAACAATTTTAGTTTGACTAGGTTTGTTGTAAAGTTTGGTTGATAAATGTTTTACGTTATGACTAAACCAACAATCTTTCTCCTTGCGACAGAGTCCAAAAAATCATATCGTTCGAGTTTGTCTCAAAAATAATTGAGTCAAGCAACTACAAGCTCGAGTTTGCGTTTGTGTTTACAAAGAGCTGAGCTCGAACTTGATAAAAGTTATTTTTGTCTTAAGTACACGGCCGACCCTGAGGGTGTATATCTAGTGCCACTGCACTGGACTACTGATTTTTTTCTCTCCTCTAGTTGCTTGTGCAAAATAACAAGAATGCGCCTATGGTGCAAACGTCCCGTTTATGTTGTAAGATTGTAACAAAAACGACCTTAAACACGCTTTCAGAAGGTCAGAGACAAACTCTAAATCAGCAAGGAAAAAAAATTCAAGTACCAAAAGGTAAGAACACCAAAAATTTAGGGAACAATTATGATATTAACAATACTCGCAAGAATTAGATGACAATGTGAGTTTTATCAAAATTTGGTCTCTTCTTAATTGCTGATTCGCTTCCCACCATACTCGAGTGGGCAAAGGCTGTTCTAGTCTCTTCTTAGTTGCTTGATGACCTCACAACATAACACAACACATCAAAGCTACCCAACAGTGGTGTGGAGACTAGAACATCTTTGCCCACTCGACAGCTCTTCTATGTCAGTTGAATCGTTTCTTACCAGATATTTGCACTCGACGAGTGTTAGAACCAGAACCATATGATGTATTTCTCTTAAAAGACGATGGGAGAAAGAACCTATTCCCTTTCACCCTTCTAAACAAATAACAAGATAAATTACATATCAAATTTCAACTCCGACGAAGCAACAAAACACGGTAACTTTTAAGAACCAGAATTGTTGCTCAATAACAATAAGATGAGGTCAGGGAAGAAGGGAAGCAAAAATTTGACACAGCAAGCAGGAACATTGTTACTTGTTCAAACAAACAAAAAACATTCTCAGACAATTTAGTTTAGAACGATTCCGTAACAAAATCTCATGACAAAAATTAGGTCTATGATGCTAGTAATACCCAGAATTGGCAAAAACAACAGTCATTCCCCAACAAACACAGACATAGGAGCTTCGATAAACAAGACAATCTCTGATTGATCACCGCAACCTTCTTGCCTCCCTCTCGGACTCAAGCAAGGTAAGGATATCCCCCTCCCTCACGGGTCCCTTGACATTCCTCATGATAAAACGGTTCTGGTCATCCAGAAACTTGACTCTCACCTGAGTCACCTGCCCACGAGATCCAGTCCGTCCCATAACCTTGATCACAATAGCATGCTTAATCGTGGATTCCATTCTTCGCGGAAAACAAAATAAGAAAGAAAAATTTAGAATACACAAATATTTGATTTAGTTTCAAACCCTACAATCTAGTACATCAGAGTTAGCGAAATCCCGACGTACTTAGGGAGGATACAACGGTGTCCAAAGCATAACGAATTTACGAAATAAGCAAAGCACAAGTTAAAATTCAAGAACCACCACAAAACAGAGCAAAAAACTCAATGGGGCTTCAAAATCTCATGGTATTTGGTAATGGCTGCCAGTAAGAAGTGAGCACCAAGCTTCAAAGCAACTTCTTGAAGATTAAATTTTCTTTGAAACAGAATATACAGTAATATAAACCCTAGAAACTGAGGTTACAGAAAATTTAATCATTATTCAACAGCTCCTCACATTTTACCATATTAATAAATTAGATTGGGTTCTGGGTACCAAATCTAACCCATATGTTTCTACGAATCAAGCTATAAAAACTAAATAAATAAAATTGTCAGGAACAATGAAAATTTCTCATTCATTCAGAAACCCAACAGAAACTTATTAACATAATATAACATAGGATTTACATTATGCGAAAGATAAAACCCTAACCTGGAGGCTGGATGTCCAGATGAGAGATCGAGGTCGGAGAAGACGGGAAAGTGGCGGCGCGGAAGGGGAGGCTGAATCGCGAGACGAATGAACGACGCAGTGCAAAGTAGGAGAAAGGAGAGGAAATAGTCTTTTGCATCAACTAGGGTTTGGGTTTTTATGTTAGGTTTACAATTTTACCCTTCATTCTATTTTTCATTTCATATCAACCAATAATGTTTACGTAATTTAGGGCCCATTTGGTAAGAAGAGGATTCAAAATTTTGATTTTTTTTTTATTTAAAAATTTTAAATCCAAAACTTTGTTTGGCATGAAACGTCTCAAAACTAATCCAAAACAGAAAAAGTTAAGGCCGAGGCTCAAAACCAATTTCTAGACCATTGCATCCCTCCTCTCCCCAACGGCGACTCCTTTGGATATTCAGTGACTTCTTACCCCCAACTCGTGCTGACAAGACACATGCTAGTTGGGTCGATAGTCTCAAATTTGGGATCCAACAACCTCCGAAACTAGTGGCCATTCGTTGTTGTTGATTTATCTTGGCCGAAGTGGAAGGGGGATTTTCTTCCCTCTTAATTTCTCTTCCCTTCCCTCAACTCCTATTTACATGACCATAGTTAAGCAAATGTCAACATCTTATATTGATTTTTTTATAGAGATAATAAGACAAACGAGTAATGTGTGAGAGAAGGGAAATGAAATTGATGAGAATAGAAGATGGAAGAATCATACTCCACCGGAGTGGGCATCGTAGGCACCCCACATCATGCTCAACTGCCTCCACACCACTCAGATGCCAATCAATCACGTCCCAAACCAAACTGCATGATCTCTTCTACACGGAAGTCTGGGCAAAATAATTGGCATGAGCGATGTGATTGGCCATACCGTCTAGAGGATAGGCAACGTTGATCCACACAAGGAACAAACTGCTCTGAATAAAGATACCTAACAACTAGCATTATATTTTGTAATATGATATATAATCTAAGAAGAAGAGAGTTTGATACCCTGAATCATGATCAAGAGTTTTATGGACCACACGAATGGTTGTATTTTTTTTATTAAAATAGCTTAAGCAAAAATACCATACAAATAGTGTGAGGCATAACCCAAAAAACCCAGTACATTTCGACAAAAAATAGCATACGAATAGTCTCTTAATTGGGCTCCACTCAACTTCTGTTTAACCCGACATAGTGTCGAGCATACGGGCTGCCCCAATTAGTCCCGCTAGAGGGCCTTTTATATTCCATACATTTTTCAGTCACTGATAAAAAATCTAAACTAATTGTACGTTTTATCCAAAAATCAAGTAAATATTTTAAGGCTCTGCGCATAGTCTTGCAATGTTTCCGGAGCAAAACATTCTTTCACTTTCTGCTCGTCGTATTAATGTTGGGGGTAATGACATATGACTCGTTTGAAATTTTTTTTTAAAATAATTCAAAGCGTTTTTAAAGAAAATATTTTTTTTTTGTTCTAAAAACACTTTAAATACATTTCCAGAATTTATATGCGTTTTTACTAAAGATTGGATTTAAAACCTTTTCACTAAAACAATTTTCAGTAATTTTAAAAGCACTTCCAAACGAGTGGTCATATGCTTTGCCAGAAAACAAATTAATCCCTATTGATACAAAGACAAGAAAGAATGAATCATGTGACCATTAATTATAATACCATATAAAATAAGAGATGATGATTGAGTTAAATGTATTATCTTATTATTGGATTAGGTAAATGAGATGTTAAATAATTGAGGAATATGTATTTTCTCAGAAGTTAGCCACCATTTCATAGGAAAAAAGACACTTAATTTCTTCATATTATATTTTCTGTCAGTCTAGTTGGCGAGTTTATCTAATTTTGACCCCCTAAATTCTAAGTTAATGAGTAATTTGGATATGCTAACGCGATAAACGAACATACGAGGTGATTGTTGATGTTATTGTGTTGGCATTACTTGACTTTTGGTATGATCAATCTAAATCATACTAAAAATCTTTAAATATATTATGGGCGGTTACAATAAAAGTCATCGTGTATCAAGACTGATAATTTATTTATCTGAAAGTTCGAATTTATTTCCTTTTAAGTTTCTAGCAAAAAGGATCGGTACGAATTTTATTTCAAAGCGGCATATTTTCCATGAAAATACTTAAGACCAAAGAGATCATTGCGAATGATTGTCGGTCATAAATGAACGTAAGATCTATTTCAATCAACAGTTGACATTCAATCATGCGGGTGAGCGACTATCCTTAACAAAACTAATAAATTTTGGAATGGCTAAAGCTTAGGAAACAAATATTCTTCATACCAAGTTGCCATGTTGCATTACACGTTTGAAGGCTTGAAGCTCAAGCACTTGATAAGTAGATATCTGCTGGTAATCAATGATTGAGTTAAAGATATTGAAGAATATATCTAACGGCCAAAAAACTTGGTGTGGGTCCAAATCTGATGGGAAAACTAGTATAATTGTATTGTGGCCATTCATGCAGTGCACCAGATCCGGTTCCCATATCCTTCCCTTGTTCTATCCACCGTCCACTAGAGAGTCACTGAAATAGTGCCTGTCTGGCTCTGATTCTGGTGTTATTTTCTTAGTTGTCACTGCATTTCTGTGTTGTGTTTGTGTTGTGCCAGCCGCTATGATTTATAAAACGGACAACAATTCTCTCCCTTTTTTTTTTCCTTTTCTTCTTTCTTGTTTGAACGTTCAAGATTTTATCTTTGTAAAAAAGAAGAAAAAGAAAATGGAAGAGGAGGGGGGAGGGGAGGGAAGGAGGGGAGGGAAAAATTAAGGGGAGAGAATCCCCATCCTTATAAAACGTCTTTGTTTACCTTTCATAGTCATCTTTTGTTTCAATTATTTCTAATTTAGGTTGAATTGATAGACCTCTCATTGTCATTTAATCATATATTTAAAATGATTTCACTTCCATCTTTCATAACATTAAATGTTATCGGCATTAGATGGTCTAAATTCACGGATCCACAATAAAAATAGTAATCTAAATCAATGTATCTTATCTAGTAGCATTTAACGTCATTAGAAAAAGAAAAAAGTTGTAGATGGGTGGGTATTTTCCATGTTACATGCAGGCCATGTGTAGGTTTCCACATTTCTCTTGATTCCTTTGCAGAATGATCCTTCCATTCTCATAAACTTATATATATAAAAACAATTTCACCTTCAAGTTCCATAAATATCAAAATTCTAGCAACATAACCATAAGAAAATTAAGAAGATTAAAGGAAAAAAAAGGTTCTGTATTTCAGTACTAATTAATTAAATTACGACTAAAATTAAACATCTACCCTTAACAATTAAATTCCTTGCTTTTCCTTTCTGGGTTTTTATTTTCAGCAAATAAAATAGCAAATTCGCCAAACTTTTCCCAACTTTTGATCCTTATTCCCAATATATTCTCCAGTAATCAAATATCCTCAACCAGTCAGAGTCGGAAAGCAACTCTCAGACCTTGTGAGCCCTTTGCCTGCATTTATCTTTGTAGGACTACTTGGAGTTGATCTCAAACCCCCCCTCGGAGAATCCAAACTGCGCCGGAGAATCTGTCTCATGGCAGATATCAAGTGAATGGTAGGGTTTGGAGGAGGCCCTGAGGCCTTAAACTTTTTGCAGAAGTTCATGTGTGTGGCCATGGCTTCTTCCGTGCTGATCAGCCTCTTCTGCGACCTAACAATCTCATCTTTTATAGCTTCTGCACACAACCCACAAATCCAATGGCCCTGATATCTCTCCCTCACGTGCTCAATGTACGCAGGTGTGCACTCTTCTGTTAATCCACAGCAGTCGCATTGTACGAACTCGATTTCGATGGAGGGAACGAGTTTTGTTGTGGTTTGTTGTGGCTGAGTTTCCGCGGCCGCGGCCGGTAGAACAATCGTGTCGGTGGTGACGATAGTTGCGGACATTGCCATTATTGTTAAACCTGCAAATAATGCGAGCAATGCAAATATGATTTCTAGAATCATGAGCAATGCGTAACTTCTGATGGGAATCATGGGAAGTTATGTGTGTTTTTTTTTTTTATAAGAAAAACAGAATTCGGCTTTGGATAACAAAAAACGTTGAGCTTCTTAGCAAAAAATAAACAAGGTTTGAGCTGGAAATCCCAACTATGTTCTTGAAATAGCTTTGTTAGTTTCTTTCTTCCTCAAAAGATAGAAAAATAAAATCATGGGTTTTGCAGATTAATTCCAATCCTATATGAATCAAAAGAAAAGAAGAAATATTGCACCGTTTTTTCTTCTAAAAATAAAATAAAAACATACTTGCAATGCCATGTAAATTGGTTAAAAACGTTTTCCTTTGAACTCAACGTATCACCAGTTCAGTTCCCCTTCCAATATCGCTTGCATCAAAACAAAAATGAAAAACATTTTTTTGAAAATGAGCTTCTCATTGAAAAGTGAAAACAGAGAAATATCTAGTTGCAATTCAAATGAAACAAGCTCAAGTTAAAAAAAAAAAAAAGTGAATAATTACCGGCAGAAACTGCAGAAACAGATTAAAACCTAAACCCGATGTATCCTTTTTGGTTATTTTCTTCTTCTGAATTTCTGCTAATTTGGGTTTGTTTTCTGTGCGTATCCTCTATCGCTCTTTCTCCCAAGCTCCTTCTTCAACCTTCTCTTCCGCAGCCATTTTCTAAAGAAATAATCTTCAAACCTCAAAACTCTTTATCCAAACGGAGCCTTAATTTTCAGCTTTCTCAAACTTCGCTAGTTGAATTATCTCTTCGTCTTCCTGATGCAAGACCCAAACTGTGATCTTTTTTCTCTCTTTGATCTCTTTTCTGTGTTTTTGGAAAGAACCCAACTCTTAATATTATGAGTAAACAAAGAGATTGCTTTTTGTTTCTCCTTCACAAAATCTTCTACTCAACAATATATGAATAGCAGAGAAGTAGAGATACAGAGAGGAAAATACAACACACTTTCTAGAGAGAGAGCGGTGCAAGAGACAGAAGACCCAATGATTGAAGGCTTAAGGAGCTGGACTACTACTACAAGTATATTCGACCTCAGCAGCATTTGCTGTCAGGGAATTCTGACCGTTGATTTATTTGATTGCCAGCTAAGCATTATCATGTTTTCAGACTATTCTTACCCAATACGTGCTGTTTGGGGGGAGGTTTTTTCATTTTCTTTGTTATTTAAACCAATGAATTGCATCCGCGTGTAAACCAAAAGCGTGTAAGCTCCGGGTTTAATTGTTTGCTTTGCTTCCACAAGTCTTTTTTTTTTAAAAACTAGACTCCCAGAGGAAAAAGAAAGCAAACAAACAAAACAAAGAGACTTCCAAAAGTCCTTTTTCCCAATCAAATTACCGCTAAGCTTTCAACTGATATGTACTACGCAGGCCCTAACTAGGTGTTCCCCAGCCTGCTTATAAATGGTAATCTCTATATTTCCACTACTTTTTGTCATTTCGCGACATGCACATATATGCTCACATATCTAAATTCAACTCAAAAACTTAAAAGCTCACACCTCTCTTTTTGAAATCAGGAAAATAATGTCATCACATGTGAGTTTTTACAATTTATATGTGGGTATTTCTGTCATTTCAGTTTTGTGCTTGACTTGTCAATGACCGATTTGTCCTATTTCAATCCAAAGATTAAGAAAATTGGTACAATTTCCAATCTTTTTTCATGTGGGCCCCATATTGTCATGATTCTCCGTATCTTAGTAAACACAATAATGATCCGTAATCATAATCAGACTCCTTATTTTCATTTTGATTGCGAGTGTGTAAACACGCATAATGTATTTACAAATAATTAAACTGCTTTGCTTGAAGCTATAAACTCCTTCAAATAATTTGTTTAAATAAATTATATACATAGTAACAATTAGTATTATCATATTGGAATGTCTACTTAATCCTATATCAAATTAATTTGCAAGATAGTAAAAGTAAAATATATTGTATATATTAGTTAAATTGAAGAACCTTAATCAAACTAGTCTTCCTGTCCTAAGGTCCTCATTTTGAGGACTTGTGAGGACTAAATGCATAGTAGCCACAAGATTATATTAGTTTAGATCCAAAAGCTTAAAATATTTTACAACTTAATAAAGCAAGGGGTGTGATATCCACACACCCCTTTTTACTTCTCACACACCCTTTTCATTTGTGGCCATCGGATTGGATGAAATGAAGAAGATCTAATGCATAGAAATTAACAAGGGTGTGTGAGGAGTAAAAATGGATGTGTGGATAGCACACCCCTAAAGCAAAACAAGAAAATGAGTTTTCTTATGGTTCGTACGTGGATTTTAAGTTGACTAATATAATCTTGTGGTTAATATGCATTTAGTCCTTATAGATCCTCAAAAAATCAAGACCTTAGGAGAGCAAGACTCTATTTAAACTAGAGTATGATATTTAATTGGTTTGTAAATAGAGAGAGATGTGTTTGTAGGGTTGTGTAGAGGAATGTGTTATTCCTCCTACGCAGTGCCCTTATTTATAATAATAAGAGAGAGAAGAAATCCTTCTCTTCCAAGGAATACAAGTCCATATAGGAAAAAATAACCAGAATCAAATCTAATTTAGGATTTGCACAATCACACTTAAACTAGAAGTTTATAACACTCCTCTTTGAGTGTGTAAATAATCCAGTAGATTCGGCATCATGTAGAGGTTGAGGAAGTCAACTCGTTGGCATTGACGATATTCTCAATAAGGTAGGAACTTGTATAATAAAGTAAGTCTCACAAAAAATCCTATGGCTATGGTAAAAACCCGAGTAGGGACAAAACCCATAGTTTAAGGAAAAATGTGTGAGAAATGCAAAGTCAAATGAAAGTTCTACAGGACATCATCAGGGATATGATCAACCTAAGGTGGGTGTCTCGTTAAAACCTAGTTAGGTAGCAAAAACCCAGTGGGAAAATGCTCATAATCGTAGAGAAAAAGATTACATTAAGATCAAGCAAGTATACGTCAGGATACTCCCCCTAAGTTTGACACAACTCCAAAGAAAACTAGCAATGTTACAACTCGGAAAGTTTACGCATACTAATTCCTTGAACAAGCTTTTGAAATGTCGCATTCGGTAGTGATTTGGTGAAGAGGTCAGCCAGATTGTTTTGTGAATAGATTTGTATGACTTCAATCTTCTGATGCTTTTGTTGTTGATGTGAGAATAAAAACTTTGGTACAATGTGCTTGGTGTTGTTTTCTTTGATGTAACCTTTCTTAAGCTATTCTATGCATGATGCGTTGTCTTCGAAGATCGTCATCGGGACATCAAAGACGGGGTAAAGATCGCATAAGCTTCGAATATGGCCTACAACTGCTCTAAACCAAAAGTATTCCCAAGTTGCTTCGTGTAAGGCGAGAATTTTAGCATGATTAGACAAAGTGGCAACTAGGGTCTGTTTAGTTGACCTCCAAGAGATTGCGGTGCCTCCAACTGTAAAGACATAACCCGTTTGAGAGTGCGCCTTATATGGATCAGATAAGTATTATACGTCGTCATAACCAACAAGGCAAGAATCGACTCGAGATAAGGGGGTGCAGCATCACTCGAGGATCCGTAGGGATAGAACAAGCCCAAATCCATAATACCCTTAAGGTAGCGGAAAATGTCTTTAACACTAGTCCAATGTCTGCATGTTGGTGTATTACTGTATCTTGCCAAAAGATTAATAGCGAAGGAGATGTCAGGTCTAGTGTATTGAGCTAAGTACAATAAAGCACCTATTGCACTTAGAAAAGAAACTTCAGGTTCCAAAATCTCTTCATCATCCTCCTTCGAACAGAAGGGATCTCGTTTTACATCTAACGATCGAACGACCATAGAAGTACTCGAAGGCTTCGTTTTATCCTCATTAAAGCGGCGTAACACATTCTGGGTGTAGTTTGTTTGATGTATTAAGATTTCATCTGAATGGTGCTTTATCTCAAGACCGAGATAGTATCTAGTATTTCCTAGATCTTTCATCTCAAATTCCAACTTTCGGTGCACGGCAATTCTCGTGAGCTCTTTAGGAATTCCAATGAGGTTCATGTCATCAACATAAAATGCAACTATCGCAAAATCGGAATGTGACTTCTTAATGAACACACAAGGGTATAGTTCATTGTTCACATATCCCTGACTAGTCAAATACTCACTCAGACGATTATACCAATTCTTCTGGATTGCTTCAAACCATAGAGTGAACGCCTCAGTTGAATTGAAAGTGTGTTCCAGGGTTTGGAAATATTTGATCCAATCAATGTAGGTTCCTCGGGAACCTTCATATAAATTTCTGTATCAAGATCCTCATAAAGATACGCAGTTACTACATCCATCACATGCATACTTAGTTTTTCAGAAACTATGAAACTGATAAGGTAGCGAAAAGTAATCACATCCATAACAGGTGAATAAGTTTCATCACAGTCAATTATGGGGCATTGTGAGGAGCCTTGCGCAACAAGAAGAGCTTTGTAACGCACAATTTCATTCTTCTCATTATGCTACTGAACGAAAACCCACTTGTAGCCAACAGGCTTCACATGTGGAAGAGTAGGAGCTACAGGTCCAAACACCTTACGTTTCGCAAGCGAATCGAGTTCGACTTGGATTGCTTGTTTCCAGTTTGACCAATCGGTTCTACTCGACATTCACCAACGGAACAAGGTTCAATGTCATCGCTTAACATAATCTCAGTAACTACTGCATATGCTAATGCATCATGGACGATCATCTTATTTCTTCACCAAACATAATCTGAGCTAGCATAATAGACTGAAATCTCACGGCTCTCACAAGCTAGATTCGTCTATTTAATGACGCTTCCGTAATCTAGAATTTCATCATGAGTTGGATAGAATGAGTAAGCGACAATTGGATTCACGGTAGGCTCTTCAGATGCATGTGTCATGGGTTTCCTCTTTCGAGGGTGTGAATCATTTGAACCAAGAGGTCTGCCACGCTTTTGTGTAGGGGCAGATGATTGGCTAGCCATTAATGTACATGAATTGGCCAAAGTGGCATCCCGAGCTGCTAAGAGGGAAGTCCGTCGTACATTTGGTACATCCATCTTTGCAGGCACATTCGCAGCTGGAATATGTGATCATGTAATTTGCCCTAGATTGATGAAAGCATCTGGCATGCTCTGAAGATCTAATATGCGCTGCACTTCAGTCTTAAACTAAGCAATGCGGGGATCTAAATGAGACAAAGTAGGAGTCGTCCACGATAATTCAAGTTGTTTTTCAGGAACGTTGACATTCTTATCTCCCCCTAACGACAGGAATACTATTTCATAGAAGTGACAATCCGCGAAACGAGTGGTAATAGATTGCCTGTTAAAGGTTCTAAGTAATGAATAATCGAAGGAGAATCAGATCTGACATAGATTCTAATCCTTTGCTGAGGTCCTATATTTGTACGTAAGGATGGTGAAATTGGCATATAGGTCGCACAACAAAAAACGTGCATATACGATATGTCGGGTTCGTATTCGGTAACCAACTGAAGAGTGTTATATGGTTGGGTTGCAACATGCCTTAGGCGAACCAACATGGTTGCATGCAATATTGCATGGCCCCAAGCAGCGATCGGGAGCTTGGTACGTATGACCAACGATCGAGCAATCATTTGTAAGCATTTAATGAATGTCTCTGCCAGGCCATTCTGGGTGTGAACACAAGGTACATGATGTTCAACTTCAACCCCAACTGACATGCAATAGTCATCAAAAGTTTTATATGTGAATTCTCCAACATTATCCAATCGAATAGATTTGATTAGATAATTAGGGTGGTGAGCCTTGATAACCTGAGCCAACAGTTTGGAGAACGCAACGTTCCTTGTGGACAACAAGCACACTTGTGACCAACGTGTGAAAGCATTAACCAAAACCATAAAATATCTAAATGGTCCGCAGGGAGGGTGAATCGGTCAACAAATGTCCCCCTAAATCCTTTGTAGAAAAATAGGAGGATTCGAACGAATATTGTCATACGAAGGCTTAGTAATAAGTTTTCCTATGAAGCAGGTTTAACATGCGATTTCTTGAATCGAACCTAAATTTCGGGTAAGTAGATGCCCATGTAAAGATTTGAGGATACAGCGTATCGCTGTTCGTCTAAGGTGTCTCAAACAATCATGCCAAAGTGTAAGTTCGTGTGTGGTCCCAGAGGTAGAGCCGGCCACATAGTGGCTTTCTGTGAGGTGTATGGTCGTAGTATACAGACCACTCAGGATACGCTTTATCTTCGCTATAATACGCTTCTGGCCATATTCGTAGGAAGTTATGCATATAAATTCAACTCTATTTTCTACATAGGTTTCAGCGTCGTAATTATTATCTTTAATGTCCTTGAAACTCAACAACATTCTTCCAGAATGCGAAGAATAAAGTGTCTCATCAATGGTCAAAATTGTACCATTAGACAACATTATATGTGTCTTACCGTATCCTTCGATCAGGTTGGATGGGCCTGAGAGGGTTGTCAGATGTGTATTCTTAAGTATGAAGTTAGTGAAATAGATGTGTTCACGCAAAACGATGTGCATGGTTGCACTCTCTGCTAGACAACTAACTTCCCCACTAGTTATACCTAGAATGAAAATTAATTTAAATCAGTCACATGCATAAAAGTTCTAAAAATAAATATCCATTCAAAATAATTTTAAGTATTCAAGGATGGTAATTAATTAAAAACTTAATATCCAAAAACAAATCACCAACAAATAATCCAAACATAAAGGAAAATTGTTCAAAATAAAACCAAAAAACAAGAAGGGGTTCAGCCACTGGTGGATTTCGGCCCCGATGTCTAAATTTCAGCTAAAAAAATAGTTTATGTCTAAGATTCTAATCTTCCATAGGGGTGATAGCCTCTCGAAAGTTGAAAACCTCCATCTTGGTACTATCTAATTCATCCACTTACACAAAGTTTGATTCAAACTTCTTACGACCAGAAAGATATTTAGTTACATCTTTTGGGGAGCTCAGCAAACACGGGACCAATGGTCCTTTGAACCACAGCGATAGCACATATCTGCATCCATGGTTTTAGGTGCTTTGCCCTTATTCTTGAAGTCTGGGGCTTTTGGAGCAAGGTTATGGCACTTCTGAGCTTTGTTTCCTCCTTTAGATGGGTCTTGGCTCTGTTGACCTTGACGCGGTGGCTTCTGGCTGCCCCAACCACGCCTATGTTGGCGTTTTGGGCGTTTTTTTATGCTATAATGTGCTTTAGGCACAACAGTCGCCCTACTAGGTCGAGCTTGATGATTTTTCTTCAACAACTAATTCTATTTTTCAATGAGAAGTAAAAAAAAAAGATCAAATCCGAAAACTTAGTAAACTTTTGAGCTCTATATTGTTGCTGCATGACAATATTAATAGTAGAGAAGGTCGAATAGGTCTTCTCTAGGAGATCATCTTCGGTCAAGGGCTTGTTACAGAACTTGAGAAGTGATCGGATTCGACAAACTTCAGAATTATATTCATTCACAGACTTAAAGTCTTGGAAGTGCAAATGCTGCCAATTATGTCTTACTTCAAGCAAGAAGATGTCATTTTGGTGATCAAAACGATCAGACAAAGCGACCCATAATGCTCATGGATCCTCCTCAACAAGGTAGTCGGTTTGCAGTGCATCATGAATATGTCTTCAGATGAAGAACACCGGACATGTTGCTTCTAGTAGTGGTATGGGATTATGGTTCACCGTAAAACCTCTTCCTAGGTGACAGAGAGTGAAATCTTGACATCAACAAACCAAGAAACCTTCGGGTTCAAGTTACAATTTTTGAATTTCGACGAGATTACGAAAATCATGACCACGATTTTGACGGGGATAACTTCAAGTCGTCGGGAAAGGTAGCCGTAGTGGCTGAGCATGGCTGCAGGCCATGCTTTTGTTAGAAAATCAGTGGTGATGCCGGTGATGGCGTCGGGTTCTGGGTTCGAATACTAGGGGGCTCCATGGTCTCAGCTTGCTCGCGGGTGTGGGTTCGAAGAACCCTGGAAAAAAAAAATTCTTATTTTTTCTTGATTTCCATATTATAATTCAATGCATATTGACAAATAATTTAATGCATGAGCAGATATAGGATGCAATTCATGGCAAATATCAAATTCACATAATTCAACAATTATGGATATAATGCATACACAATTTATGTAGAATTTAAAATTCGAAAAATGTAAAGTTGGGTCATGCATTATGGTGAATGTTCATGCTATCAAGGCTGCAAAAATATCGAAATAAAAACCGTTGGTTTGGAAGAACCTAATTGCATGATGATATTGGTAAACTGGTTTGATGCATAAACTTCCACGTCAGATTCCTAAATGCAACGGTAAGAGCGCGTTGATAACGTATTGTGACCTATTTTATCTGACAAGGGGAAGGGGGCTAGTGGCGTAGAAAGAGAAAATAGAGAGAGATGTGTTTGTAAGGTTGTGTAGAGGAATGTGTGTTATCCCCCTACGCAGTGCCCTTATTTATAGTAATAAGAGAGAATAAATCATTCTCTTCCAAGGAATACAAGTCCATATAGGAAAGAATAGCTATAATCAAATCTAATCTAGGATTTACACAATCACACTTAAACCAGAAGTTTATAACATTTTGAGCACTTTCGTTCATCATTTTATATATATATTGTTTCCCACATACACAATCCCCTTCTTCTAGCACAAAAATATAGAACTTATATAGTAAAAATAGAATAATTATCAAACAAACTAACTACGTCTTATATTTTTATGGGGTGCCGAGGGCCTTTTGATTCAATGAGCATAAAATAATAAGGTAAACGATCACGGTGATTCCCCTCTGAATCATTGATCAACGTACAAAATAATCGATTGTTCATTTTTAAATCATATGAATCACGGCATGATTAATATGTATTTTTTATTGACAATCGTCTAAGCGTACATCTATCCATTAATTCGTTTACTCGAGCGCATGAGCACTCACATGTTTAAATTGTGAATGAATGAAGAATTAAAGGGGTGGGACTTCTGAATATGATCTGTGCATTCGATCACGATTCACGCCTTTAATAATTGAAGTTTCACATTAGAACATAAGTGTGTCTTACGCAACCCTCTTTAGTCCCCACGATCCATTCATTTTTGAGGCACGAGGATATGCCAATTACCGGGTTGACCATTAATCCTCATGACCAGCAGTTCCACAATTTGGTTGTTTTGGTAATTAACACCAACCAATCACAATCAAAATTACATAAATATATGATTTTGCTTTCACTATTAACGAATGGACCAGGCTTCGCCAGACCCTAAAAAATAAATTAAAAGAGGCTGAAATTATTGCAGATATCGATCAAGAAAAAGACCTTTTTTTCCAAGTGATTATTGTGAAAGAGACTAGCAGTTGGCCACAGCTAGCGGGAATAGATAAGCAACCCACCTAAGCTAAGCAATTGTTCCTATCACAAAAACAAGGACCAAATTTGTTGCTCCTTTTAATGCGTCTCTTGAAGTACACTGAATTGGAACCATGCATGCCCACAAGTTCACATGGACATGGGCAGAGATACTCCAAACGATCGTGATCACGCTCGTGTTTTTTTCTTACTTATATGCATGCATACTTCACATGCAACTTAACTAGCAAGGATAGTTTGTCTTCAATATCTGTTTATGCAAACTAGGGATGATATCGTGCAAGCTAGGTTATAAGGGATTTGGAATGGAAAACGTGGCCATGAAAGTGGTTGTTTGGTTCAACATTTTCTTCGTGCATGTAGTTGAATCACTATTATAAACAGGTGTACATAATTATTCTACCGACATTCATTTTTTACTTATAATTTGTGGAGCAAGTTAGTTTAAACTTCATGGATGACCACTGTTGATGAAAAGAAAAAAACTATGAAAGGAGTTAATTGAAGTTCTGCCATACATATGGGAGCAGAGGCATATGAACCCGGGTGGTCTCAAGACCACTCAAAAGTCCAAAGAAGTGTCGGTGAGGACCTCTGGGGATCACCCAACGGTCTGGACATATGGTGGAAGAGAAAAGACCACAATGGTTGTGCAGATATGGTGAAACATAAGTTTTGAACCAAGAAGAAAGACCAACATAACTTTGTTGTTCTTGGACCTAAGTTCCTACAAAGAAGAAAGACCATCTCTCCCTTTCCCACGTGACCAATTCCCCCTTTTTTTTTTTATTGTTTTCCATTCATGTTATGCCACCTAGGATTTTAATTAACAAAGGGATGGTGTATTACTCAATCAATACTTTTTCTACCATCTGTTCGACATCGTAAATTCTTTTAAAATTCATTATAATTAAATACGATCTCTGAAAAATATTTCGTAAAATACTACAAACTCATAATCACTTGAACTTTCACCTCATATCATCAAATTCGCTAAAGTACTAAAGCAAAAGTTATAATATTTTATATGTTATATGTTAAATAGTAAACCAAACTCAAATTCTCAATATCAATATAGTTTTTAAGCGTAAGTAGACACTTATTTATATGATATATAATAAATTTACGTAAATTTGTTTAGTCCGTCTAGATCCATTCTAGGCACATAGGCTCGAGGTCCTAGCCTATCACCCGAGTGCCTAGCGTACCTTGATTATGACCACATAATGTATTAGAATTCTAGATCTGCTAATTCATGCGATACCCCTATTGGTTTATGTTCATTGGATCCTAATTAGTAAAAAGAAGAGTTTATTAATTTGATTTCTTTCTTAAAGAATGTTAAGGTTATTATCAGCAAATATTTGTATCTCTTTGGGTTTTGTTGAATGGACACGTCATGTTCAATTAGGTCAACCAAAAGCCAACTGGCATCCCTATCTCCTGTGGATGCGTGGTGATTACCTTATATGAAATCGTGACAGGGCAGCATTGTCAGCACTTACGTGTTGCACACTAATCATGTTGGTAAATTATCCAGGTGGGTCATAGTTATCATTTTAATTGGAAAGGGATCCTCTCTTCAATCTAATTCTCCTCATCATACAATCCGGACTTTTAAAATTTAATCCAACGGTTAAAATTATTATAACTTTAAAGTAGGCTTATATTTTTAAACGTTTGATCAAATTTCAAAAATCCAAATTATTTGACGAGAAAAATTAGATGGAATAGATCCGAAGACGATCCCTTTCCATTTTAATTGCCAATTTTTCTCTCATTGATTGCTCATGATCACCATTTTAATATGTATTTCTCCGGTTGAGATATAATCAATTTACAATTTTTAACTCTTTGTTATTGCATGATTTTGTTTTTAATTTTTGAGGTTGTTGTCTCCCATGTGTCGTGGCTCTTTGGCCCGGTTTAATGTGAACTATTAATTTGAATAAGACTATTCATTACATTGAAGATATTTTCAAGATTACTCGAAGAAAAAATATCATTACTAGTACTCCTAAAAATAGTAGAATTAAAAGAGATAATTTTTCTTTATAAGTAATCTTCAACTTGAACAAAATAAAAAAATTATCATCCATTTTTCTTGTCAAAATGCTTTAAAATTGTAAACAGTCTTGTCAAAGATAGAAGCCTTTAAGTACTGTTTGATAAAATCATTACTCTTGTGAAATTTCTTTACTTCACGAATCATGATCTTTTGCTTTTCTTTTGATGTAGTTAAAATGTTTTTAATTCGATTGCTTTAACCTACCATAATGGTGGATTATAAAGGAAAGCAAATGTCGTATTAGATGCCTGCAGCAATACACAGCTATCAAAAGTTGAAAATAAAGGGTTTATGATATATTAGAATTCTCTACAATCTTACAATTCTCAAAATACTACTTCAATAATCTATTCTTCTCTATAAGGAGGTATTTATAAGATTACAAAGAAATAATACTAGGAAATAAATCAAAACAATCATTTGTCTACAAGACAAGGAAACCTAGACTAAATCAAAACCCTAATTAAATCATATAAAATCACTAATTAAATCAAATCTTAAAATACTTTCCTTTTTATTTTCCAACACCCCCCTTAAACTCATGATGTGAAATCATGAGTTTGCCAAGAAGGAAATCTTCATTGATACGCTGAAACTAACGCCAATTTTTTTGAAGGCTCAACAACTCACAATCCATCAGAATTAACGCCTACTTTTGAATGCTCAGTTGGAACTAGTGCTAATCTTTTCGAAAACCAAACTAGAACATACGTCTCTTTTTGAAAGCCCAACGAACAAATCATAATCCTCGGAACTAACGCCTCTTTTCGAAAACTCAACTGGAACTAGCGCTAATCTTTTTGAAAGCCCAATTGAAACTAACGTCTTTTTTCAAAAGCCCAATAAATAAATCTCTTGATATGTTGGAACCAATGCATCTTTTCGAAAGTCCAGTTGGAACAAACGCTAATCTTTCCGAAAGCCAAACTAAAACTAACGCCTCTTTTCGGAAGTCCAAATCACCAAATCTCTCTTTTTTATATCTTTATTCTCTTTCTTTTTTTCTGTCATTTTTTCTCTTCTTCATGGCAGCGGAAAATTATCTTCTTCTAACAATTGTAGACAATTTTCACCCTCAGGTTCATGGCATGTGGGTGCACGAAGAAAATTAGATTCGTACACCCACAAGGAAGCGCTAACAACAAAGTTCAATCGAGAATCAAACTTTGCTCTGATACCAAGTTGAAAATAAAGAGTTTAGGATAGATTATATTCTCTACAATCTTACAATTCTCAAAATACTACTTCAATAATTTATTCTTCTCCATATGGAGGTATTTATAAGATTACAAAGAAGTAATACTAGGAAATAAATCAAAACAAGCCCTTGTCTACAAGACAAGGAAACCTAGACTAAATCAAAACCCTAATTAAATCATATAAAATCACTAATTAAATCAAATCCTAAAATACTTTCCTTTTTATTTTCCAACATCAAATTATTTTATATTGAATCGATTTAGAGTTTCTGGTTGAGAACCCTTCAAAATCTCAACAGAGAGACATGGCCATGTATCCTTAATTTGACAAACGAACCAAGCCAAGGACATGAGTATTTCAATTTCCCTATGCTTTATTGTTTCCTTTTGCTCGTAAGTATTTGTTCTTTAAAAATAAATGCATAAGAAACTGCATCGCACGCAAGTGAATAAAAGCGATCGTTCATGCACTTGAAAGTTGAATTTATGTGTTCGCTTTTCCCCCTCTAATAGTATTTACGTGATAAAGAGGCGTAAGTTTTTAACCATGAATAAAAGGTTCAAGTCCAACTAGAATTTGCGTCTAATTAGTACTCGACCAAAAGCAACATATATATATATATATATATATATATATATATATATATATATATATAGCTAGTAAACGGACTCCCAAAATGTGGTTGCCTGCATCATTCCAAACCATTGCCTTTGATGATTTTGGCTTATTTTTGTTTTCTTTCAGGGCTGCAAGACCCTTTCTTTGTTATTTTTGCAACGTGCTTTTAACTAATCGATCTCGACAGAGAAATCAAATGCATGATCATGTATAAATTTACAGCCCTTAATATAAATTAATTAACAAAACTCAAAGATCCTTGGAGACGATCCGATGATGTGAGCTTAGATAGTGACTCATCAAATATTAATAATCAAACACATAGATATGTATGGTTTTTTTTGAGAATTGGAAGTTACACACTATTTTTCTATTTAACACAAGTTTCTTTATTTTTTATCATCAGATTGAATAAATCAAATACAAATTAAACATGAGTGTACAAAAAGAAGTTTTTTTTAACGAAAATAGTCCTTGAGATTGTAGTAACTCCTCACTTTGATCTTTGAGATTTAAACTTGATAGAAATGATCCCTGAGATTGTCCTATTAATCATTTTGATCATTCTGTGAGAATGTATTTTGAAAAGAGAGATGAATATGAACGGCATGGGGCACGAAGAGAAATGAAGAAGAAGGAATGAAGCAAAATTTTGAATGTGAAAACAAATTAAAAGTAATTTTAGATTTTAGTTTTCATTTCATTATGCATTCCGCATGCATTTCTTTTATTTCTTTTTTACCATTCTTCATCCCTCATTTTGTCCCGCCTATTTTCTCTGTAACATACAAACGAAAGACAAAAATAAACGGACCACAAAATATAAAATAGCTTCTTTTAATGTATATAAAGTGGGTCTTTGTGATTACTACTAGGAGTTACATAGCACAAGTTCAAAATCGTGGTAGTGTTAATAGTAAGTTCCTTGGACAAGTGGTAAATCCATGTGCATTATTATACATCGTCAAGGAGTGCCTTGTATTCATTAATATATGAACCTTTATTAGATATAACACCAAAAGCAAACAAAGCTAGTTATTTAATTAATTAATTAAATTATGACGCATGTTGGCATGATATTTGAGCCGCAAAGAGTTGCATTCGACGTGGAACTCCAATTCCGCATAGCTCGATAATTTAGCTTTACAAGAAAATAACTTTATGTTTGATTAGTGCACAAAGTAACTAATTTATGATTTATCGAGTTTTATGTGTTTAAATAACATTACTATTGTCAATCATCCATAAATGTTTAAGGGGAACATTTAATAGAAAATCAGCAAATTTTGGCAACATAGAAAAAAAAAAAAAAAAAAAAAAACCACCAAAACTTACATTCCCATATTTGCATACTGATGTCATAAGGAAGATGTTTAAAATTTCTCTAACAAAATTAAGATGGGAAACTCTGAGTGCGTTGCCTTAAAAGCTAGAGAGTAATTTCCATGGCGGCATCTCATGCCAATCGCACAATGCCATGTGAAGAAAAACTTACCCGTGCCATGGAACCCTCTCTCTTACAACTGAAGAAACTAATGTCGATCAGGGCGCACAAAAAGCAGGGAGTTTAACCCACAAGTTCAACAAACAGAGACATGTTAAAAGTCGCCTACCACCTTAGTTTAATGAAGGAAAAAGAAAAAACAGAGAAATCAAGTGTAGCACCTCAACTAATTTACAGAAGACGAGGATTTTTGTAACTGCATACAGGTTGATCCACCAGGTTCCTCGATTTGAAAGTCGCGGCATCAAAGCTATCACCATTCTTCCCAAATTGCAGCAAAGCAAATGAAGGAGGATTACCGTCTCTATGCAGCTCAGATTCAAAATTGATGGAGGCAAAAATCCAAGTCCGGTGCAGAGTGTATAGACAAATTGTTATTCCAATGTTTATCTCCCTATAATACCACCTCTCCGTTGGAAGCCATTTCTTCCTCAAGTTCTTTAATTAACTTCTCAATCTGCCTTCTATATACCGGCATGAAGTGATCACTAATCATGGTTTGTGACAACCTCAGCTTACTGTACAGAGATCTTGAAGTAAGGAAAATACCAACCCTAGTCTCTTCTGGCTGCTCATTGCCCGATCCACTCAAGCTAGGGCCACTGCTTTCACTATCCGCACCACCATGGTGAACGGTAACAATATGCATGATTTTCCCTGCAGGAAAAAATCTATGTGCTTCCTTCATGTCAGGAGCAGAGCTCTCTGGCCGACCATCACTTGCCTCTGCAATTGCGGCTTCTTCTTCTTCCCTTATTTCATTTTCCGCATTCCTTATTTCATTTACCACATCGCCATCCTCACCTTCTGTTCTATCATAAAGCTCATGCTCAAGTTGTTGCCACAATTCAACTTCAGTCATCCGGTCTTCATGTCTATCATGGTCTGTGAGCCCCTCATGCTCATCACCGACATCGCCATCAGCATCTTGACGCATTCTATCAGAATAAGAACAATCAATCTCTGAAGTCCATTCCATTCCTACAGATGAAGATACAGGAAGGTCAATGGTTTCAATGGCAGTTGAGCTTGTGGTTCTCTTGGGGGGTGTAAGAAGAGGGTCAGAAGTCTCTGTGTTGCCACCATAGGATCCTCCAGAACTTCCTTCATCATTTGAGTTTGAATGAGCAGCTGAGGCTCGGTGACGAGGAGCCATGCACGACCATGATGACAAGCCAAGGGAAGGACGAGTCCATGCTGCCTGAGCCATGCTCTGGGCTCTTCTCATAACAACCTGTGAAGTCAGAAAGTTTCACAAGCTAATCAAATGATTAAGTAGAAGAGGAATACAGATTCCAAGTTCCAACCGCCGAATTACACAGTTGAAAGCTTCTATAACAAGAATGTCACAAGACATGACACATATTAGAAGTGGTATTTGGTTGATTACAAGCAGGTTGTGAAAGGACAAGAACACAATGCGAAACAAAACTACATTAAAAAGAAAAAAGGTTACCTGTGTACCATTGGAAACAGGGCGTAGAATCGCCCCCGCCCCAGCAACTTTTGCCTTTGCACTGGCAATGGAGGGAAGCCGTGATCCCAAAGCTGAAGCAGAACGATAGACAGTGCTAAGAATTCTTGTCTGCTCAATCTGATTTCTCAAGTCATTTATCCAAGCAGACGCTGTAACCTGTAAAAAGATACAAAATTTTATAAAACAATACATTAGAAAGAGACATGGTAGAACCATAAAAGGAATATCATAAGCATTTGCAACGTCTCAATGAAACTACAGAAAGCATGCAAGTTTTTCAAGCATCAACAAGCCAGAGAACCAGCACTGAATGGCTGTACAGAGAAAATTTATCGAAAATAACAAGCTATCATGGAAAAAAACAATATTGGGCATATTCAACAAATATCATTAATCCTTGTCGAAAGCCCATTTATTTACCGGAAGGAAATATTACAATCACTAAAAGAGAAATGAGAAAAGAGCACACAGAGATGGCGCTAGAGTATGAGCTTTTCCTGCTCGTCATAATCGGACTAAAATCACCAGTAATAACACAAACCATTTAGAAGAACAAACAATGTACTGTAAATTGAAAAGCTTTATCAGCACTCAGCAGCAACAAAAACAATCTGAGTACCACAAACTTTGTCCAAGTCAATTTATAGGGAGAATATACTAGTTATGACCCTATTCAAGAAGTGTCGTCCCTATTCAAAATCAGCATATTTAGTCAACCAGATTAAGCATCATTAGCCCCACAACAACAAAGATAGCAATCTCCCAAGGAGTACTCAATAACAGAGTTTAAGAACATAACCTCAGCACGCAAATCATCCACTGACGCAGCAGAGAACGTGGGCACTAAGTCAGCTCCATTGACAACGGATGTAATAAAACGACCTCCTGATTCTGCCAATTCCCAAGTCATACAGGCAGCTGCGTTGTTATACGTAGTTAGTGCTAATAGAAATACTTAACCGAACAAAAAACGGTTACATAATGCTAAACTAAACAAATATCCAGATTCAGAACAAAATAATACAAGACAGAACTAAAAGGGTTTTTTGGTGTTGAGAATACAAAAAAAGAAACCCGACCTGATGCACAGCACTGAAATTCATATTAGGCCATGGCATCTAATGAACACAAACCTGGAGCAAATGTCACACAGGTGGTTGTTGAAAGTTCTTTCTGCTCTCGCAATATATACGTTAGAAGTGCTGCAGTGCCTCCACCCAAAGAATGCCCTACAATCTGTCAGAAACAATTATGTTATACATGTTTTGATCTTGTGGACCATAATATTGTTCGAAGCTACCAAATGGTTTAAGACGAAATTTGAACAATATGTTACACGAATCTACTTAAAATATTGTAAGTTCGATCAAGTTCCAAGAAAAAACTGTTGGTAGTCATACGGTATGTGCAATTCATAATACAGTTAACAGGAGAAGACTGCTGAAATAACTGATCTGATAATCCATAAAGCCCCACCCATCAACTGTAGCAGCAAAGCTGCTACAGTGGCACAGTTATAGATATGCAAAATAAAAAAAATCAATAAAAATGATACTGGAAGGTATCAGAGCCAAGATGTCTACTGAAAAAGTATACTTTCTAGAAACTACTACATCAGAATCGTTTAGATCAACAACATAACAATATCTGCTAATTAGCCAATTAAGATGAGTAGTAAAATAGAGAACATCCACACTTCATGTCACTACCTTAAGTTCATAGTCAGGATATTCTTCAAGTGCTTTTAGCAGGCAAGGTTTTGCAAGCTTTGCAATCCATCGAGCAGCTGCAACCATTCCACAATGTGCATAACCCAAAACTAAATTACTGACTCCTCCCTCATGTACAACACTGTGATGGAATGGTACAACCGCTCCCGTTGCAGCCGTCAGAGTGTCCTTAATACTATGGGTTCCACGAATCAGCAACAGAAAACACTTCTCATTATGATCAACAAGAATTGTAAAAGCAGGCTTCAAGATCTGCAAAACACAGTAAATATAGAATTTGATATTAACCGATAGTGCTAATTAATTTTTTATGCCATTGACAGTAAATAGTGCATAAAGACACTGACCAACGATCACTACAACAGTAACAATATGTAAGTAACGTAACCTACTCCTGCTTTGGGTTCCTGCAGAAGAACATTCTCTTCTGAATAGCCTGTCTCCTCTAAAAACAATGGAAAAGGTTTCTTCGAAAAATGCCAACACAGTGTCAATAAGTTTAAGAGGTATTTGAGTTCAGCAATTATTTGAGATCCTTTTAGCTGTTGACTGTCTATTCCACCAAATACACCATGAACGTGTAAGTTTCCCTGCACCATACAGACGAGCTATTATCAAATATCACTCTTCCAACCAAACCAAAGAAGAAAAATGACTACTTGGTATATATACCAGATAAGGGCTCATATAATCAAACAATAAATACAAGAAGGATAGCATGTCATGTAACTTTTTTTCTTTTCTCGTGAATCTATTTATCTCCAGAATGGCACACACTTTTGGATAATTCCTGTATTGGTTCTGTTATTATCCCAAAGAAGTGCTAATGATAGGTAAACTTCCCAAATTTTTTGTGAAAGCTGCAGAGTATAATGTCACATTTTTCACCATTCTGTTTTTACCACTCAGTTAGAAGGATGCTTTTCATAATTCAACCGCCCAGTTTTCCATCTCTAGATTGAGTAATATATTCAGATATAAGATACTAATGATTTTTGTAAAAGCAAGATCCGTCTATCATGAATCTTAATACTAAAATCTCGCCACAATGAAAGCAACCATCTAAGTGACACGAATCCCGCATGCGATAGTTATAAAATCAGTGTAACCACTGTATTCAGCACATAAAGCAAAACCCACATGCAATGATCGCAAAATCAATGTAAACACTGAACCCGACACAGTCAAGAAACTATGTCCATGAAAACATTTTACCTGCCTCTTTAGAAGAAAGCTAATCCCAAATGCCAAATCCCCTATAGGCCACTTCCCCAAAGTCTCAGAGTAAGTGAACCTAAGAGTCTCTGACAAAGTCGAAATGGTCTCCAGCCATGTAGCCGGGGCTTGAATTAACCTATGCGAAACGCGTTCAATTCCCAAAGGAGCATGATTGGGCACACCACCACCCCCATTTTCGTCATCATCACCGTCCGATGTAGGGGACTGTAACTTACGATTCAATGTATAATACAAAAGCGCAGCTGCACCGGCTGCGGTAGCCATAGTTGCAGTTGCCATTAGCTTACTATCCCTACAACAATACAAAATTAACAAAAATATGATCAAAATTCAACTTTAACAAAACCCCTGAATCCAAAATCCCCCAAATAAAATAAAAATTAATCAAATTTTCCTGCTTGTGTACAAAATCAACTCCCTTCTTAATTACCGCGAAATTTCTATAAATTAAAACCAAAACAATAAAAAATAAAAAAAATAAAAAAGTGAACAAAATCGAAAACCCAATAACGTGAAGAGAAAAATTCAAGAAAACCTGATTGAAATCAGAAATTGCTTAAGCGTTAAAACCCTAAAAATCGGAAATCCGACAGACATTTCGGGGGCAATTTGATACAATAACATTCAAAGGCAAACGGAAAGCGTACCTGAAGAGATCGATTGTGGCGTGGATAAAATGGTAATTGAATGAGATTATCTTCGAGCATAAGGCATCGAATAAAAGATTGATCCTTTGACAAAAGCGAGATAGAGCCTATAAATTCTGCGCTTCTTCCTCTTTATGGGTTTGGAGAGTTTGGGAGAGCTTTCGCGCAGTTTTGAAGCAAAACGGCAGGCGGGGGCGTAGTTTTGGTTGGGGACACGTGTCGGGCGACGGAAGACGGTGAGTGGGAAAGGATGTGGCAATTAGAAACCGACCTGAACACGCTGCCTCCCATCCTTGTACATTTTCTCTCTGCAGCTGCCACAGGTCGTCAAACTGACTTATATTAAAATATTAAAAAAAAAATACCAAGACATAATTTTTATTTTTTGTCTGTAAAAATGAATTTTTTTTTTTATCTTTTGTTAGAAAATTATTTTATTTTATGGACAAACAACTTAAGCATGTTTGTAGTTTTAAGTTGTTAAAAAAAATATAAAAAAATAAAAGCTTATGCATGTTTGAAACTACTTCTAAAATAAGTAAAACTGTTATTTTGACAGCTAACGCTTATAACTTTATAAGGGAAGAAAACCCAACTACACTTAGGTTGTAAAAGCTCCTTCTGGAGTGCTTCCCTAAGGTTTTCTCCAACCCTGGGCTAAAAGCTAACCCCTCCCTCAAACCCAATCCAACCCAAGCAAAATGTGTGGGCTAAAACCTAATAGCCAAATTCCCCCTAAAAAATAGCCCAAGATTCGGTGTGGGCCCCACCTGTGTGATTGAAATCGGGTGGTTGTGCGCCAAACGCCCCCCACCCACTCACCAGACGCACACAATGCGCAAGCACTTAGCCTGACTAGGCCCCACCCACGTGGGCATGTCGACCACATTCCCCAAGTGAGCCAACGGCTCTTTTTATCGAATGGATGGAATCAACAGGCCGTTGGATCACCAACGGTCTAGATTCAAAATTTTTTTTAGTTTTATATTTATATATTTATTGAATCCAACGACTGAAATTGAATATAATCAAATCTAACGGTAAAATAAAAAAAAAAAAAGATTTAACGGCTCAAATTTAAATCTAACAGCAAAAATAATTAAAAAAAATTATTTAACTTAAAATTCACCCAAAAACTCTATAAATACCTATGTATTTTGTTCAACATCCAAGCAAAACTCACTTTTCTCCTACAATTCTTCCAATTTTTCTTTCTACCATTTCTTCCCATTTCCAAATTTTTCAAGATGGCAAAAGAGCATATTAGAGGTCGGAATTGGACCTATGAGTAAGATGTTGCTTTTATGTTTGGCATGGATTTCTATTAGTGAAGATGGTGCCGCTGGCACGAATCAAAATAAAAAGGTTTTGTGGGGTAAAATCGTTAATAAGTTCTATGAAAACTTCAATGCCAGCATAAGGGAAGGTGGTGGTATTTACGATTGGTGGAAGGTTATTAACAAAGCGTGCACTTTATGGAAGGGAAGCTTGGAGAGAGCCGTGGTTGACATGACTAGTGGAAGGAGTGCCGCGGAAATTGTGAGTTTCTTTGTTGATATTTTATTTGTCATGTACATAATATTATTTTGCAACTAATTGTTTTTATGTATTGTTTGCATAGGGTGACAAAACAATGACAATTTACAAGACAAGAGTGACACCAAAAGGACAACCTTTTAAGTTGCATCATGCTTGCAACGTCCTCAAGGATTGTCCGAGATGGGGAACCGATGTGGACCAACAATGGGGAAGATTATTTCAACTTGAAGCTGCATCGACAAATGATGTCAATGAAGGTGTCAATGAAAGTGTTGATGAATTGACCCCAACTTCTTCTTTTGCAAGGCCCCTAGGAAGAGATAAGCAAAGGGAAGTAAGGAGAAAAGGGAAGTCCCAAGATCCGATGAGTGCACAAATTGCTACCGGATTTGCAAGATTGATGCCATAGCTCTCAACAAGAAGAAGTGGCCCGAATGTGTTCGGCCATGAAGGAAGAAAGGGATAGGGAGCAAGAAAGGTTTGAATGTAATTTCATGATGGAGGACCTCAGCAAATACACTCCAGAGATGAAGAAATTCTTACGTGATAAACAAAAGGAAATTTTGCGAAAGCATGCCATAAGGAGTATATTTCAAGATGATGAATCATCTCAAGGCTATATCCCAAGTCCACCACCACCAAGTCAATATGGTGGATATCATTATTAAGTTTATGTAGTTTATAAATTATCGATTGTATTAAGTTTATGTGGTTTATAAATTGTCGTTTGTATTAAGTTTATGTTGTTTATTAATTTTTGTGTGTATTAAATTTATGGCTTATTAATTATTGTTTCTATTAATCTATTGTACTTTGATGTACAATATATGCCTATCAAGCCCTTTGAGGACTTGGCGTCCACCATGAAAGTTATTAAACCTTGTATTTCCTATTGGTTTCTGATTGGCGGTGGTGTAAATTTGAAACACTCTATTCCCCTCTCATCACCGTCCAAAGAAAAGTGGCCAACAGGAATTTGATGTCTCAACAACTAATTCTGGAAAAAAAAAAATGGCTACAAATCATAAAAGAGTGAATTTTGACAATCATACAACAGTAATTCAACTAAAAAAAGTTGCAGACGTCGGAGTAGACATCCCGGCCAAATCGCTTCTAATGTTTTAAGTTAACCTGATATTCTGAAAGGGATACGAAAATATGCAGCACATTATCAAAACCGAACATCTCCGGGCAGTATTGGCTTAAGGCCAGGACTCAGTCTCGCTCACTTATAGCAGTCAAGTGCTCATCAATCTCTTCGGTGGACAGCACTCTGAAGACTGGATTCTCCTTTACCACCACTCCAACCTGAAAATGGCAATGGAAATTAACATACATTTTATTTGATAAAAGTTACTTCTGCTGCAAATGCATTATTATACCATCACCATCGCGATACTCAAAATTTACCATATATTAAATTCCTAGTTGCAAAGGGTTTGGCATATAATGCCCAAATTTTTACGCATGTAGGGGCGTGACATTGATAGAAATTAAGATATACAAAACCATTAAACAAAGGATATTGAAAGTAACTTTGCAAAGCAGTTTTCCAGAGAGATCTCACACAATAACAATTTTTACCCAAGAAATGTAATTAACAGAACAGACTCCTGAGTAGTAGATAGTACACTTCGAAGGTATACGATGCCCAACTGGAAGCAGGTTGCTACAGGAGATGCAAAACTAGATTATTTTCAGACCCTCTTAGGCTCCTATGGAAAATTGAAGACTGAAGGGAAACAATTGACTTGGATCTTTAGAGGCCTATGGAGTAAAGCACTTATGATCCCAAAGTAACAAACTAAATTGCCTTAGTTAAAGTTATGTGATATAATGTGAAAACTCCATAGAGTGCCATGTCAGGACAAGGTAAAACCTATGTGGGAATATACTGTAGCATCATACGAGCAATGAAAAGTTACCAGTATGTCAACAATGCATTTAAGGTTCCCATCACAAAACAGTAAAATTTCAAACACTATAAGGGCGTTTTCAAATACCTCAATTTCAGTGGCCTTGAAATCCTCTTGCAGAACTGATTGCAGGGCAGAAACACAAGTCTAAAAATGAAACAAATATGCGAAGTTAGAGGAAGGAACCCAAAATATTATTATTATTATTATTAGTATTGACATTCCTACTCTTGTTAACTATGACATAATCATAGTTCAATAGCTAACAGCCACCAAAATCTCCAGAATAAATTTATTCTAACAATATAATATCTTATGCACCCTGTTCAATATATTATGATAAGAAACGTCTACCTGCACAGTCTCGTCATAAGAGAATGAAGGTTCATTCTTCATTTTTTTCTCCAAGAAATTAATGGCCTCTTGCTCTTTCGATCCAGCACTTGTCGCCTAAGATGCATAATAGTTGATCAGTTGAGAACTAGAACCATAGGGCGATGCTCTAAAACAGAGAGATATAACTCTGGCAGAGTAGAGCTAATAGTGATGTCTCAAGATAATACATTGATGTCTCAAGATAATACATTATTCACTCTTTGTTGAAACTATCTACATATTACAGTGGTGCAAATTAACCTTTGTGCTTTCTATAAATGGAAAAGCATGCACTAAAGAGGGAAAAAAACTGCATGAGTGTCTGTTAATTAGAACCAAAATAGGGGTTGCTGCATACTTGAAACTTGTGGAGGTTCTGATGAAAAATTCATTGATATTGCATACTTGAAATTTGTGGAGCTAATGAAAAGAAATATTATTGGCACATTACCTTGTGACCAAAATAATGGCCAGCTGGGTCGCACTTGTAGAGCTGAGGTCCGAGCTCTTCATCAATACCCAAAACCATTGCCACTACGAAAGCAAACATAAATTGTAGACAAATGATAGCATCAGCAGAAGTGCAAAGGCAATTCATCAAGTTATATAGGGTGGAAGATGGAAGAGAAACAATTAATATGCATTATTGCATGATAAACTTTTACGCAAGACAAAAAGGTTATTAACTGCCATAGGAAGGACTGAATGCTGACCTACTCCCAGTGGTCTCATATAAGCATGCTGAGTATATATTTGTGATTTGTCTGCAATCCTGTCATACAAATGACATCAATAAAAAGGTCCAAGTTGGTGTCAGTCCTTGCTCTAAGACTTTGAGTACTTTTAGAGTAGATTTCCCCCTGCTGGGGAGAAAAAAAGCTTTGTTTTGGGGCATTTTAATCTAAGATCCTTGCCTTTAGATAACAAATGTGAACACATATGCCAACCAAAAGAGGATACCTAGACATTGAAACCAAAAAACTTTAACCTAGGGAAATGATTCCCTATCTTTTGACTAGAAGACAAAAATCCCTTGAATTCTAAGCTTAAACAGAAAATGCAAATGCCATCACCTCACTATGAATTCTCGGCACCACAATAATTTCTTTTATCTGACGGCCAAAATTTATATTTTCTGAGGAAAAAGGAACTAGATTTTTAAGTAATGCGGGTATCACTTGCATACTTACATGTGAGACACAGAGAGAGAGATGGAGGCATTTAAAATACATCCCTACACAGGCAGTTTGTAATGAAGTAAACCAAATAATAAGCTATGAGTTACGGCAACTGTAGATTCAATGGGACCAGGGCATCCATCATGGTGTTCATCACTACATAACCAATTAAGAGGAAGGGGTGAACAATTCTTACTTGAACTGGTAAACTCAACAAGACTTGCAAAATATAAAAAAAATTAAAAATTAAAAAAGCCTAAATAAGTGCTAACATAAAATGGATAAAACTAAACACTCTTAACTTAAAATATAATACAAGATAGGAATACTGAAAAACTGCATGCTAAAAGTTTGGTTGTATTATAGTATAGCATAATAGTGTATAAACACTTAAGGTGATTACCATTTAGCCAACACATCCACAGGCATCTCGTATCCATATTTGAAACGAAACTCAGCTGCTTCATTCCTTGCTTGAGAAACGAGGGTCCTCGCATCAGCTACAAAATTACATGTCAAGAGGATGAACCAAATGTGAGTTTTTGAACTACAAAAGAACCAACTTTCGCCCAAAAATCAAATGTTCGAGTTAGAGATTCCAACAAATTTCAAAGAAGAAGCCAAAAGGAAACCTGTCATGCCAGTAGCCAGCAACCCTAGGAACTTTGTGATGGGGAAAAGATGTGTGACACTTGTCTGATCCAAAAGCTTGTCCTGCATTAATTTCATGATGTATTTCCAACCCGCAAAAATTCAGATCGTGGTATAATACAGACTCAGCTATATAAATTAACAATACTCACCGGAACTTTCTTCTGAGTCACAACACATACGGAATCCTTTCCCCGGACACCAATTGAGGTGATCCCAGCAGCCTTAACAGCCTTAAAAGCATACTCTATCCAATCATCAAAAAAACCAAACTCAGAACACAACATCCCTAATATGCTATGCAATATTGACAACATTGACATAAAAATTTATCTTAATGTTACACCCCAGGCACATAAAATCAATAAAATAGTGAGATTTAAGTTGGTAATTCTCCTATTTTCCTCAGGTTTCTAAGAATCCAACAAAGGGATCAAGTTCAATAATCGAAATTAAGTCGACTACCTGCTCGTGACTCCAAGAAACCGAAACCCATACAAATTGAGCTACTTCATTTGACAGATGTATAAGTTGAGCTAGCAAATTTACACACCGACCAGAACCCAATACAAACAAATTAAGCATTCGCTTCTATCTTTTTCCCTTCTCTTTCTAAACTGAACGAGATTCATAATCTTGAATTTCTCCCCTCTTCTCCCCAGATTTCACCATTAAAACAAAATTATAATTAAATGGGTTTCGATCTCGGTGACCCATAAAACCCTGAAAAACCAAAAACCCACAAATATGCCCTATCTGAGGAACTATCCAACATTCAAATCGGAGAAATCGCACAGGAGGTATTGGTGATTATCTCATACCGACTTGGAAGAGACGACCTTCGGGTGAGAAAATCGTGATGTGGCGATCGTATCCGCCTCCGCTTCCTCGACTCATGCTTGAACTAGTTCGAAATGCTGAGCTTCTGCTTCTTCTTCTTCTTCCTCTCTGCTTTTAGGGTTCCTCCTGCTTCGCGTATCAGACTGTAATGGCTACTGCCGTACTGCGAGCGCGATTTTAATTAGAGGAGGAATCAATGAAAGCTTTTTTCCCAAGTTAGCTGGGTGTTGAAATTCGATGAGCCATACGACGGCGTTGCATGGGGCGGGTTTGCGATGGATCTCAATGTTACTTGTATCGCATTTGTTTGGGCTGAGCCCAGAAAGTAAAGATGGGCTAAAACTTGGACCAGCAAGCTTAAGAAAATACTTGAATCACAAGTCCAAATAAAAAGGTTTCCTCTTAGGACATGTTTATTAAATAAGAAATGAGTGAGAACGTAGAAATAAAAGAAAAACAAAGAAAGAATTCTCTAATTGATTTGATTTATGATATATAGGTGTTTAATTATCTAAACTACATATTAATAAAATTCACTTTATCAACCAAAAATCAATGAAATTACAATTACAACCTTTAATAGATAACTAAAAAAATGTGGAAAAAGAAAAAAATGGGGGTATTAAGTAATTTCGGACAAACCACTTTTTGCTTTTTTTTTTTTTTTTAAAAAAAAAAAAAAAAAAAAAACCTCCCTGTCATGTTACCTTATGACTACCCTCTAAAATTAAATATAAATAGTATCTAATAAAAACTGACCGCACGATGTACAAATGAACAAACACTATTGATTGATCTTCCAAATCTCCCTAAAGAGAATCCTCATGTGCAATAGACGTCATCTGCAAGCAATCAAATGATGAGTAAAAAATGACTCTCGAATATCTACTTTTCTTTAGTGCCAAAGTTTATACAAAGGTAGTTGCTTTAAATGGATCCGTCGCTTGTGGTGGGTCTCCGCTTTAGTCAACATTTACACAAAAATCCAAACCTCGCTGGAGACGTAGACTTCGAAATAGGTATCACTCAGTTCTCAATCTCAAGTGGCATGCCACATAACTTTTATGAATTTCTCAATTATAAGAGAGAAGAGATCCTCTCTGGATCTCTCCATAAAGTTCACCAATCAATTAATCTGGACCTTTAAAATTTGATCTAATAACTAAAATTATTATAACTTTTAAAAGGGTTTCCTGTTTTTAGCTGTTGGATCATATTTCAAGAACCCGGATTAATTGATTAGTGGGGGAGATCCGGAAGGGATCTCTTCCGGTTATAAACCTACACATGTCAGATGTTGTTCAATGCTCATTTGGACGTTGTTACTTGTTAGGAAAATTCCAATTCACCCAAAAAATAATAAAGTTTTTTAGTCAAAATGGTTCATGACCTCAGATTTGAAATCAATAGAAGTGGTCATTGAATTTGTCCACCATCAATCATTTTAGTTATTTCGTGAAAAATTATGTTAAATAAGAATCAAAATAACAAGAATATCCTCAATTTAATAAACGATAGACCAAAATGATTTGACAAAAATTAGGAAATTTTTATCATTTAGTCATTCTTTAATGAAGATTTTTCATTGAATGACTAAAATGATTGATGATAGACAAATTCAGGGACCATTTAGCTAAAAAAACCAAATAATAATAATTGATTTTTCATCTCTAGATTAATATGCATAAAAAGAGTTGAAAAAAGAGTGCTAAAAAAATAAAACTATAAGAACAAAAGTGCAACGAACCAAAAACAACTACTCTATAATGTTTCATCTCCGATGGTGAAGGGACTATATTTTATATTCCTCAATATTTTATTATTTTTATATTAAAAATATTAGGGTACAACACTTATACATCTGCTACTATGTACTGTTCATATTAATTAAACTACCATTTACGCCTATATAAATATATTTTATGGAACATTTTTGATGTGCTAACAAGGTGTGAAGTTGTAGAATGTAAGATGAGTACATATAGATTATGTGTTGGGGTATTTACAATTTGTTTCACAAAGATATGATTTGATTGAAAAAGAAAATTAAAAGCATAAGTGAGAAGGTTATGAGTTCTCTCTTGGTTGGCAAATTTCCACTATTGGGCCATCACCAATGGCCACACGTCAAACAACGGTGGTCCCATTTCATAAATGATTAGTGACCACCCTTCTAATCGCCGAATAGTAGTATTGTGAAAAAGTTGCTAGTACTTTGCAAGTTAAGCAAATTTCCGAGTGATGGGCCACCACCACCGGCCACACGGTAAACAACGGCAGCCCCATTTCATAAATGACTAGTGACCACCATTCTAATCATAATTTGACCGGGCGGTATCATTGTGAGAAAGTTGCTAGTAATCCGCAAGTTGGACAAATTTCCAAGTGATGGGACACCAACACCGGCCATGGGGCAGACGACGGTGGTCCCGTTGATACATGATCAGTGACCATCCTCCTAATTGAGCGGTTTGGCCGGACAGTATCATTGTTGAAAACTTGAAGGTGACATTCTAAGATGTGGTCCTTCCCGTATTTTAATTGTGCGGCTTTTGTGGCATTTTCTTAACCACATGTTTCATGAAATTTAGATGTGCGATTTAATAATAAAGAAATATATTCTTTTATCGGAAGAAGCTTTTGAGAAAGTTGAAGACAAGTTTGTTGGGTTAAAGCAATTATTATCGTAATCCCACTAACAAACCATCATCATCATATATATATATTTTTTTTTTTAAATAATTTCAATATAAAATGAAATAATAATTGGCTTTGTCTAATAAATCTAAACACAGCTTTCATTGCATACAAATTATTCTCTTCAGCAGATAGCGCTTTACTGATCACAAGCAATAATGTATATATACTCTAATAAGAGTTCGATCTTCACGGATTTTACGTCTTAATATTTAACAATTTCACTTATTAAAGGAAATGCTTTTGTAAGCTTTGTGTTAAAGAGTTGATCTTTTGTAATTAGTTTAGTTACCTGTTTCGGTCTTATAATCAGGATGTAATTAGGATAGTTATTTGATGTTTCTTTCCTAGTACAATATATATTTTCCTCTTTGGTGAGAAGAATAATATCAGTAAATTAAACCCCCAAGATAAGTTATAATTAGCATGGTATCAGAGCAGAGATCCTAGGATTTCTGCTCTGCTCGTTCCCTTTAGCAAACTCGGCCCTCCCATGGAGAACCTGCCACCACTTCACGGTGGAAATAACCCCATCCTAACTGATCCTACCCTTATTCTAAACACTACTACCCTAACCGACCCTAACATGAATCATACTCCACATTTACCACAAGTTGTTACACAAATTGTTCATCATGATTCTTCTATGACTTCGATTGGCATAAAACTCAACGGTGCCAATTATGGAGTTTGGTCTCAAATTGTTGAGATGTTCGTTGCTGGAAATGACAAGTTGGGCTACTTGTTTGGAAGTAATCCCCAACCACCTACCGACAATCCGGCCTTCACCAAATGGCGTACAGAGAATGCCATTGTGAAGGGTTGGCTCATCAATGTTATGGAACCCAATTTGATTGGGTATTTTCTTTGACTACTAGCGGCAAAAGAAGTGTGAGACGCAGTTGCTCGCACATATTATGATAGCTCCGATATATCTTAAGTCTACGATCTTACCTGCAAGGCCTATTGAATAAGGCGAGACGGATGACAGGTGGAGATATACTATAGTGATCTTCAATCTTGGTGGCAAGAGATTGATTATTGTCGACCCAATCCTATGAAGTGTGATACTGATATTGAAATTTATAATAAAATTGTTCAAACGGATTGTGTGTATACTTTGCTTGCAGAATTGGATGAGATATTTGATAAAATTCGTAGTGATATTCTACGAACTAGGCCTCTTCCTTCCATCGAACAAACATTTGCCTATGTTCGCCAAGAAGGAATGCGACATGCTGTTATGAATACTGGAGGACAGCTACAAGTGGGTAGCGATGGTGGCTCGGCTTGCGGCACGAGTCGCTGCTCTACCTCATTCTTGCGCTCCTCATAAGCTACCTACACCGAGCCTACGATTGCAAACCCAGGCTACTGCCCCGAGCCCAATACAGGGCTCGCTCTTCGCTACCAAAACAGCATCATAGCCCACTGTGGGCCCTCGCCCTTCTCGTTCCAAACCACCTGTCCCGGTCGGTGGTTGTACTTACTGTGGTTATGCTTTTAATATGAATCATGATGATACTCAGTCTGGTTGGATCATTGACTCCGGTGCCACGGACTATATGACCTACGACCTCATTGATTTAGCTTATGATAAAAATGTTTGTTTCTTATCTATTGAACTCTAATAAAAGTGCTACTCCTTTTGATCATGTTCACTCGGATGTTTAGTGACCATCTCTGATTATTACTTCATCTGGTATTCGGTGGTTTGTTACTTTCATAGATGATTGCACATGGATGACATGGTTATACCTTCTTTAAGCATAAAAGTGATGTGTTTTTGGCCTTTAAGACGTTCTACACCATGGTTTAGACAGAGTTTTCTACTAAAATCTGGATTTTGCGTTCTGATAATGGCGGTGAATATGTTAGTAATAATTTTACACATTATTTAACTAATCACGGAATCCTCCACGAGACTACTTGTCCTCAGAATCTTCAACAGAATGGGTGGCTAAGTGCAAAAATCGCCATCTTTTAGAAATGGCTCGCTCACTTTTGATTGGGGCGCATGTTCCCTACTCTTTTTGGGATGTTACTCTTCAGACGACCACTTATCTTATCAACCGCATGTCATCCAAAGTAGTGGATTTTCTTACATCTTTACAAGTTCTTGCTAACTTCATGTCTTTACCGTCAGTTTTGGTGTTCCCACAGTGAGTTTTTGGATGTGTTGCATTTGTTCATTTACATAAAAATCAACGGACGAAACTTGACATGTGGGAACACCAAAATGGTACCATTGTTACCACCCTCATTCCTGTCAGATGTATACTACCATGGATGTTACTTTTTCCGAGTCCAAGATGTATTACTCTTCAGCTTCTTCCAACCTTACTCTTCAGGGGAGACACTGCATGACGAGCATGTTGGGACCATGGCTGCTACCATTGATTTTCCGATGCCACTATTAGCCGAGTCTGCAGTGGCTGCACTGCCAGCCCAACCAACAGAATCAGCATCGCTGCCCACGGAACTAGCGATAGGCATAGTAGTGTTGTCCTCACCCACGACAATAGTGTTTCCATTTGCCAATCTTGAGATTTCTACTGATACTACTCCCCCTCGCTTCCAAATATAGTACCACCAGATGACCATACTATTGAGAATATTTTTGAGGCAAGCTCTAATATTCATGTTGATGTATCCGATTTTCCGACTTATCAGTTACCCTTCAAGCACATCCGGGGAAAGCCACCCAATCAGTATTCACCGAAAAAAATGAAATGCTCTAAATACCTCATTGCCAACTATGTGTCATCACATAAATTATCAGAACCCAGCAAAGCGTTTGTACAACAAATATCCAATGATAACACAACTAGTTCCTTGAAGAATGCACTATTTGATGATCGATGGACCAAGGCAATGGAGGAAAAGAGTCGGGTGTCGATGGGTGTATACCATCAAGTAAAGATTAATACGGTAAGAGTGTTACTTTCATTGACGGCTAACTTGGATTGGCCATTACAGCAATTTGATGTAAAAAAATGCTTTCTTACATGGTAATCTTAAAGAAGAAGTGTATATGATATTCCACCTGGTTATGCATTGGTTTCACAACCCGAAGTGGTGTGCAAGTTGAATAAAGCATTGTATGGATTGAAACAATTACCTCGGGCATGGTTTGGTAGGTTCTAGACGACTATGAGGAAGTATGGGTTCAAGTAGAGCAATTTCAATCATACACTTTTCTTGAAACGTTGAATGGGCAAATTGACGGCACTTATTATTTATGTGGATGATATGATTGTTACAGGTTATGATAAAGAGGAAATCTCAAGGCTAAAAGATTATCTAGCAATCGAGTTCGAGATGAAAGATCTTGATGTATTGAAATATTTCTTGGAGATAAAAGTAGCTTGATCTAAACAGGGTATATTTCTAGGGGTATGATATCCACATACCCTTTTTTACTTTTCACACACCCTTCTAATTTTCAGTTGTCAGATCGGATGAAATGAAGAAGATTAACAGACAGAAATTAACAAGAGGTATGTGAGAAGTAAAAAGGGGTGTGTGGATAGCACACCCCTATTTCTATCTCAACGAAAATATGTTCTAGACGTGTTGGCCAAAACAGGAATGCTTGATTGTAAACCGGCTGACACCTCCATAGTCCAAAATCACCATATTGTCGCGCACCATGAACAATTTCCCATTAACAAAGATCGTTATCAAAGGTTGGTTGGGAGGTTAATTTATTTATCTAACACCAGGCCTGATATTGCATATGCAGTAAGTGTCGTTAGTCAGTTTATGCATTATCCGAGTCATACACATATGGGTGTTGTTGAACGTATCCTCCGATACCTAAAATCCTCCTCGCGTAGAGGCATCATGTTTTCCAAGAATGATCATTGCCGGATAGAAGGTTATATCGATGCAGATTGGGCAGGAAACATCATTAATCGATAGTCCACATCTAGATACTTTACTTTTGTAGCAAGAAATTTAATGACTTGGCGGAGTAAGAAACAGAAAGTGGTTGCTTTATCAAGTGCAGAGGCATAATACAGGAGCATGGCAAAAGGAGTATGTGAACTATTATGGCTTCGGAGGTTACTCACTGAGCTCGGGTGTCTTTCAGAGTTGCCCTCGGATTTGTTTTATGATAATAAAGTAGCTATTGATATTTCACACAACCTAATCCAGCATGATCACATAAACATGTGGAAGTTGACGGACACTTCATTAAGGAGAAGTTGGATGAGAATATTATTCAATTCCTGTTCGTAAAGTCATAGGATCAATTGACAGACCTCCTAACAAAAGTTGTTGCGAGTCAAGCGGTCTACAACTCTCTCGTCAGATTGGGCATGAATGACATTTATGCATCAACTTGAGGGAAAGTGTTGGAGAGTTGACCTTTTGTAATTAGTTTAGTTACCTGTTTGGGTCCTTATAATTAGGATGTAATTAGGATAGTTATTTGATATTTCCTTCCTTGTAAATCATCCTTGTACAATATATTTTTTCTTCCTTGGTGAGAAGAATAATATCAGTAAATTAAACCCCAAAATAAACCCTAATTAGCACTTTGTAGTGCATAAACACTTTATTTCAGGTTTATACAGACAAGCCCTTGCTAAGACCACTAAATTCTTGAGAAAAATATGTCACCTCAATACTTTAGACTTCTTTACGTTGCAATGGGAGTATCACATTGAAGAAATTTTACAACTACGAATCAATTAAATATGACATGACAACCAATTATTGAGGTATGTTTTTTCTTCTTCCAATTGGACTCCAAATTAAATAAAACAGGACAACCAATAATTGAGGCTTTTTTATTTCTTCCATTTGAACTTGGAGTGCTATTTTATAAAACTTGTTATTTTTGCATCAGTTTTGAAAAAAAGTGAAGACAAAAACTAAAAATAAATTAATTATCCCGACGGCGAGGGGGGGACCTGACATTTACAATTTATTTCTTGTCCAAAAATTGTGTGGACGAAAACTAAAAATAAATTAATTATCGGGCCGCCGCGAGGGGGGACCTGACTTGACATTTACAATTTATTTCTTGTCCAAAAATTGTGGTTGAGTGTTTGTAGAGGTGACTATGGGCACGCTCGTTTAATTTGATATCTCTATAATATAGAAATAAATTAATAATTATTATAATGATATAAAATAAAATTAAACTAAATACGTTTTAATATGTATTCATTAACAATTTAATAAATTGATTTGTCATCTCTAAATTACGTCCGATTGACAAATTATTACGTGGAACGAGCCCCACTAGTAACTAGTAAGTATATCCAAAAAATTCTAGGGTAGTTTTGGTATAGGCGCCTCTTTTTTTAATTTCTTGGATTAAACATCTGTTGTTTTTAAGAATTTGATTAAACATTCTTCCTACAATTAAGGTGCCACTTATTTTATAAGTAACATCTTTTTAATGCCATATTACACGATTTGCCATTATGATGTACCTTTAATTAGTTAATAATTATCATGTCAATATCCCAAATTTCCTAAAATGTAGTAGATTAGTTTTAAAAATCTTAACACATCAAACCTGATCTAATTATGCTTCTAACGTGCATTTTATTCCTAATTCCACACCATACAAGTAACTAACGTGCTATATTCTTCTACAACAATTAGCAATTTTTTCATGTCATTGCTTTCCTCGATCGGCCAATCAAACCCTCTTTCGTTCTCCCTTGTTGGTCATATTCATTTCCTTCATATTTCATTTTATGCACACCTTTTGATCTGAGTATCCATATCAAAGGGTATGCTTTTTGTTTTAGCACACTTTTTAATCATCTTTCCATCTTTTCACGTACCATGGTACATTTGAGAAATAGAATTTAGTGGTACATTTTCTTTTAAAGGATAATTTGGTACGTTTCAAACCGATATATTGGTACGTTTTAAGTTAGAATGGGTACGTTTCAATTTAGCATTGGTACGTTTCAAGTTGTTATTGAACGTTTCAAGGTGAAATGGGTACGTTTCGATTTAGCATCAGTACATTTCAAGTTGTTATTGGTACGTTTCAATTTGACCTGAATATGTTTCAAATTGATTTCAATTTAAAATTCACATTTATATATGGGTACGTTTCAATTTAGTATCGGTACGTTTCAAGTTGTTATTGGTACGTTTCAAATTGACCTGAATATGTTTCAAATTGATTTCAATTTAAAATTCACATTTATATATGGGTACGTTTCAATTTAGCATCAGTACGTTTCAAGTTGTTATTGGTACGTTTCAAATTGAGCTGAATACGTTTCAAATTGATTTCAATTTAAAATTCATATTTATATATCTCATGCTGAATAACACTAATCTCAATCCAAAAACTCCGAACTCATCCTTTTTATCAACAACTTTTATATTTCAATAATAATTTTATGATGTGAACGAGCCAACAAAAGGGGTATAAACCCTATGCCAAAAAAAATTTGAAAATTCAAAGTTTATAGATAATATTGGTGATTTAGTTAATAGCCATTAATAATATCCCTAAAAAAAAGGTATAAATCCTGATAAGCCAAAAAAATTCCCCTTATCAACTAAAAGGATAAAGTGGAAAATCAACATATAGCATTTTTATTTTAAAAAATAAACTAATGACATGTAAATAAAATAAATTTAAAAATAATTAGATGAACACTAGCTAAAACGTCTTAATCAAATTTTTAAAAGAAACAAATGTTTAATAAAAATTATTTTAAAAAAGAGTGGGAATTCTAATTTTCTCAAAATTCTACCTCGCCGCACTGGATTCACCCGGCATCGTAGCTGCTTGTGGCCCACCGATTTGTCTTTATGTCGTGGAAAGTTCAGCTACAGAAGATAACCACCTCTTGTACCAGCGTGTCAGCCATTAATTGGCTCTTTCACCATTCAATGCTCCATTAAATCCACAGTTAATTAAAAAGGTTAATTTTCCCTCCACTGTGACTGTTCGTTTCCTCTTCGCCTTCACTCTCTTTCTAACTGCCCTTCAAAAGCCATAATCCAAAAGCTTCGAGCTTCCGTTATTCAGATGACCTTCAGAAGCCTCACACCCTAACTCTACGGACACCACCATCGCCGCCACAACCCAATCTCCTCTGGCGAAATGGCCGCCGAGTTTTCCAGCTGCGTCGAGTACGGCCTCGGCCTCTCCAAGCGGGTGTTCTACGGCAAGGAGTCCGTCCCCGATCCGTTGGCGATGACGAGGTCGTCGAAGTCGTTTTTGCCGGAGGCTCCGATGGTGTACGCGGTGGTTACCAACCCTGAAATCGTGGAAAATCCGGACATTCCGAGCTACCAGCCGTACGTCCACGGCCTGTGTCAACCGCCGGCGTTAATACCTCTGCATATGCACGGGATGGCTATGGAGATCGAGGTTTATCTGGACACTGCGTTTGTTACCCTGAGCGGCACGTGGCGCGTGCATTGTGTTTCCTCCGCGAAGAGGTGCGACTGTCGCGTGGCGGTTCCGATGGGCGACCAGGTAGTTGGAATTTTAACTAATGTTGACCATTGGAATTTCTGGTTCAGTAAAAACAAATGAAAGAAATTTTTGCTAAGTTTAATGGATTTGAAATTGGAAACTTTTTTTCAATTGAAATTTGTTTATTTTTTCTCTGACTCAGTTAAAAATAGGAAAGAAATTTGTGTTAGTAATTAGTCTAAATTAAGTTAATTGAAGGCTTGAAATTGGAATTGGAAGGACTTCATTAATTTTTTATTTTTTATTTTAAATATTTGGTCCATAATTATATGTAATTTGAAGTTTTTTTAGTATATATTTTTAATTTCTTAAGAAAAAACATGATGTGGCTAACAGGGTTCACTTCTAGGTGTTGAGGCTGAAGCCGCCGGAAGATCATATCGGACTCAACTGATCGCGGCGGAGGACTCAACAAATGGGGAGAAAGTGGGCAAAGATGGTTACTTTCTGAAACGCGAGGCATACACTTTAAAAGTCCCACAGGTTGATGGAGGCTCCTTACTTTCATTCAAGATCAGATGGTCTCAGAAATTGTTGTATCATGATGGCCACTTCTCCCTCAGTGTACCCTTTAGTTTTCCGGCATATGTCAATCCCGCTGGGAGGAATGTTTCAAAACGGGAGAAGATCTTCCTGAATGTGAATGCTGGTACTAACGTAGACGTTTCATGTAAAAGTACCAGCCATCCTCTTAAGGTAAACTATTTTTTCGTAAGTTCAAGTAAGTTAGTCCTCGGATACACGTGAGGTGATGTTGAATTGTGATTTTCCAGGATGAGAGGCACCAAAGCGGTAAATTGAGTTTTTCGTATGAAGCAGAGGTGCAATCATGGTCAAGTGCGGCCTTTAGTTTTTCATACACTGTAAGGCTTTGAATCATTGCTTGTGTTATTAATGAATTTCATGATATGCATCAGTTGGGAAAGTTTTTTGAGCAAATGATGGTCACAGAGCAATCATCATACATGTGTTGATTATCTTGATTGGCAACTGTATTTACAGGTTCATACAAATGACTTGTATGGTGGCGTGTTCTTGCAATCTCCAATACTTAGTGATTTTGATGATAGAGAGATGTTCTGCTTCTATCTGATCCCCGGAAATAACCAGACTAGAAAGGTTCGTTTAGCCCTAACACCTATTTCATTCTAACTTTATATAATTTTGCGTTGAGGTTGTATTCGCATTATTATTCGTATTAGATGGTGAATTTTCCAGCTTCATTTGGCTAAATTTCTTGCCCAACGTCCCAAATCAATTTTTATTTTTAAACAGACTTTTATAGCCTTTTGCAATAGTAATTCTAACTATATTGTAAAACGGGAAAAAAAATCTAACTTTATATCGCTGAATTTATAGGTTTTTAAGAAGCAAGTTATATTTGTTGTTGATATGAGTGGAAGTATGCTGGGAGACCCTCTTGAAAATGCAAAGAATGCACTGTTGGCATCACTATCTAAACTCAACCAAGAAGATAGTTTCAACATAATAGCTTTTAATGGAGAGGTTCACTTATTCTCATCATCAATGGAGTTGGCAACAAACAAAGCAATTCTAAAAGCTAAGAACTGGGTTGACGCGAATCTTATTGCTAATGGTGGTACAAATATCTTGCTTCCCCTCAGACAGGTATCCCATTTGTTGAACACGCACTCCTAGTGACCACTGACCATTCATGCATATTCAAAATGATTTCTGTCTAATCGAGTTAAAACTATAATCTGTAATTGTTTTGAATGAAAAAACTGAAAGGTTTGTCCATACTTTGATTTTGCATTTTTCGTCTTTGTACATGCTATATGTGATCCATAACTGGTTGTTTGCACGTCTAGCATTCAACAACATCCATACTCTTTGAAGAGTATCTGACTTTGTATCCTGTTGTCTGGTTTGTTTTAGGCTATGATGTTGTTGGCCAAAACGGTTGATTCAATTCCTTTCATCTTTCTCATTACTGATGGGGCAGTTGAAGATGAAAGGGAGATTTGCAATTTTATGAAAGGTTATGCTAGTGCAGGTTCAATTTGTCCTCGCATATCTACTTTTGGCATAGGTAAGGATGTTGTTCGTTTACTTGTTTCCTTTTTTTGGATCAAGATCGTTTAGTTTGATAAGTATTCTAAATATTGACAATCATATTACCCTTCCTTTCTAGAATTTGTAAATTAATTTTCCTGAAATATCATGCCAGGGTTATATTGTAATCATTACTTCCTGCAAATGCTAGCTCAAATTGGGAAGGGTTACTATGATGCTGCTTATGATTCAGGTCAGTTCCTTCCCTCTTTCTTTTTACTGTAATTTCATCACTGATCGCCAAGATATAAGGTTGTCAATACAAAATACGATAAATATTTCTTTTGTTAGTAATGGTGCTAAGCTTGTGTTGGTAATGGTTCTAATCTTGTATGATGGTATAAAACTAAGGAATTTTTAGTCTCACACACACACACACACACATACTCTCTCTCTCTCTCTCTCTCTCTCTCTCTCCCTCCCTCTCCCTACATTTATTAAGCTATTACTATGTACTTAAATATACTCTTTCGTTGCAGGGTCAATTGAATATAGAATGCAAAGATTATTTACAAGTGCATCGTCGGTGATTCTTGCCAATATAACCGTGGATGCCTTAGACTCTCTTGATTCACTTGAGGTATGCTAATCTTGGGCTTAATTTTATGTCCCATTTTGTATCTTGAGGTTTAACGATATTCGAGTCTATTTTGCTTGGAGGACTTTGTATATTACAACTTTTTCTTCTAACAAGTTTTCTATTCCAATTTCTAACGGAGTAGAATTCTCTCCCCTCCAAATTTCCTCCCCTTCCCTCCCCTCCTCACTTTCCTATTTGTCTCTCTCTATAAAGAAGTCAACACAAGATGTTGACGTGACTTACTCGTGACCATTCAATTAGGAGGGAAGAGAATCCCACTCCATATCTAACTGCATAGCGGCATGCTGTGTTTTTTGTTGCTCCTTGCAGATGTGTCCATCTCATATACCAGACCTTTCATCTGGAAGTCCATTGATCATGTCAGGCAGATATGAGGGACGCTTCCCCGACTCCATTAAAGTTCATGGTACCTTGGCTGATATGAGCAATTTTGTCTTAGACTTGAAAGTGCAAAGATCTAAGGATTTTCCACTTGATCGGGTATGGGCCTTGAAACATGGATTCTTATGAATTAAACGTTATAAGAAATTGAAAATATTACGTAGAATCAGTCGTCAATGATTTGCTCTCCATACTTACTTCCCTGCAATACTCTTGGTATTGATGAACTTATACCTTTTTTTTCTCTTCAAACAAATGAACTCAATTTTTCCTGTTTTTCTGAAACAGGTGCTTGCAAGAAGGCATATTGACATGCTTACAGCTCAGGCATGGTTATCAGGAAGTAAAGAGCTAGAAGAGAAGGTTTGTTTGCTGGCTTTGGATTTTGATGAATCCTTTTATCTAGATAAGCAAGAGTGATTGGATACCCTTCTGCAACTGCACCGAATTGAGTAGATATATTTTTCAGAGTTGGTAGAAAAATGATGATTTTCTTAATTATTTTGTTGTTAGAAGCTCTGATTTATGCACTTCTTTTTACATCCATTACAATTGTTCAACCTGCTTTGCTTGTAGGTTTCTAAATTGAGCAAACAAACCGGGGTTCCATCTGAGTACACTTGCATGACACTGTTGCAGACTAATGAGGGGAAGAAAGCACCGGAATCAGTTATGATCCAAGAGGTACGCATCTTCAGCTCTTCCCGTGTTAGCTAGCCAATCCCTACCCTGTAATTCTTTTAGGCTGGAAAGATATGCGCAGATCATGTGTTACCCTTCTAAGCTAAAGCGATTTAAGTTACCTTATTCCACCCTATCTAAATCCACCTCCTACCCGAGTCTCACCATCTATTGAAGCTGGAATTCATTATTCGTTTTCTAATAATCTCAAAATTGGTAACTGAGTTCCTGGATAACACTATAAACCAGTTTACGCTCGCATTGAAGTACTCTTATTGCTTAGCAACAAACAATAGAAGTAATCTCTTTGTTTCCAACTTTCATGTAGGTCTACAACAAAATTACCAAGTGGAAGAAGACGCAGTCGAGTAGCCAGAAGATGATAATCCTCGGAAACCTGGGCATTGGCTTTGGTAACTTGACTGCAACAGCTCAGAACAAAGCACCGGGAAGCGAAGAAGAGAAGGCGGCTGATGCCACAGAGCTCTTGGTGAAGGCTGCTTCCAACTGCTGTAGCCGAGTTCTCGACCGTGTCTGTTGCATGTGTTTCATTAGGACTTGTTCGCACATGAACAACCAGTGCGCAATTGTTCTCACACAAGTCTGCACTGCCCTTGCTTGCTTTGAGTGCTTCAATTGTTGCTTCGAACTATTTTCAGGATGATGTAATGATATAGTATTTCTAGGAACCGAAGAGCAAGGCACAAGAATCTTATGTTTGTATATAAAATATGTGGTTTTTTTTAGTATGAACGGGATTTCCTCTATCATTTGTGTTGTATTCCCTTTGGGCTTCGTTTGGTGCGTATAACTGGATTTACTGGACTCGAGACGTATTGAAGCAACAAAAGAAAGTCAACTTCCCAGATAGTGTTTAAGTTGAAGGTAGAAAACGCATTAGTTGTAAATGAAACTTATTCTTTCTTGAAATTGACATCAATTTTTTATTTTAACATACATTAAATTCTACGAATCGTCTCGTTTAATCCTTGGCACCTAAATAGGCCAACCATTTCAAAAGCATTGTTATTAATACTTTAAAAATAACAATCCTTTTTTTTACTATTTCGATTGAAAATCTATGAAATTCAGGCTAACACCTTACTTGAGAAAACTAACCAATACTTGAGATCCTCACGGCCACGATGATGAAAGTTCATATGTACAATATAACTTGTGTCTATTTATGTAAGGGGTGAACAATTTGAGTAGAGCCTCGTATTAACCATGTCATAATAATTAGATATTGAACTTATCATACATAAAAGTTGAATATAAGAACTCTTACAAGAGTGAACTTTAACTTTCATATTCCTCGTCACTAAATATTTTTTTTAACTATCACCCCAGTTTTAATTTATTTATTTTTGTTGTGGCAATGTTTGACAAAAAATGTCAAAACTTTTTCCAAGTTTTTTATAAACAAATTTCGACATGTTTCTAATAAAAGCACTTCCAGCAAAATCGCTTAACGAGTAGGACTGCTTCCTAGTCTCCTGGATAAGGATTTAGCAATTGTATTTCATTAACCTTTAGAACTTGAGCTATGTAGAAGTTTGGATCTGACAGTCTTTAATTTGATTTAAAAGACGTTCCTGGGAGGGTTTTTATTTATGCATAGTATCATTATACGTATCTGTGTACTTGTTCCTTATTATCTAACCACTCTTTTATATAATGTTTCCAAAAGTATAGTCTGATGGAATTACAGAGGAGGAGAAGATAGCAATAATAAGCCAGATGGGTTGTATGATAACTACACTGATAAGATAAAGAATGCTATCTCGGATTCTGGTTTTAAAATCCTTGACGAAAGGCTCATCCAACTTGACGAGGATGCCGCAATGAGCTTCTATGCCGACCAATCTTCGAGGAGCTTCTTTTCTGACCTAGTCAAGTATATGACAGGGTATCCATTGAACTAAACTCATGGAAATTATTCTTAATTTTCTTGGCTAATTGCTGGGATGTTTAGAGCTAGCTATAAGATAAATTTTACATGTCAAAGGTATCTTTCCGATTTTTCTGGCATCTATGCCCTACACCAGTAGATGCATGCATTGCTTGCGCACGAACACATGTCAACGAAGGTGGCAGAACTAGTAGATGTGAATTTTCTTCACCTCGTCATCTCGCCACGTGTCTTGGGCCCAAAAAAATGTGCGTCCCGCTTCAAAGATGGGTAGTTACCAATGGACCATGAGTGAATTCTTCCAAACTAACTTCTCTAGAATGCGCATCGGAATAACCTTCGAACTTCTTGTTGATCTGAAGCTAGCCAATTCCGGCTAGTCTTGCTTGCTTGTCTTCAACGGTTTGATCTTTCGGAGTACAAAACCATACTGTAAGCCCTTGGTCGGAGTTCTGGATGCATAACGAAAAAATTGGATGCGAGGCAGATTGTGCCTGTATATTCCTGGAAGGACTTAGATGCCTTAGGAATATAGTGCTAAGTTTATTTTACTCAAATCATTAGGCATGGTAGAGTAAAACACTTGGAATCCACTTCCGATAATGTAGGAAGTTAATTTCCGATATTTTGTATAAATATCAATTATATCCAGGATGTGAACGTTCTTTAATTATGCTGCACTTTTATCTATGCTTTAACACTGCATGCATTGTAATAAGGTTCATCCCACAGTGCAGACTCTTAGTTTATTTAACTTTAGGTTTTTTTTTATTTTTTTTATTTTGTTCGTACTTTTTACACATCAGGTTCACATTAGGCTTTGTCGCTCTTCGGGTGTGGGCTAGCATGCCTTGATTTTGGTATCCACGTGAATGCTCGGGTCGGGATGTGTGACCCAACACCTCCTCCACCTTCGCTACCATTTCCCCCACCACCTCTCAACCACCATTATGACCCCTGCCACCTCTAACCACTATCGATGTCAACATCACCACCACCCCCACCGCCATGACCAGCACCACTTCCACATTGTCTACGTCACTGCCACCTTAACCACCTCCTAACATCAATTGCAACCTTCACTCCTCCGCTACCATCATCATCTTCGCCGCCATTACTCCAACCACCATTGCCTCCTCCCCCTCCCACCACCCCAACCACCTTTGATTCTACTCTCGAAACAGCCACCATACCCATCACTACCACTGCCACCATCTTAGAACTTATATCTACTAAATGAACTTTTTTGTTCTTTAGATATTGGTATCAAACACTTTTCATTGGTTTCTTTTCAAAAAAAATGCATTCTCGGATTAAGCTAAAAGGCATGTTCTCTGATATCACAAAATGCAAATTTTTATTTGTGTTTCTTATTTTGTAAAACATTACGAGACATGCCTTAATGTATACCATTTCTAAGTTCCATTAAGAAATAGGTGAAACTTCAATATTCCATAATAGATGAAATAATTCAAGATTGATATCGTGAGACAATATTGGGTCTCTAGCAATGAGGATCCAATATCAAGATTTCTCTCCATGATAGATGAAATTATTCAAAATTGATATCGTGAAACAATGTTGGGTCTCTAGCAATGAGAACCCAATATCAAGATTGCTCCCCTTGAACCTGCCATAGGGCTTTCGGTGCCCATGATATGAGCTTATTACCCTGACGCTTGTGACCACAATGCTTAAAACCCTATCACTCGTGAATTTAGTCATGTGGAGTAAATCATTGTGATTTGGCCCCAAATCTAGCAACGAGATTTGACGGTAAGATCTCAAACTCAAGAACCGGCACACATGATCGTACCCTAGAATCCTTAATTAGTCGGCTCTCTAGCATATAAGAATCCGAGTAGTTGAGCTCGTGGGGTAGTCTCTTGCGCATCGAGTGACACACACCGACCGGATATTCAGTGGATACCGAATCCAAAGCATTCTAGCCATCATCCGAATTCGTGCGACGAAGCCATGATATACATGAAATTATAGCTAAAGTTCTAAATTGAGATAGTTCTACCAGAATTTTGGCAGAACTTCCCCTAAAGTAAAGATAAGTCCAAAATAATACCTGCAAGTGACTGGCTTTATTACAAAACATCATCTAAGGGCCACACCCAATGGGACGCTGACCGTCTATTACATGCATGATAATATGGTCAGAGCATGATTGACTTATACCAGTTCTACGGATAAATTGAGTGGATATCCTCCTCGATAAGAATATGTCAGAGCATGTGCAGCTGCCTCAATGTCAAATTTGCTCACAACAACTGCTAATGATTTTGGTGGCCTATCATACAGTATGATACACTAACCGTAATTAGTGTAAGCTGAAATATAATCATGTCATTACTGAGTAATCTCTAAGTAATGACAAGCAGAGAGTGTAATCATGTCATTACTGAGTAGTATACATTTAGACTCTCAGCCTGTCATTACTTCAAGACTATTTGGCAATGACATGATTATATTTCAGCTTTCATTAGCTACGGCTAGTTTATGGTATTGTATATGTTATGCCACCAAAATCAGTAGTTGTTGTGAGCATATTCAACATCGAAATATCTACACAGGCTCTAACATATTCTACTTAGGAAGATATCTACTTAGCTTTATTCATAGAACTGGTATCTCTAAGTAATGACAAGCAGAGAGTGTAATCATGTCATTACTAAGTAGTATACATTTAGACTCTCAGCTTGTCATTACTTCAAGATTATTCGGCAATGACATGATTATATTTCAGCTTACGTTAGCTACGGCTAGTTTATGGTATTGTATATGTTATGCCACCAAAATCAGTAGTTGTTGTTGTGAGCATATTCATCATCGAAATATCTACACAGGCTCTAACATATTCTACTTAGGAAGATATCTACTTAGCTTTATTCATAGAACTGGTATCAGTGAACTATGCTCTGAACCTTTTATTATGCATGTAAATAGAGGGTCAGATACCTATTAAGTGTGGCCCTTCAGGGTTGTGTTGTAATAAAGGTGGTCACTTGCAGGTGTTATTTTGGATTTATCTTTATTTTAGGGAAAGTTCTCCCAAAATTTTGGTAAAACTATCTCAATTCAAAACTTTAGTTATGACTTCGTGCATATCATGGTTTTATCACCTATTTGAATGATGGTCAGCATGCCTCAATTTAGGTGTCCACTGGTTATCAGGTCAGGGTGTGTCATTGAGTTTTGTGTTCCAATAGCTCCCAGGACCTCAGCTCCTTACACCTCCCGGGACCTCAACTTCTTAAATGCCTATTCTAGGCTTGAGATTCTAATGCACAAGACATGAACCAAAACCTCAGCGCCCGAGACCAGATTCGAATTCCACCCTGATTACCTAAGATCCGACTCAGGTTTCCAGTGCCATGGACCAAACTTGGGACCATGGCGCATAAGACTAGACTCGAGCTCCAAGGCTAAGGAACTGTTTGGCCCTGATGTTTGGGACCCAACTTAGTATTTAAACTTGGAACTTCAATCACTTTGAAGTGCTTTGGTACTTCAAAATACCTCATCTTCAAGGACATGATAAGTTTTCGCTTGAAAGAAGTTGAGGTTCCACGATATAACAAATTTACAATATAAGGAGTATCCTAACTCCTTATCAAACTTCCGTAGGACAATTATTCATATCTTCACACACTGCTCATGTGTGGCGAATTTTCAACCATAATTTGGGTGACATAGAGAAACTATGACCAACGACTTCACGTGTGAGTGAACTTGCTCTTGTATCATGAAAGAAATTAAAATTCCATCATAAACTTAGGAATAGCCCAACTTTTTAGAAGCCTACACAATGTTTGATAAACTTTCGATATAGGACAATTCTTAACCTCCTCACCAACAAAATAATAAAGCACAACTTAGAGTTTCATACAAACTCAGTGTGCAATGGTACAGCTTGATATAGACATGCATGCTATACTGGCCTTGAAACTTGTTTTACTCTAATCAAGCATTACCACAACCTACCAATACAATTCCAACCTATAGCTAAGACTCTACCAACAAGGTCCTAATTAGCGGTAAAAAATAGTGGGTTTCTCAGTGTTTCTGACAGACAAGCCATAATTTATTACTTGCATGACAAATAAGATAATGTATTTTGATTAGTGAGGACCCTAAGGACCTTGTTGCAAGATGAAACATTTGCTTAGTCTTAATGCAATACACATTGTTTATTAATTTAATTGAAGATACAATGAAAGAAGAGCCAGTCAATAGACTCAATACAATGATGGCACCACACCCCTTCTGGTGGATGGAAGTCCACATCTCACAAGACAGGTTTATGTTGGACTGAGTGTAGTAGTTTCCAGATTTAGAAAGTTTAGTCCGTACGTTTGCTTAACCCTAGACATCTACTAGATGCATAACCAACATGGCTTCTTTTCCCTTCTCCATTAAAGTTGCATCTTGGTGGGAGTGATTTTTCTTTTGAACTCCCTTTGCATTGGCCCTCGCCCTGCATCTGGAGAATAAAATTTCGAATCCTGAGCAACTTTCTATGCATCTCCAACAATGATGACACATACTTCGGATATTTTTACTAATGAATTCTTTCTTGAAACCACTATATATTTTTAGTGGCGTTATTTGTCCAAAAAATATTTCAGGTATATAAAAATGCATCACCATCCAATAAGCACCTGTCACGTGAAGAATTAATAATTAGAAGAGTAGTATCTCTCTTTTTGCTTGCATTTATATGGTATTACTTTGAATACAGGGTGTGATCACTATTCACTGACCATGGATTAAGAATTAGGGTGTGGTTTAGAGGTGGTGTATCAAATATATAAACCACAGAACATCCTGCGCGTAGCTCATTGAGTTCTTCAACGTGAGAGTAGTAATTAAGTAATGTAAAAATCGTACAAATCCCATCTCAGAGGCTGCACAATCTCACATGTTGGTTTGTCTAATTAATGTTAATTTGCACCAATGAAAGGGTTTAGTATAGCTAAAAGTTGTTTTGAAATTAGGGTTTACGGTTTGATTTATGTGGCATCATACACCGTGAGAGTGACACAACACAAATACTCAGCCAAGTAAACTTTGTTAATCTCATTGTAATCTTCACTGTTTTCCTATGCAATCATGCTTAATAAAGATAGAGAAGATGGTAGTGATCTAGATAGAAGCAAATTATGCAGTAGGGTTTTGCTTCTCTATTTTTGACATTTTTGGTAAAAGTCAACCCGCCATCCTTGGTACACGTGTTGGTCCGACAACACATGATGGGTTCACTTTGTCGTGACACGTAGCCAATTCCACTGTGGTGATCCACAATAAGACCATGCGGATGTCTTCATTTAATTGGATACTCTCTTCCCTCAGCTGCTTAACTATATTTTTAATTTATTTAATAAAAAGATCAGAATAAATAAAAATGTGCAAATAACTCATTGTTTTATCAGTTTTGAGATCCAATGGGGACATTTTAAGTACGAATTTGAAGAAAAAAGGGGCAGTCGTGAGATTGTTTGGTATGTTGGATTCAAAACAATTAATATATCTGCCATATATATCTAGGTTTCCCTTCATAAATCACGATAGGGATTTGTAGTTGTGGATTGTTCTGTATCTCTTGTTGCAGAGAGATTTCTTCTGCTCATGATCCAATAAGATTTTGTTTCCTAAACATGTTCTTCATCTTAGATATGTATTTCCTGCATATCTGAGGACGGTGGTCAAAAGATGAGATACACTTGAAATATTTCTTGGGACAAAGTCCAAAATCCAAATCATTCTAGCATGTGTGGTATTATATGTCGTGTGGCTTTTTCATGTATGACAAGGAAAAAATTGTACATTTACTTTGCTATAATTAACGTAAAATAATTATATTTACTACAGAATCCAACTTTATTCTTTTGATGCCCCATATATATGTGTGTGTGTGTGTGTGTGTGTGTGTGTGTGTATCGTTATTAGTTATATTTGTTGGCTTCGATATATTTTTATTGGCTACTTTAGATTTTTTTTATGGTCTAATGATTGTCCATTAAGTTTTAAGGGATACTCGCATATTCTAACATATAATTTCAATAATTTCCGGCAGGGTGGAGTTGCACTTATCTGTATGCATTTGTCTATCCCTATTCCATTGCAATTGTGTGCTTATCCACATGCAACGAAGGATGCATATGTCTATCTCGCCCTATTCTCAGATAACTTGAGCTTCTGGGGTCTAATCTAACGGTTGTCTTACATTTTTGTCGTTTTACGTAAATGAAAATTAAGGTAAAAACAACGACTAATTGCAGAAAAGGGTCCATGAAATTGTGAGAGAGTTTTCTGTGCCCTACAATATTTGAGGCAGGTGAGATAATGAGGCGCCAGTCCGGTCAGTAAGGGACATATCCCACGCCAGATCTTTCTTATAACTTGATCGACGATTGATGGTCTATTATTTATGACACCATACCCCCACCCCACCCCTTTTTTTTTCACCTTTATTCTCATCCAACATAATATATATTGCTAATCCTGCATGCTGCCCATACCTTCAAGTTCCGACTTATAAGCTAAACTGTTTGCCTTGATCTGCCATTTGTATTTCAATTTATCGTCGTAAATTTTGATCAAAAAGCTTTTGGCATATACATTGTACGCTCCAACTGTTATCTGCTGGCCCACTGAAATTTGTTATATATAGGATTCAAAACTGAATTATGTTATGGCGAAGGAAAAAACAAAATGAGTGACAAGCGCATAGTAATTTGCTATGTTTATAGACTGGAATTTTTTCATTTTTAATTTTAAACAAACGATATTATGTATGGTGGGCTTTACCTCATTTAATTAAGAAAAGTAATTTGAGAATTGGTAATTCACAGGTTAAAAGATTATTTACAGTTATCATATATCCTGAAAACTGAAAGTGGATGTTTTGAACTTCATAGGCTACTCAGGTTAACCTACTTTCATTTGACATGTCAGTTTTAGGCCCGTAATATATGGACTCAAAGAAAATGACGAGATCTACAAGTTTGCAAACAAGCCTAGTCGAATTTTAGGCGAATTATCATTTAATGTGTTTAATTCGATCGGAATTTAATATTTTAGGATCTTTTTTATATTTTGTTATTTGTTTAATTTATTTCTTATTTGAATCTAGGGTTTGTTAAGACTGTTTAAACAACATTTAGGGTTGTATTTTTATTCATCTTATCATATCATTCAATTAAAATCAAGAGTTTCTCTCAAATTTATGGAGTTCCAGAATTCTTCAAGGGTGATTGTTCATGATCTGTTTATTGTGACACATCGGAAATGGTAATATTAAAAAGGTTTTAAGTAGCAATTTGATGCAAATGGCTGGGCAACATGCGAAATTGCAGCAATTTTTAGTCCAAAGTACAACTAATGTGCATGTACTTAGGTTAGAAGAAGCTTGTGGAACCACAAGTAGATAGTCAAAAGGGTTTAAGTTGTACACAAGTAGATAGTACAACCACAAGTTGTTTAGCAACTCCCCTTATATTTGGAGAACTAGGTAGATTGTGTCCCCCTCACTAAGAGATTGATCGCTCCTCTGTATTTAGATACAATTCGCATGTTGGTTATTCTAACGCAAGACTTCCACCCTTCTGTGAGTGGATCAGACTCAAGAATTTCTCTTGTATTGAGGACAATTTGGCCCCATATAACTCTCAATATAAAAATCTCACCTCTTTAAAAGTAGATTTATTTTTAGCTACAATCTCTTTGAAATTGGATTTTAATCTTATTTTGCTCATTGTAACTTAAAATTCGCCACTTTACGCCCTAAAACTCAAAGTTCACTTCACTTTGCCCCCTGAAACTCGATTTTGATCTCATTTTGTTGTCTGAAACTTGAAAGTCATCTCTATAAAACTCTTAATTCGCTCCACATTGCCTTGAATCTGTTAATATCTTATGTGAGTTTGATTTGAGTGCACTAGGCTAATTAATTTTTTTTCTTCTTCATATCTTCAATTTCTTTTAAACTTAATATTCTCTTATTGTTGAATGTTAATACATAATGGTGATTTATAATCAAATTTATTGGGTGTTGGGTCCCACAAATTTATAATCAAATTTATTGAGTGTAGTATAGTCTTATTAAGTATTGGATTCCACATATGTTAGGAGACAACTTATAACTTTCAAGAAGAAGAGAAAATTTACGAGTCAAAGTAAAACAAATTTTAAATTTCATAAAGTAAAATGATGATTTTTAAGTTATAGATGTAAAGTGAGATCAAAATGAAATTTTAAGAGACGTAACTAAAAGTTGACATTACAAGTAACTTGACTAATTAATTGCGAAATCAAGATATCTGAACGAATTTTTTTTCATGTAACACACCACAAAAATTGTATAGAGATTGGTTCCAACGTTTAAATGAGAGGATAAAAAGGCTGCCATGTCGATCAGATGTTTCAGAATATATAATGTATCCGCAAATTCAGACTGACCCATGTGTCATTAAGTATGTATACGGATTAAATTAGATGAACAGAGAATTAAACAGAATGTTTTATAGGTTATATATATATATATATATATATATATATATATATATAATATTTGCTAGTGGGTTTATATCAGAGAGAATAAGGTGGGAAAAGATTGGCTAGGTACAGAGATATGAAGCCACCCTTGTGTTTAGGAACTTGAACCAGTAGAAATTAATTAAACAAATCCCTTCTCATCTGTTCTTATTTGATCAGCTTGGCCATGAAATTCAACCAATCCGATTTTTGTTTAGTATTATAATCCCAAAGTTCATTTCTCATTGGCTTTTAAGATCTGCCCTCCAACACCTCACTTCTGCAAACAAGTTAACTTCCTCCAACTCCACTACTCTCCTCCTCCAACCCAACCCATCTCCTCCACCACTTTTCTGTCAGAGGAGTCCAACCACCCACTTGTATCTTAGAAAATGAAGGTGAGTCTTTGTTTCTGTTACATACTTTCACGTGTACTGTTTATGTTTGTGTGTGTTAGAGAGAGAGAGAGAGAGAGAGAGAGAGAGAGAGAGAGAGGTTGGTTTGTTGTTTCAGCTGAAACATGCTTGGGAAGGCTGAGAAGTGGGGTTGTCTAATGTTGGTGGTTTCTGGTTTTTTTATTGCAGCTTTTTAGTTGGATGCAAAATAAGATCAATGGGAAGCAAGGAAACAAGAAACCAAATACAGTTCCTACTACAACCCGTAAGCGAATGATGTGATTTGCGTTTTAACCAATAAATTGTATATGTTACTTTTAAATGCCATGGTTTGCGTTTTAATCTGAATGATGTGACTCTTCCTATAAATGTAGGAATTTTTCTTCAAGAAGCTATGCATGTTATAGTATCTTTTAGTCATTTCAGTCCAATAAAGATCTTTGTTAAAGAGCTGTGCTACGAAAAGTCGCTTATGCGTGTTACATGAGTTGTGAATTTATAAAAAAACTTGCATTTACTGCATTGACACATATCATTGATAACATTGACATTTTTATTTTTACTTCAATGAATCAATTACAATAGAAAGAAAAATTAAAAATCAACTCAGATCATGTTAATAAAGTTGACAGGTACTAGATTTAAGAAATCTAGATTTCCAATATATGCAGAGATGAGGTTTCATAAGTTATATATATATTAAATAGATCAACTTCCATTACAAGATAAAAAGAAATAAATAAAGCTGCACTATTTTGAATGTTCCTTAATTCTTTATGTGATTTGTTATTTATGTATTGTGTAGATTCTGCGAAACAAGAGCCACGCGAAGAATTCAGTGACTGGCCTCATGGATTACTAGCAATTGGAACTTTTGGAAACAATGAATTGAAAGAAAAAAATGATGCTCAAAGCCAAGATATTCAGGAAGATCCGTCTTCATCCGAAGAAATCCTAGATAATTTCACACCAGAGGAAGTAGGTAAATTGCAAAAAGAGTTGATGAAACTCTTAACGCGAAAACCAGACATAGAAAAGCAAATCGCAGATCTTCCGTTGGACAGATTTCTAAATTGCCCATCGAGCTTGGAGGTTGATCGGAGAACCAGCAACGCCCTTTGCTCCGATTCATCAGATGATCACAAGGATGAAGATATTGAGAAAACTATTAGTGTCATACTTGGTAGATGCAAAGACATTTGTGCAGACAATAAGAAGGCAATTGGGAAGAAATCAATTTCTTTTCTTCTTAAGAAGATGTTCGTTTGTAGCAGTGGATTTGCACCAGCACCAAGTTTGAGACATACACTTCAAGAGTCGAGAATGGAGAAGGTATGTGCAAACTTACATAATCGTTTATGCACGTGAAACTGAGTTCGAATCCCTCTCCCCGCAATTCAGATTTGTTACAAAAAAAACATCATAACACGCATTATAAAATATGTTAACTATTTAATTAGTTCCATTAACATCTTGATTGATCATCCATTATATGATTTTGGCTTTACAGCTTCTTAGGGTAATGCTTAACAAGAACATCATCAATCCACAAGGTGCTTCTCGAGCATCATCAATGAAGAAATACCTCGAGGACAGACAGAATCCAACAAAGAAGGGACATAACAATGAAGATGATACAAAAGAGAAGATTAATGATGGATGTAAATGGGTCAAGACAGATTCTGAATGTAAGTTCAGTTTTCAGTTTTTTCTCAAATAGCTTGATTTATTAATATGCTCACACTTTTGAGGAAAAAAATTAATTTAGGGAACCAAACTGCACAAAATCTGGATCTGATGGTTGCCTGTTTTTCCATTGCAGATATAGTACTAGAAATTTGAGGTGCCTATGTTTACTACCATTCTTATTAGTTATTACATGGTAAGAGAAACCCTTTTTGAGCATGCAGTTTATCATGTATATCATCTTCCCCACCTTAATATATGCTAATACAACTTTTTTGCAGCTTCATAAATTATGAAATCAAATACTCGAAATTTCAGAGAGGCAACAACGAATCATCAATAAGTTCATCCGCAGTGGCTTCAAAGATGATCAGAAAAAAAATGCATATATGTATGACTGGACGGCTTTTCTATTTTGGTGTCGGTGTTGATTCCCTTTTTTTCATGGTTGCATCAGTGGAAACAGAATGCAATACCATGTTTTGAAGTTACAAAGGGACAAAGGGATTTTCTGTAGTCTCTGCTAGCAAATTAAGCTAGACAATCTCTACATTTTTCATCCTATTTTCTACACATTTTTCTCTGTCTTTTCTTTTCTTTTTTTGGCTGAATTGCTATCTTTGTAATATAATTTGAGGTGAATAAATATTAGATTGACATGAACTTATATGAAGACTTTGATCATTATCAAACAACATATGCGCAAGGACTGAGTTTTTTTTTCCCTGCTAATATGGAAGAAAAAGTCCATGCATGACTATATAGATTGTAAGTTGTGAAGGTTTCTTTATTTTATCTATACAGATTACAATGATTTTTCCATCAGTAAGGTGTAGATATGACATACTTGTTGAGTAGGCATCCTTGAATTCGAATGACACCTTTGAAGTGATAGAATCTGCCATAGACAATCGACTGGGATATAATCCTCGTCTCTACACTCTTCACATATTGAATTTATAGGAAAAGATAGATCAGCAGAGCGATTGACAGATAGAGAATTGGTGCAGAAAAGAGAGAGGCCTGCATTTTGGGAAAATATCTTGATAGCTTTGTTTACTGTATTCTTACAAGACATATACAATTAGTAATGTTCTAAAAATCCCCGCCTAGAGTCACTTATAGACCCCGCCTAGGTGTTAAGCAACTGGTTACTGCTCCAATTAATCCTTAGGAGTTTGAAAATTAAGAAAGGGCTCTAAACCAACTTAGGCGCCTGCCTAAACAGCCTAGGCGCAAGTCTAAACCATCTAGGCGCCCGCCTAGACTATCTAGGCCGCCCAAACCCGCTAGGTTGCGACTCCCACTTAGACAAAAAATAGATAACTTACATTTTACATTTTATTTATTTTTAATAAATTGTAAGAGACTTGTTAAATACTTAGAGGAACACACATTATATGCATGTTGCTTATGTCTTCATGAATCATTATGTTCTAAAACTTTACAATCTATATGTTATTCTATTTGCAGTTTATATATCATAGTGAAATTATGTATTTTTGAAGTATAAACATACACTTATTTATACGATCTATAATAAATTTACTTAAACAGCTAGGTCTCAACCTACCGCCCGACTAACGTCTAGCATCTTTTAGAACCTTGACATTAGAGGGTTGACTGTATACAATACGGAAAACCCTATCATTGAGGATATAATTATCTACCTCTTCAAAATTAGTTGTATTCATTTGTATCTTAGATAAATTTTGCTTAGAAATTTTTAAGTCTTCTTATGATATAGGTATGTTACAATTGGACTCAACAACTTGAGTTTTTGGACCTGGATCTAATTGACCCATTAATTAAGGATTTTTTTATGCACCCTTCACATATTGTTGAATCCACTTCATATACTGAGTACTCCTTACATCTGCTTTTTCAATTACAATTTATCTAAATACACCCACACACTTTCCTATATTGCGCTCACACCCCACACACTCTATTATGTTGTCAAATATTGTAAACTTTTTTTATCTAAACTAAAATAATCGTATGGCTAATATGTATTTGGTTGTCACATGTCCTCAAAATGAAGACCTTAGAAGAGTAGGACTCCATCAACCTTGCCTATTCCATATTTTTTTTGTCTATTTCAAAACAAAAAATAAAACTTCAAAGCTCATAATATAGGGGACTATGAGTTGAAAAACTCCAATCAATGAACATTGTTCCTCGCATATAAAACCAGACGAGCTTAAAGGGGAATGAAGTTATGGGTTATGGCATTTCTTAACACCACTTAGTCTGCAAATTACAAACTGAAAGTAAGTGATTAGATTGGATTTACGCCCAAACTATCAAGATTTTTTCGATTTTCTTATTTATATATTTTTTTTAATCTAAATCGACAAGAACGTTGTAATGTAATTATTTAGCCGTAAATTATTACAAACTATAGGATAATATACACTAAATTAGAGGAGCGTTTAAACATAAAACGCAGTAGATTGAAGAGAAAATATATCAACCACCAATGTAATTCACTACCTACTATTTAGCTGTAACTTTTTGCATAGATGAATTATAACAAATTTCATATCATAAATCAATTTTTGGGACATAAATCACAATATTCAAATAATAAATCAGGCAACATCAAAAGACTTATTTTTAAAATGTCCCTTATAAATTTACTTATTATACTCTAACTATGAAACCAAATATACTGATATTTTGCCAGCATTTTGAGTAACTCATCAACCTAGAATTCCACCTAAAGAAAGAGGGGCCACGGTAGCTGCTGAATCTTTTATTGGTACATGGACATTGTATGGACTGACAGTCTTACTAGTCTTAATCGTTACAAAGGTCGATGCTACCACAAAGAGCATGTTGTTAGAGAAGAAAATCAATTTATTGCTTATGTAGCTTTGAAACTCAATTTTAATCCCACTTTACCCTCTGAAACAAAAATATCACTATTTGCCACACTTTGGTGAGTTTTTATCAATTCCGTCAAGTTGGGTTTTAATATCTTGATGTAACAATCCGTTCCGAATTTTACGGCTCTATTAATTTTAAAAGAGTGAATTGACGAAAATACCCTAGAGGCGAGATTGTTGACTTTTGTTGACCGTCTTTTCATAACGTGTACGAACTACTATTGTACCGTATTCTCAAAGTACTCGATGGTACGAATGCGTAGTGCAAATGAAATTGAAATCGGAGTTACGAGAGAAGTTTTACAGAACTACGAATCTGAAAAACACTTTTGTAAATATTACTATTTTATATTTTATATATTTTCATAATTATTATATTATTATTTAATTATTTTAATAATTCTAGTAGGATATTTTATTAATTTTTCTGGCCCACGAAGCCTACACCTTATGTCACATCCCGGCCCTGGTGGGACGACTTCCCGAGCCCGCTCCACCACCGTAGCACGATATTGTCCGCTTTGGGCCCCGACCACGCCCTCACAGTTTTGTTTTTGGGAACTCACACGAGAACTTCCCGATGGGTCACCCATCCTGGAAATGCTTTCGTGCGCTACTCGCTTAACTTCGGAGTTCCCATGGAACCCGAAGCCAGTGAGCTCCCAAAAGGCCTCGTGCTAGGTAGGGATGGGAATATACATTTAAGGATCACTTCCCTGGGCGATGTGGGATGTCACAATCCACCCCCCTTAGGGGCTCGACGTCCTCGTCGACACACACGCGACCAGGGTTAGGCTCTGATACCAATGTCACATCCCGGCCCGGGTGGGACGACTTCCCGGGCCCGCTCCACCACCGTAGCACGATATTGTCCGCTTTGGGCCCCGACCACGCCATCACGATTTTGTTTTTGGGAACTCACACGAGAACTTCCCGATGGGTCACCCATCCTGGGAATGCTCTCGTGCGCTACTCGCTTAACTTCGGAGTTCCCATGGAACCCGAAGCCAGTGAGCTCCCAAAAGGCCTCGTGCTAGGTAGGGATGGGAATATACATTTAAGGATCACTTCCCTGGGCGATGTGGGATGTCACACCTTACCCAAACTCTCCTCTCCTCTTCGCCACGTGTCTTCCTTCTCTACCTTTCAAATTCCTCTCTTTGCGTAGTATCTCACTCATCTCTCTGTTAGCTCACTCTCTCTCATCTCCCGCCATTCATCTGTGAAACCCAGTGAACGCCGATGACCACCACCACCACCATGTCGTCGTTACTCCGGCAAGCACCACCGCAAAGCCCACCTGACAACCTACATCATAAACCCCGAACCCTTGACTAGACACTCTCTATCTCTCATTTCTCTACATAGTGGCACTACCATTGTTCAAGATTCTTCCTCGACGATTTCTCACCGTCCCCGGCGAAGCTAAACTTCAAAAACCCCCAAATGCTCCTTAGATTTTGTTTTGGAGTATGATTAGGATGTTTTTGAGATGTTTTAGTTTTGTTTGGAATCAAAGATAACTCGAAGAAAACTTCCTTAGTTTTCTGGCAAGGAACCCGACCTTTGCAGGCTTTTTCCGGCCGATCTCGACCTTAGCTCAACCTCATTTTGGTATACTCTTGTTCCTAATCTCCTAAGCTTCATTTTGACTTTTATTTCATTGAAAATAGTTAAGAATCGAGTTCGAACGAAGCTCGAGAATTTTCCTGGCTAAACTCGGCCCAGTTCTTGCTTTCTCATTCTTTGGGTCCGGTTGACTCGCGAGCCTAAATGGTAAAGGTGGGTTCAAAAAATCAAAAACCGAACCAAAATGAAATCGAAAAAATCAAACTGAACGAAAAAATCAAACCCAAAAAAAACCAAACCAAATCTGGTTGGTTCAGTTTGGTTTTTGAGTTTCGAAAATTGAACTGGAATGTTTTAAAAAAACGACATCGTTTTATATTTAGTACTAAAAATGGCGTGTCGTTCTGAAAGTTTGTATTTGTATTGATCAACGACGTCGTTCAGTGACTTTAATCTGAAATCCTAAAGCTAAACATCGATCCCTTATTCCCTCACCCCCCTATCTAATATTCTTTCTTTCCCAGTCTCTACCGCTTTGCGATCCCTGATCCCTCTGTTTATCTATGTCCGGAGCTAGACCCTCTCATTCCCTCATTCCCTTATCCTTTCATTCCCTCATCTCTGATCCCTCTGTCTGTTAGTGACTTTAATCTGAAACCATAAAGCTAAACATCGATCCCTTATTCAATCCCTCATCCCCCCTATTTGGACCCTTTCATCTCCTTCCCAGCCTCCGCCATTCTGTGATCCCTGATCCCTCTGTCTATCTGTGTCTAGATCATCTCATCTCCCTCTGTCTGTCCGAGTCTCGACCCACGACTTCGTTTGCAAGGTTAGTCTCACGGTAATTTCTCTCATGTTCTACAGATTTTCTTTTCAATTTCATGGGTTATGCAGATTTTCTTTTCAATTTCATGGGTTTTGCAGATTTTATTTTCAATTTCATGGGTTTTGCAGACTTATGGTGTGTTGATGTTTTGCTTTATCTCAATTTCCAGTACCATCTGAAAAACTAGCGAATCCTGAATACCCAATAAAGCACAGGTTGTGATGCATTTTCACTAGGACAATGTGAGATTTTTAAAACTAAATTTTGGCGCAAGATGTGTGCTTGTATAAAATAATTGTTAGAAATAAGGTACAATCTGAGTGTGTGTGGATGAAAGATGTTTGTTGTGCTTTATTCCTTAGTATTGCTGGTGCAAGATGTGTGTTTGTCATTCTGGATCTGAGTGCAATTTGTATTGCAGACGTATTGCAGGTGTGCTGCCCAATTATTCTTGGCAAACAACAAATTAGTTTTAGATGCTTTTGCAGTTTAGTGATGATCGAACCGTGTCAATGTTCACAGTTCAATCATTACTCATTTAAAACATGTCCTCCAAACCATTCTGAAGAGTTTAAGTTCATAAGAACCGAAAGTTGGGAGTTTGAATTTGAATGTCATAAAAGAAGAAGAAAAGAAAAAAAAACCGAACCAAAAAAATCCAAAAAAAAATTGAACCAAACCAAAATTTTGGTTCAGTTTCGATTTTGGCAAACAAGCGAACCATTTTTAACCAAACCCAGCCCTACTAAACGAGTCAACCCAACCCGAGAAAAAAAAGCCTAGATTCACGACCCAGGATCTGGCCCAGCCCATTTCCTAATTGGTGGAATATTCTCGGAATATTCCTTGTGTTGACTTTTTTGAAATTTTCTTGGAAACTCTTCTAAGCTAATTTCGACGTCTTGAGTCCGTTTTTAACATCCATTTAGTGAAATTCCAAAGATTTAACGTAGTTGACCAGCTTGGTGTCTCGGCTAGCTTTTTGGGGTTGATCGTTGACTTTTCATTGACTTTTACGAAAATTGTCCAGGACCTTTCTTAACGTATTTCAATGCCCTGATCCCAAACCCATCCTCTTCTTTTCCAAATTTAATCATTTTAGTTGAGTTTTACTAACAGGTCCCAGTATTATGCTTAGATGCGATTACTATCAGAGACTCCGGCTTTCTTAGCTCGAAATGATGTGACATCGCAAGTATTTGTGAGCAGGTCTTTTCTTTTTATATAGTATATATATTTATTTAGTTTCCACATATATATATTTAATAATGAATTTTCTACATGATTGCCATAATTAGTTTAATGTTTATAAGAAAGGTTGTAATGTTGAGAATTATGAAATTATTTTGAATCCTGCTGGATGCACAGGTATGCGTTCTATTATGGGATGCTTTAATTATATTTGCGGTCATGAATAGTGTTATGGTTGACTAGAATTATCAATTACTGTTATATGATCATAATTATATTATATGTTTATCGTGTGCTACACTAGTGTTTGTACTCGCCTAGGCCAGGGCCAGACTTCACATGTATGTTCACATCATACCGTACGCTCACTTTGTCATATAGGCAATTAGGAATCGTATATGATGCACATAGCACAAGTCTTCACGTGATTGTAGTACTAAAGCGTAAATCATTATTACACCTAATCATGTTCACATCAGAATATCTCTGCATGAACTCGTGTGTCAGCATATGTCGATGAGCACTCAATTTGATATTCGTTTATGAGAGTTGTTGTGAATACCAAATTATTATGTGTTTATTCATGAGATATTGTAAAATGTTGTATGCTCGTGATATTACGGTTTACGGTAAGTATTTTCATGCTATATGTAATATGTATATTTTGGAAACTATACTTGTTTTATGGTGATGGGTTATTATGTTTTCGAAAAGGTTTTTACAAAGCTTTATTTTTAGGCCCACTCACCTTTGTTTTTCACCCCTCTAGGTTTTAGTAGATGAGCTTTCATGTCAATGAGGATTCTTAGTAAGTCTTGGTATTGGAGATTACCTTCGATGGTATATTTCTCATTCTACTTTTACTGTACTTTACTTATGCTCTGACATCACGTGTGAAATGGGTTCCTTCCCGCTTATAAGCGCACTCTTACATTTAGGCACTTTTAGGTTTAAATTTATTCACATTTTTCACCTCACTACACTGATGTGATATAAACTAACACACAAATTAAACCCTTTTTAGACAATTGTAGTATACGTGAGTAGGGATCGTTCTAGGCCGGGGATTAGAAGGGATGTTAATCAACACAAATTAGACTTAAAAATACAAAACTAGACTCTAATGACTCAAAACTAACCAAACTAACTCAAAACAGCGCAAAACAAACAAATTGACTCAAAACAGGAACTAAATGGTGATTTGGACGAATTCTAGACTTAACTTGACTCAAAATACTAACGGAAGACAGGTTTGAACGAATATTAAAACTAAACCAACACGACACAATGGCGGGGGGTTTGGTTTGGACGAAATTTAAAACTAAAACTAAGTAACTTGCAGAAAACAAACTAATTGATACTAAATTGGGGTGAGTGAATGGGGTGAAAGGCTAGCTACAGGGTCCTTCTTCACACATGACACATATGCAACACAAATTGATCTCCAATTACTATTCCTATAAACCATGAATGACAATGCCCCAAGTTAACCATGAACTGCACAAATTAACCATCAAATTTTCCTAAATTCATTGAATTGGACTCAGCGACGCAATCAAATTGTTCTTATCAAGTTCCCTATATGAATTGCATGATTGAGATACATATCAAAGATCATTAAGTTCTATGAAAATCATAAGCATTGACATGACATTTGTAACTATGAAAAACATGATACTCATGCCAGAAATTTTCTTAACACAATCATGACTAGTGATTTCCACTACTTACAAATATAAGTTCATAACTATTAGGTGAAATTCCCTTATATTTTAGCATCAAATTCATGTATGCAAACTAAGTAGGCATCCTTAATCAACATACAAGAATAAGTTATCAATCAAACAGATAAGTAAATTGCATTCACGATTTATGAAACAATAACTGGATGTAATCAATTCATATCACACGTATGTTCATGGCTTTGAATTCACCTCTAGCTAAAACGATATTATTTCCACATGTCTATCATAACTAAATAAAAACAATCTAAATTAAACATGGAAATCAAGTAAGGAAAGAAAGAACTCTGAGACACTCCAACAATGGCAAATTCAACTCCTCCTCCAGATGGCAGAATTGGCTCCTCATCTCCTTCCAAAGTTGCGGCACACTTCTGTTTATTTCTCTATATTTTTCTCTCTAAAACTCTCCCCAAAGCTGCAACACAATGATTTATATATATGCAGACTCACGGCACCAATCCTTCGAGGACAAGGATAGGGCACGGCACAATTCTAGGAGAAAAGGAATTAAACTGTTTTCATGATTTCAAGACTTCTAGAATCAGATATGCATTGTTAAAACATGGTAAGGACTCCTAAATTCAGATGGAAAGGATTTAGAATAGGCTAAGGGCTCCTTTTTGCAGCTGGAGATATGTTTAGAAAATGTTGGATTAAATAGAATAATGTTTGGATAGTATGGGATAAGATAAGATAAGACTGGATAAGATAAGATAAGGTTGGATAAGATCTCCTTATTCCTTGTCTTTCAAGCCTTAATTTAATTTTTCCAGATTTGTAGCACATGTTTAGCATCATTTGTCACCAAAAACGTCCATCCATTATACTCCATACACATGTTATCCAATCCAAGTCCAAAACTGTTCCAAATTGCTCCATTTGGCCATTTATTGTCATCTTCACCAATTGAACCTACAATAATACGAAAATAAACTAAATCACTATAATAAATGGAAATTAACTAAGTAAATGCAAAGAAATAAGATAACAAAGTCGCATAAATATGCTCATATCATACACTTTATGCCTTCATCACCTTCTTGGTGTTGGCCAGCACAACTTGATTCAGAGTACAGATGAACATTTCGGATTATGGTGTGTCACTGACATGGAAAGAATCTTATTGATCTGGCATCTATTGAGCAAAAAAGACAAGGGTATTTTTGTCAAATCGTCAAGTCTCCATGTCAGCATATTCAATCTTTAACTTGATGGAATTAACAAAATTACACCAAAATAAAGCGAATCTTGAGTTTTAAGATGTAAAGTAATAATATTTTGGCTTTTTAGCCAAAATGGTCTCTAAGATTTACATAACTCTTCATTTTGGTCATTGAGATTTGAAATCAATACAAGTGGTCCCTGAAATTGTCCACCATTAATCATTTTGGTCCTTCCGTGAATAGTCATGTTAAAAAAAGATTAAAATGACAAAACTACCCTCAATTTAATAAACGATAGACCAAAATGATTTGACAAAAATTGAGAATACTTTTATCATTTTATTTTTATTTAATGGAAAATTTTCATGGAATGACTAAAATGATTGATGATGGACAAAGTCAATGACCAATTCTATCGATTTTAAATCTCAGAGACTAAAATAACAAGTTCTACAAATCCCAGGAATCATTTTAGATAAAAAGCCAATTTTTTTTGTTTCAAATGGTAAAGTGGACTTGAAGTTCAGTTGATAGTAGGGGTGGGCACTAGAAACTAAAAACTGAAATCGAACACAAACTAAATCGAACCTCACCAAACGGTTCGGTTTTGCGGTTTTGAAATGGTTGCGGTTTGCAACTGAACCGCATTGTAGGAAATGATTTGGTTTTGGTTTTTGAAAACTGCATCGAAACTGAAACCGCATTTCATGTTTTAATTAGTTATTTGTTAGACTCCATACATTTAATATGTACATGTCATAAAAATGATTATTTTTTCCAAGTTATATCCCTCATCAAGTTTGGCATCTCAATGTTTCTTTACATGAAAAGATAAAAAATTTATTACCAGTAAAAGCACATAAGAACCCTAATTTTCAATTTCAAAATGACAGCCTATATAATAGACTAATCAGAAATGCAAATGAAAACTCAAAAAGAAACAATGATCATCAAATAAGAGTAGTCACAGAAAGAAAGATACAAACACCGAATATATAATCAAGTAATAAGTCGCAGCACTCCATTTGGGTGCTTTTTCCTGCTCACAGAGTCTATCATCTATGCAATTAGCTAGCTAGAGTAAAGAAAAGAATTCTCGTGTGGGCTGGTTAATTAATGTATTGTGTGGAAAATAAGACTGTGTTATGTGTAGATAAATATAAATTTTAAATTGTATATTTTTTCTCAAAAATCAAATCGAAACCATTTGAAATCGTATCAAAACGAACCAAAAGATTTGATTTCATTTCAATTTGGTTTCAAAACTGCACCGAATCACACTGTAAAAAATAACAATTTCAATTATGATTTCACTCAAAATCGCATCGAACCAAACTGTGTCTACCCTACTTGAATGGCCATCTCAAAAAATAAGCCAAACCCAAAATAAAAACCAACAGGGGAATTACCAACACATTCCTAATACAGGTTGCCTAACTTCCATCCCACCACCATGTCACTCTCCAAAGTCCAAACCCTAGACTTGTGATTCTCCCCTAACAAATAAAATCACGCTTTGCCCAATTACTCTGCATTTTCTCGCACTTCCCTCGAAGCCCTTCTCTTTTTCTCAGCTCAATCCTCCCTCTCAAAATTTTCCGGGCCGATTGGATCTGAGTATTTTTTATTAAAACTATCCAGTCCCACCAATCCGGAAGAGAGGCCTCCAATCCTCTGACTCTCCTCAAATTCTAAGGTTTTTGGATCTGAAAAGGCTAGGATTTTCTTGCTCAGTTCGTTAAAGTTTCGGTCTTTTGTTCAAATTTCTGGTTCTCGGATTAGGAGTCGTTATTTTGGAGGAAATTGAAGGGTTTTGGGGAGGCATCGGAGAAAAGGCTGAGCTGCCAATGCCATTGTTGGTTTGGAAATTGGTGAATTTTTCGGTGATTTTTGAGAAACCGAAAAAGTTTGAGTTTTTGAAGTTGAGAAGAAGCATCAATGTCTTGGGCAGGCCCAGAAGATGTCTACCTTTCCACTTCTCTTGCTAGCTACCTTGACAGTATGCTTTCCCTCTCTCTGATTTATACTTTTCTTCTGGGGTTATAATTTTTTATTAGTTGTATGAAGTTAATGGTAATTCTTTCTAGTTTCTAGTTGGTTTTACTAATTGTGATCTGACATGGTTGAAAGATTTGTTCTTTTTACCATTTGGGTTTTTCTTCTGGTATTTGTTGCTTAAATTCAGATTGGTTTACAGGTAGGGTCCTGCTGAAAAATTGTTTTCTTGTATTGAAGTTTTGCTGTTTGAGTATTCCTTTAAATCCCGGTTTCAATGTCGATTTTGAGTTGAGTACTAGTGAAAAGATTCTGGAGTTTAGCAATGGTGGGTCAACCAATCATTTTTTTCACTGTTAAGATGTGGTGGTCTAATGCTGTTATTCATGTTGCAGAGAAGCTTCTTGTGCTGCTTCGTGATGGTCGAAAACTTTTGGGGATACTTCGGTCGTTTGATCAATTCGGTACTAACATTATCTTCTCTGTTGTTCAAGGCCAAATTATACTGTAACTTTAATGAAGACTCTGAAGTAATAGTTATTTCTGATTTGTAGCCAATGCCGTTCTCGAGGGTGCATGTGAGAGAGTCATTGTTGGGGATCTTTACTGTGACATCCCCTTGGGTCTTTACGTCATCCGTGGGGAGAATGTTGTTCTAATTGGCGAGCTGGTATGGTACATTATTAGTTGCTTTGTCATCTATAACTCAAAATATGCATCATTGAATAATGTTTATATCTGCACTTGATGTTTTAGGATTCGGAAAGGGAGGAACTTCCACCACACATGACTCGTGTTTCAGCTGCAGAAATTAAAAGGGTAAGTGTTGCCAGCTCGATAATCTTTATAAACGGTGTGTTGATATAAACTACCTCACTCTCTTCCTTTTTCCTTATTATCTGTATTGGTCTTCAATTGTTCAAGTTTATAGCTCTAGTGTTAAGGTATGTTTATGAAGTTGGAAAGCTGTATGGTTTTAAAACACTGGTTTTGACATAGATATTAAGAAGATTTGAGACTAAAATCCTCGATGGAAATTAGTAGGTGAATGGTGCAGTTTTGAAGCAAATAGTTGAGCACATTTAGGAAAGGACTTATGGGATGATTGAACCACTCGATTTAGTTACGCCTTAAGCATTATGTTCTGAAGGTACGCATACTATGAGAGGCGGGTTAGTGCCACTTGTTCCATCTTTATTAAAGTACACATAAAAAGCAAAGATCATGCACGTGCAGAAGTATGAGTGGAATCTCCAACTGTGCTAGAGCAGGGCTTGGTGACTGTTACCCCAAATATTTTTTGTGAAGAGTTTCCGTTGGTAGGTGGAATTCTAAAGACCATTGAGGTCTAATCCCTTTTTTCAAAATGATTTTTGGAAAAATGTTTCCCGCTGTCCTTTTTTTCGTTAATGTATATGGAATCACTAATTGTTTCTAGTTCAACCAAAACTGGGGTCAAGTAAATTTTTGAACGTAGAGGCCGAATTTCTTGAACGGGTTGGTTCTCGCGTGAGTCTGAATTAGGGGGGCTTTCCTGATGGTGGGGCACAGCAATTGTGGCTTAATTTCTCTCAAGATTATATGTAAATTGAAAGACTCTCTTTTCGTTTTCGGTTGACATCTTTGTCAGTTTTTTCTGACAGTGTTTTTGTGATTTTTGGGTCTGCTTTGTTTGTTATATTTGGACGCAGTTTGCTTTATTACTTTAACGGAAACCTGTATTGATGATTAGCTTTGTAATTATGCAGGCACAGAAAGCAGAAAGAGAAGCTTCTGATCTTAAAGGTACAATGAGAAAAAGAATGGAGTTCCTTGATATGGATTAAACGAGTCGCTTGCCCGTCCGCAAATATTATAGCGGCTGCTATTCATTCTCTTCTTCTTCCTGTAGTTGGCCGATGTTCATAGATGGTAGATGGCAAATCTTCGAAAATTAGAATTTCAATTCCGTAATATTTGGCTGAATTAGTAGAAGTGTCCCTTTGCTTTAAAAGCTTCATTTTTTTTGTGGATTCAAAAGTTCTAGGGAACCCTGATAGTTTGTTCATAGACCTTTTGACGAAATAAAGAACATCAAAGAAGTATAGTGGACAGCAGGAATATTTGTCTGTTGAGATTGCTCGTGTTTTCGGCCTGGACCTTTACAGATTGATCACTAAATAAAGACTCAATCTAGTTGTTTTATGGTCCAGGCCGCGTACACTTGCGATTTCATCATCGAATTGAGAATTATCTGACACCTAAGTATAACTTTTTTGGGGTAGTAATAGCCGATTCTCTTTTACTGTAACGCATGATTCGTTTTTGCTATTTCACCATCCTTCCACACTTTTATAATGTTCATATGGAGCTTTTTCAATTTCGTCTATAATTTATGGTAGAGTCCAGTTTTATTAATGAGAAAACTAATCACCGCCACATTTACTTTCACGGCATCATCACGTAACTGCCCACACACATTAATCGTATTAGCGGATGCCCACACACATTGTATGTTTGGAGCTCTCAACTCGAGTTCGAATGCTGTCTTTAGCGCCACTAATTCCAGTCATTGCGTACCTCTCGACTCACTAGACAAAGTACATTGTCATCTCGTAACTAATAATAATCCAAACTACATATTAATGAAATCTTCTTCGTCAATCAAAAAATGGTGAAAAGACATTTTTGTCTTCTATCATAACAAAAAAATTAAGGACATAAACGTAATTTCACAAAACAAAATCTTGCTATTTTTTTTGTTCAAGCCTAATTTTCTCATCTCTAATTTAAAAAATTGAGAGGAAAAAAAAACAAATAAACCTCTCTCCCCATTATCTCTCTCTCTCTCTCCTTCAATCTTAAAAACAAAAGTAAAAAATTTCATGCACATTTTGTGCGTGGTCATATGCTAGTAATCTAAATTACATACTAATGAATCCCTCTTTGTAAACCAAAAGAGAATGAAAAGACATTTTGTCTTTTATTACAACAAAAAAATTAAAAACAGTAACGTAATTTCACACTCTCCACTTTTCCTCTCTCTAATTTTATTATAAAAATAAATAAATAACCCTCTTTTCCTCTCTCCCTCTCCCCACTCCCGTATTATATCTCTCACTCTCTTGATCTCTTCTTTTATTTTAAGAATAAAAATAAAAAATTTCACACAATGTGGACATATACTAGTAATAATAATAATCACACTCTCACGTCACCGACGTTTGTGCTGACTAACCGGCTCTAAACCCACTCAGATGAAAACCACCCCATACGTGCATTCCACACGAAACTATCTCCACCCAAAACGTTAAAACACTAATTAATTAATTAAACATACTTAACATGATCCCAGCAGCTCCTAAGTTGAATTAGCCACACACGACAGAGAGAGAGAGAGAGAGAGTGAGTATACAAAAACAGATCCGATTTCATTTCACAGACCACACAGAGAGAAGCTTCCACTTCCTTCTCCTCGAGGTCTCTCAGATTCGACATTTTGTAGAATTGGGAATTTAAGGATTTGAATTTATAATGTGGTGCTCTCCAGCTCCTGCTCTCCTTGCGTTTCTGCTCTGCTTTTTGAGCGCGGAGGCATCGGTCCACAAGTACGCCTGCTGAGAGATTCGCCACCAAAGGCAGCGCCTTCGTCGTCCACGGCGGCAGCGAGGGAATTTACTCTTCTGCCCCTGCTCAGTCCGCCTCCGACTCAGTCAACGGCGACTCTTTCATACGGTAAAGTAAATCATAGAATTCCATTTCCCCATTTCACTCTCTTTGCTTCTCCAGTTTTAACTTGCAGTTGGCTAAGATCTGATGCACAAATTGAGTTCATTTGAGTATTTGATTTATTGGGTTCGTAAATTGCTTGTTTAGTACAAAGTCAGCAGCTTTTTTACTGGGACCATTCCATGTGATTAACCCAGTTCGTGTGTTATTGTTGCACCCTGTTTATACAAAACCATTATCTGATTTGCTATTGTAATTTGAAACCAGCTTCGAAAAGGTTACGTTTCGGAGGAGCAGAGAATCTGCAAACCTGAGCTCATGGCCAGTCCATGCCATTGTTTTTGAGGTGGAAGATAGAGAGACCATTGGGGGTTCAGCTTATGGTGGTCAAAGAGCGGTATGTTGCTCAGGGGATCTGGCGAAATTGGGGGTGTGTGCACAAGGAGAGATCATTCACCGCCAGTCGACTGAGAATCCAGGTTGGCCCCAGGTTTTTGGTGTCTCATTTGAAGAGTATGAGGAAGTTGCTACATTGCCGTCCAAATCCATACCGATTACGAAAACCGGGATGTACAATTTGTATTTTATTCATTGTGATCTGAGTATTAAGGATGTGGTTGTGGAGGGGAAAACTATATGGAAAAATCCTACTGGGTATTTACCTGGTAGAATGGCTCCTTTTATGAGTTTCTATGGGTTTATGTCCTTTGCCTTTGTCATACTCGGGATCGGTTGGTTCTCACAGTATGCAAGATTCTGGAGAGAAGTTTTCCCGTTGCAGAACTGCATCACTCTGGTAATAACACTCGGTATGTTTGAGATGGCTTTGTGGTATTTTGAGTATGCTGAATTCAACGAGACAGGCATCAGGCCAACTGGGATAACTGTATGGGCTGTTACCTTTGGGACAGTCAAGCGCACGGTAGCACGTGTGATACTTTTAATGGTCTCTATGGGCTATGGTGTTGTGAGGCCTTCCCTTGGTGGGCTTACATCAAAGGTGATTTTGCTCGGACTGACCTTCTTCCTAGCATCTGAGGTTCTTGAGATGGTAGAAAATGTCGGTGCAGTAAGTGATCTTTCTGGGAAGGCAAGATTGTTCTTGGTTCTTCCTGTGGCAGTATTGGATGCGTTCTTCATTCTTTGGATATTTACTTCCCTCTCTGCAACTTTGAAAAAGCTTCAGGTACCTTAATTTTCATTCCAATGATATCAGTGAATTATTAGTTTTTCAAATATTAATCTGTTCAACTTATGTTTTCCGTTTCACCAAAATGAAAGAATAAAGGTGCTTGAAGTTGAATCTATGGGCAATATGAGAACCAACCTTTACTATTCATCTATAGATGTGGTATATGCCGGCTACATCATACATGTACTTGATTGTAATTTACCCAATCATCGCCATCAGGTCTTAATAGTTGATCCTGTAACTTTCATGTTTGTGCTTATGCAAGGGATTAAGCGTGCTGCGTATTGTGAATCGAAGAGCTTTAACATACAGCTACCTTGTTGATTACTTTTTCTTGCTTTTGTTTTGTGACAGGCTAGGCGAATGATGGTTAAACTAGACATTTACAGGAAGTTTACCAATGCGTTGGCAGTAACTGTCATTGTGTCCGTGGGTTGGATATGCTATGAGGTAATCTTTTAACCTACATCCATGCCCTTTCATAGGAAGAGAGAAAAGTATAAAGTTTTTGTGATTTGGTGGTGGACTTAACATGGTCAGGATAATTTTTACTTGCGCAAAATGATTTGCGTCTGTTGAATCCATTCACACGCAACTTTCTTTGTTTTAAATTTGTTTAATTCAGTTATTACACGTTTGATATTTTTCAACGTTGTACCTGCAGCTGTATTTCAAATCAAATGATGTTTACAATGAGCAGTGGCAGAACGCATGGATCGTCCCTGCCTTCTGGCAAGTTTTATCTTTCTCTCTCCTATGTGTCATCTGCATTCTTTGGACGCCATCGCAGACCTCAACAAGGTAAAATACATGGCTTCCATGATTCTTCTTCGTTCATCCTAACGTTCAAAACTTTGTTCGTGTTTAACATGCCACATGGGACGTTTCCCATAATTTACGTGAAATCTCTCGAATCCTTCTGTTGGTACATGAATTATCTCTTTTATTAACTGCCATCCCAATCACATGTCGGTGGTGTTTCAACACTATTGAACGCGTCCTTGGTCCTTGTTTTATCTAATGACCGTATCCCCACACTATTTTCCTTTTTTGACAAGATATGCGTACTCTGGAGATAGCGAAGAGTTTGACAAGGACGACACGAGTTTGACACTCATAAAACCGGCCCTAACGCCTGCTAAGGATGCTGGTAATGCGCTGGAGACTAGACCGGTGAAGAGCAGCAATGGGGCCTCAAATGGCGACGATGGAGAAGACAAGATAGAGTAAAAACAGAACCCAGCTGGAATATTTGTTGACATTGCAACAATTTCCAGCTGCTCGGGAACACATGTTACACGGAGGAGCACGGATCATGGCATAGAAATTTGTATGTTGAGACTATAAAATTAGTTCGCGTAATTTAATGTTTGCTTTTTAGTCCTTAATGTATTTGTTTAATTGGTTCCTGAATTTTCTCACGAGTAGAAGAAAGGTGGGTAAAGGAGATTTGTTGTGTTTCTTTGTGATAATATCATTGGCGGTTTGCAAGTGGTCGATTGTTCTAGTGATTGTAGCCTTCGACTCTCTGTGTTCTGCGTTCAAACTCAGTTTCCTTTCCCAATGTAACTTTAAATAATAGTATCGCTTGTATTCGAAAGTAGAAATTTCATTGGCGGTTCACATATTTGTTCAGTGCTTTCCCTCAGTTTGAGTTCAGGGCTAAATTGGCGTTGTGCTTGCAAGGATTTTTCAATGTGACCGGTACATATGATGGTACATCACGTGTCACTATACAAATGGTAAGATATGTGTGTTAATAACTTAAAAAATAAAATTTCCCACCACTTCTATTAATACACGTGGTGTACCATTTGTGTTTCCGTCGTAACTAAAAATTTCTCATGCTTGCGAGGTAGTACGCAAATTTAGTCGAAGATATTTTACTTTCGAGCAACGAAAGAAGCAAAATCACCGGTTAATCTTGTGCACATGGTTTTCAGGTGTTTGCGTAACTGGCAGCTGTTTCAACAACGGGACGAGCAACATCGCTGTACTAAGAGCTAGTTGCTATACTAAACCAATATCGTTACACCTTCCGTTATAAAATCACCCTATCCAAACTTCGCTACGTTCATGGAGCGAAATTCAATCCGTAATTATCAGTTTAGTAAGATACAGAAAGCTATCAAGTGAAGTTATCAGCATATTACATAAGAAACAAAACCAATACAACAAAAGTTGAGTCGTTTAACGTACCGAAAACCGAAAGAGAGATGGCATAGGCACCTTAACCTGAAAACCGAAAGGGATAGAGGGACCAAGTAACTGTATGTAAATACGCATTTTTACCGACGTGCCAATAACCTTCAAATGATTTTTCGGTTGAAATTTATGCGTATGCAGAGTGATGGCGAATGTTTATACAAACAACTTTCGGTTAACATAAAACTAACTCATTCATTTCTAGAAAAGTTATAAATCTGAAGTGTGTTTCGGAAATCTGCCTCATCAAAAGCTAAAATATATGACATGGTATACAAGTAACCTGGAGCTACTACTATAAGAAGCGGCTTCTTGATATTAAAACAAAAAATGGAACAACACACATGCACAACAATTCGAATATGAACAAATGAAACAAAATCTAGATCGTGGTAGTAATAATAAACAACATGCTTACAGGGCAGAAGCATTCGGGCGTGTAGACTTGGCTGCTCTGTAGAGCTACAATAGATCTCAATCTGACCTCCCCCAATCAACAGAATATTGAACTATGTAGGATTTTTAATGAAATGGAAGGCTCAATGAATCCCAGACTGACCAGCACCATCATCACCCAAACACTCCCCAAAAAATTCAAAGAATGTGTCCTAGTTTCTAAACTTGCAAAACTTAACTTCAATTTGATCACATTCACTGAGATCTCCTCCTCAAGTGCTGGGATACCGAGTACCCCTCAAAGAAATCCAATACAGCGGTCTCCAAATCCTCGGTCGAATACTTGATGTAGTTTTCCGGATGCTTCCCACTTTCTATATGGCTCCTGAACCGCCCAAGGAACGACCTGTATGCTGGGATCAACTTCTCTGATATAGATATCCGTAGCTCCTCCCTAAGCTGAGTATCCGGTATCAACCAAGTAGCTTGGGTCCTATGAACCTCCTCAAACATAGCATTGAAGGACTTGAACCTCTCTCTCAAAGCACTCTTTGACACCCCGGAAGAAAAACTCCCGCTAACATGTAACCCTTCGTCTCTCAAACAATACAACACACCTACCCAAGTAGCTCTCTGGTAACTAGTAGCTGCCTGGCGGAACTTCCCGGTCAACTTCCTCAAGTAATCGTCTCCAATCATTTCCCGCAATTCCGGAGACCCTTTCACCTTTTGAACAATGTAATGAACATTGTTCATCATGAACAAGTGAGCTATTGAAGCATCCTTATAGTGCTTAGACTTGCCATCCAAATTAAATTGCAAAATCACAATAATCCAAATCAAATGCAGAGCCAGAGGGGTCTTCTCCTCCAACTCGGCGAACTCCATATCCGGAGTCGTGGGATCGCCGAGTACCGCGACCCCGTGGAGGGCTTCGACACAATAAGCTCATGCAAAGTCTGCTTATAATCCGATATCAAACTGATGTAATTCATCACATACCGAGTCAATGGATGAATCGTTCCGCCGGGGACGGGAACCCTAGACGGTTCGCGAAGCACGGCGTTCTCAAACTCAGATAGAATTCCCCTCGCTGCCTCCGCCAGCCTCGACAAGATCTCCACCGCCTGAATCCGAATCGACTCCGACGATTTCGATTCGAAAACCGATTCGATATCTGGCATCAAGTCCATCAGAGCATCGTGCAAGTCGAGAATCTTGAAGAGCTTCTCGGGCGACCTCCGGCTAATGCTGATGGCCTCGGCGAAGTTGAAGAGCTGAATCGCGGGGCCCTTGACTGTCTCCATAAAGCAAGCGTCGTCAATGGCGGTGCCGATGCCATTGAAGATTTGCTCGCAGAGCTTCTTCTCGGAGGCGAAGACGGTCCTCACGCAGGCCTTGGCGGCGCGTATCCACCGTCGGATCTTGGTTTCCAGCTGCTCCCACTGCAGCCTCTGAACGTCTCCGATGCTCAGCTTCTCAATCCCCAGCTTCCGGAAACTCGAGTCCACCGCCCCCTTCCTGACGCCGCCGTAGACCTGAATACACTCGCGGAGGTAGCCGGCGGCAATCATCCGCTCAGCGATGTTGCGGAGATCGAATACCGCATCGGAGGGGATGAGATCGAGCTCGCGGATGCTGCTGGCGGACCGGTAGCTGCTAGTGTTCGACGAATCGCCGCGCTGGAGAAGCTCGTCAACGTCACCGGCATAGATGGAGGAGGCCTTAGGTGTGGTCAAACCGCCGTCGTCTTCAGCCGAGTAATCCTCGAACTCGGAGTTCGAATCAGCGACGCAGGAGTGAGTTGACGAGCTCGGATCGGCGGAGGAAAGCGAGTCAGGCTCGATGGGAGTGGTGTGGTTGAGGAGGATGTTGCGGAACTCGTCCTCCAACCGAGCCATGGCGATCTGGATGGCAGAGTTGAGCTTGGACTGTTCGCCCTCTGAAGCAAGCGTGGCTGAGGACAGAGAGCGTTGGATTTCATCGACGGCCTGTAAGTAGCGATCGATTTCGTCGCGCTGGCCGTCGAATATCATTCGCTCTCGGGCCTCCTCGGAAGCCGTGGAGTCCCAGACGAGAATAATATTCTCCGCCGCGTCTAGCTCTTGAAGCGAAGGCGGCGGCGGTGGAGATTCCATGAAATGAAACGCAGACTTTCGAGCTTACGGCGGCGGCGGTGATGGTGTGGTGGGGTGGGGTGTTGTGGTGGTGATGAGTGGGGAATTGAAATTTTGGGGGTACGAATGGGGAAGTTGAGGGAAATAGGATGGTCCTTCAAAAAAGGCAGCTGTGGGATTTTGTTAAATTTCTGGTTTGAAGATATTTGACAGTTTGGACTTTTCCTTACTTCGAGTAGCATAACTGTCCGAAACACTAGGGAAATTCTTTTGGCGCCGGTGTTTTACTCATAACACCTACTCTAATGGTAGACTAAAAGCTAAATTATCCTCTAAAATTTTCCTCCGAACCCACTCCAACCCAAGGAAAAAATTTGGGCTAAATGCTAAATGCTAAACCAAGGCCAAATTCCTCTCAAAATTTAGCCCAAAAATTAGAGTGGACTCCACCCAATATTTATCGGAATTTAAATTTTTTTAGATTAAAATGTTCATAAAATTAATTTACGATAGTCTACATATTTATTTATTTTTTAAATTTAATTTAACAAAAAAAAATAGCCTAAGTTTATTCTTTAATAATCCCGGCTAAAATTTTAAGCTAGAACGGTTGGAGCAGAAAAGCTGTTTCTGGGCTAAAAGCTAAATTTTCCGGACTAAAATATTTAGCTTTTAGCCCAACCATTAGAGATGGTCTAAAGGTGAATTTATGCTGTGAGTCGAGAGAGACTAGCACATGTCATTGTATTATTGGTTCAGGACGTTTGAATAGTATTTGTTAAGGCTTCAAAAAGATGTGTATGTCAATTTTTATTTATTTATATATGTTTAGTGTGATGATCACAAGTTTTAGTTACGGTTGGTTGCACGTAAATAGACTGCGCTCATTACTAGTAGTAGATATGCACAAGCTAAGTGAACCCCTCTATATGAATCTACAGTCAGAAATCGATCATTCTACGACCTGGTTTGGTACTGAGGTGATTCTGAAAAAAGCTGCTATCAAAAAAAGCTGGGAGCTATTTTTGTGTTTGGTAAACACTCAGCTTCAGCTTTTTTTTCACAGTTTTGGATGAAAAAAAGCCAAAAACAAGAAGCTGCAAAACCCAGCTTTGAAAAATCGATTTTTTTTCACATCTGTTTTACATAAAAGTTTACCAAACACTCTAATACTGTTTTTTTTTTTTTTTCAAAAGCACTTTTACAAAAAAGTTTACCAAACACTCTGCTGCTTTATTTCACAGCTGCTTATTCTCACAGCACAGCAGAAGCAGCTTTTTTTTCAAAGCACAGCAATACCAAACCAGCGCGTATGTGACTAATCATAGTATTTTCCTTTCTAGTACAGTTATAACTCAGGATCGGCGTGAATCCTAACTATATCATGGAGATGTACAAAACATGATTAATCTTTTTTGTTCTATTGTCAAATTATTAAATTGTTGAACGAGTACTACATTCTACTAATGTTCATCTTCAATTGTAAGTGAAAACATTTAAGTTTGAAAATGGTAAATAACAAGTTTGATGTCATATTTTCCATTATGTAATCCTCCTCCCAAATATTATTGCAAAACATCATTATGTTATAAAAGAAAATTGGAAATTTGAGAAATGTTTGTGTTAGAGCGGTTCCAGCAGTTAGTCTACGGCAAACGCATAGGCGAACACGAGAAGGTTACCGCTAAGACGTTACCCAAGAGAACAAGATATAAAGAGTGAAGAAGAATGAAAGGAAAACGGATGACAATATATAGACTTTGATTGGGGTTGAATTTTGACCATTCCATTCAAACTCTAAGCAATCAAACACGAATATTACTCTTCGTCTTCAACGTACATATACTGACGGCATTCGAGAGTTTTTGAATAAATTGTCCTAATAATTCACGACACACAAACGAACTTGGTACTTTAAAGGAAATTTGGAAAGTGACATTTTTGTTGAATCAAAGTGAGGTTCTAGCCTTTTATTTACTCATTTAGAAATCATCATATCTTGTAAGTGTCTTTTTTTTTTCAATTCACTACGTCTTGGATTCAATGTCTCTCCTCTCTCCCTTCGTGTTTTTGGACTAAGTAGTAATACAAAAAAATAAAATAAAGAAATCAACACAACTTGACTTAGATAAGTTGGTCAAAGCAGTGTGACTCTTTGCACCCAAAGTTCGAATCACTCTTGTATTAATAGAAGAATTAATGTAGAATATTGTTTGCATAAAAAAGTTATTGAAAAAGAATCGGAAGACAGTCAAACTATACAATAGAGAAACATTTGAAAAACATGAAGAATGAAAGAACCAAGAAGCAAAGCGTCAATCTAGACTAATTCTTTCTCGGCTGCATGTTAATTACCAATTAATATGATAATTTTTTTTTAATACATACAATATTATCTACATGGGTGAGGGAGTGATTTAAGTCTCACATTGGGCTGACCATAGTAATTTGATTTTAATTCAAATTTCAGACCTCTCACTTATAAATAAAGAAAAATATCATTAGACCGTAACATTAAATAACTAACGTGGCAATTTCTTATTTGTTATAAATAAACAAGGTTCAGAGTTGGCCTAGAAATAGAAGTACTAGAACATCAAATACCTACGGAACTAGACAAAATTGTCATTAAAATGTTTAAATAATTAAATTTGTGTATATAATGCATCCGCAATCAAGGCCCAAAGTAAGAGCACCACTCTTCATCAATTTGGGCTTGGGCCTCCCGAAGATACCATCCCATGTATTTTTCGAAAAAGGCTTTCTAATCGCGCCAGCTCTGCAAAATATATCATACATGCCAGCGAAGCACTGGCTGGCCTAAGTTTTCTGCTGTCTATGATTAACTAATTAATACACTAATTGATTAACTAAATAATAATAATAATAATAGTAATAAAGAACTTAATGATGAAATTAATGAAGTCAACTAATCTACTGACGACATTCACGTGCATGCATGCTTTGCACGTGCACATGCAACATTTTGCACCTCTTTAAGAATATCAATCGTATAATTGCATTATTAGTAATTTTATTTTTTATACAACGATATTCTTACTCTAAATGAAGGAGATTGAACATAGTGAGCCAGCTATTGACAAGTTATCATCGTATCGAACTCAAAAAATACAAATAGAAAACGTCGTTATTCATGTGAATAAACATGCAGTATGAATAGTACAATACTATTAGATTATATAATTAGTTGATAATCTTAAATTAATAAAAATTAATGAATTGGTTTTGAAGGGAGCGTAACACAATATTTAAGCTTTAACAAGATCATGGAGCATATTTTTGTGGAGTTTTGTCTTTTCAATAAATAAAATATTAATTATTTTAGTATTTTTGGAGTAGTATATGTGTGCGGTTGGCTACTTAGAGGTCACCAGTACAGCACACTATTTGCTAGGAACAATCAAGAAGGGAGAAAAAAAAAAAAATTTCAATTTTCAGAGTTGCACGAGTCATGCAGGCGGTATTCAAGGAGATCAAGCAAATGATTTCCTTGCTGTCTATCTAGAGGAAGGCCGGTTGAGTTTTAGTGGCGTTTCCCGTTTAAAAAGTGCATTATTCGTCATTTAGTACTACAATATAGTAGTATTCTTCTCGATTGATAAATAAGATGTCTTAGGTTCTATTATTGTTAGAGACAAATTTGAATCACTTAGAACTGTTGTGAGGCTTAACCCACTCCTCCACTTCCCTTAATGTAGATAATATCAATTGTTCACAAAAAAAAAGTGCATTTTTCGTTTAATACATAATTTTCACATAGTGTCCTTAATTACAAGTGAGTTTATCTCCTAATAATGATCTCTAGTTTTGCTCTAGCAGTATTTTTTTTTTTTTTTTGGTTCCTTTTTTTTTTAATTTTTTGTGAGAAAGTAATTCATTCGATGAGAGAAACTCCTTGTACAGCTGGTTCCAATACAATCAAACATAAAAGCATTATACGCCTTATCAAGAATACTATACTTTCAAACATGCAAATTTTGTAACGAGTGAACCTGTCTAGCTAAGGTATCAACTACAAAATTTGCTTCCCAAAAGATGTGAAACCACTTTATCAAAATTAGTAAAGTAGTGTGTCTCAGTTAGTAACCGTGTTTCAAAAATAAAAGTTTTCTATTTTCTAAATGAAAATCGCAACCTCAGCTAATACTTAGACTGGTCCAGACGGGCGCCTAGGCCTTGCCTACCTAAACCAGCTGGGAATTACTCAAGCCAGTTGACAGCTACCTAACCCCCAAGTGGTGTCTAACCGACGCTAAACGGAGAATTTTAGAACGGGAATGGAGGAGAGAGAAACGACATCCGAGTGGGAGATTGGAAGCTGTCATGCCCTTGCTTGAACTTGGCCCAACCGGATTTGGGACCTTGATTCTCTAGAAATGGGCCTTAATGTGTGAACTTGAAAATTAATATTTTGTCATAGAATGGCTTACAACTGTTTCATCATGACATTTCTCTTGTTTTTATTTTTTATTTTTTATCTTTTTTACAAAAAGGGATGCTTTCGTCAAGGCAGTCAATTCTTTCGGAAGTTCAAATTTTAATTTTTATTAATGTGCTTTATTTATTAATAAGCCTCGGATATAATAAAAATCTAGCAGCAAATTACGATCTTGATTGAGTGAGCAAACTGAGCATTGGTAATTGTCGAATTACAGTACAAAAAATTAGAATTATAGTAAATAGTATAGATATTTAATTGGACTTTGAGTTTTCTTTGGCAAACCTATACTTCCAGCTGTATGATGTTCATTTTATTTTATTTATATTTTTGTTGTTTTGCAGCTGTATGGCCTGTAAACCAGAGAAGGGTTGACTTAAGTGGAAATACAAAAATATTTGTTTGTATTTGAGTAGAAAAAATGATTCAATTTCGGAGGAATCTAGCTTGAAATTATCAAAGAATTGGTTAACCATCTTACTCATCTGTACGAATGTGTTAGAATGGAATTCTTAACTCCAAATCCTATTTCGTAGTTATCGTTTTGCATATCAAAGTAATTATTAATTATAATTAGTACATGATTAGTTCGACAATAGGGATTGCTCTAATAATTTGATTCAAACTCGTAATAACAATCATCGAACATGAAATCTCTCATTTATAAGTGGAGATAAATATGACTAGACAATATTATTTTACAATCATTTCATTAAAAAAATAGTTTAGATATAGATGGTAGTTTAGAGAAATAAATGGCAGTCTACTAAAGCTGTATTCTAGTTAAGGGTCGTTTAACAATCATTTCTTTGTAAAATTTTGTCCCACACTTTTTGGAAACTAAACAAATTTTCATTTTCCAGTTTTCTGAAAAAATGAAAACTGAAATGATTATCAAACGGTGATTTCAGAAACGTCAGCCCACACTAATTATCCAACAACTATGCTTGCCCAAAAACTATGGAAATCTTCTAAGCCCAACAAGGTCTGCACAATCCAAAACTGCACAAAAACTTCAGCCGCCCCTTTTGGGACGGGAATGAGTCGGATTGGGTGATGACAATACCATATATGCCACGGCGATTATAGGAGAGCTTCATTGGATTTGTGAGCACCATAAGTTATAGCGAAATGTTTTTTTCCTTGTTAGAGTAATGAAAATAATATTCTAATTACAGACAGAGAAATTGCTTTCTGAGTTTCATTACTTAATGAAGAAGTAATTACAAATGAGTATATTTACGCTTTGCTAAGTAAGCGTAGTGACTAATCACACTTGATTAACTAAGTAACGCAAGGATTAGTTACATAACAGTTGTAACCAATTTACAGCTATCCACACTAACTAAAATATCTAAGTATGAGGTGTCTCTTTACACCCCCTCAAGCTACAGTTGTAACCAATTTACAGTTGTAACCAATTTACTTTATTATATAACATAAATTACATAAAATATTATTAATTATATAACATATAATATATAAAAATTGATAGATTTTCCTTCATATTTTGGTCAATTATAGCATGAGATAAAAGCTCAAGTGATACGAGCTTGTAATACTTTATGAAATGTTGCTTGAAACTCGTATGAATTTATAGTGAATTTGAAGAGGAATAATTGGGTCAAACATGCAGCCTAAAACACATTGGCAAAGGTGGACACATAGAAATGCACAACTTAATCTATATACTATTATTAAGAGAACCCTCATTGTCAACTTTTTTCCCTTTTTTCTATGTTGCCCTCACTTTTGATACACATTATTGACAAAAGGAGGGTAAAATAGTAATTTTGCACATTTTCACAAAATGACAATCATATCCTTATTTTTCCTATTTTACCCTCTTTTTTTTTTTTTTTTGAGAAAATAACAATCATATACTTATTTTTCTAATTTTACTCTCACTTTTGATACACAATATTTACATAAAGAGGACAAAACGATAATTATGTAATATTAAAAAAAATATATGCACTTATTAAGAGAAATTAATCACATACACACAAATTGTGTGCCCTCCGCTAGTTGCAAATAACTAAAAGAACAAATTGGGTAACTTGATTAGACAACAATTGAAAAACAAAAACAAAATGGTCAAAGTTAAGAGGTCGCGTGTGGAAGTGGGAGAGAGTTCTTCCTGATCTCTTCTTAGTTGGAACTAAAGCTACAAAAGTTGCAGATTTAGTATTCTTTGGTTTTCGAAATTAAAATAAAACTTTGATTTCGGATTATAAAATACTCGGACTGATAAATGAGATGTTTTAGGTTCAATTATTGCAAGAGACGAATTTGAATCACATTATTGCTACAACCGTTGTGAGGCTTAACCCACTTCTCCACCTCCCTTGATGTAGATAATATCAATTGTTCACAAAAAAAAAGTGCATTATTCGTTTAATACATAATTTTCATATAGTGTCTTTACTTACAAGTGAGTTTATCTCCTAATAATGATCTCTAGTTTTGCTCCATCACTATTTTTTTTTTTTGTTTTTTTTTTTTTTATGAGAAAGTAATTCATTCGATGAGAGAAACTCCTTGTACAGCTGGTTCCAATACAATCAAACATGAAAGCATTATACGCCTTATCAGTAATACTATACTTTCAAACATGCAAATTTTGTAACGAGTGACCTTGTCTAGCTAAGGTATTAGCTACAAAATTTGTTTCCCAAAAGATGTAAAACCACATTATTAAAATTAGTAAAGTAGCGTGTCTCAGTTAGCAACCGCGTTTCAAAAATAAAAGTTTTTTATTTTCTAAATAAAAATCGCAACCTCGATTAATGCTTAGACTGGTCCAGAAGGGCGCCTAGGCCCTACCTACCTAAACCAGTTGGGAATTACTCAAGGCGGTCGATAACTACCTAGCCCCCAAGCGGTGTCTAGCCGACGCTAAACGAAGAGTTTTAGAACGGGGAATGGAGGAGAGGGAAACGACATCCAAGAGAGAGATTGGAAGCTGTTATGCCCTTGCTTGAACTTGGCCCAACCGGATTTGGGACCTTGATTCTCTGGAAATGGGCCTTAATGTGTGAACTTGAAAATTAATATTTTGTCATGGAATGGCTTACAACTGTTTCATCATGACATTTCTCTTGTTTTTATTTTTTATCTTTTTTTATAAAAAGGGACGCTTTCGTCAAGCAGTTAATTCTTTCGGAAGTCCAAAATTTAATTTTTATTAATGTCCGTTATTTATTAATAAGCCTCGGATATAATAAAAATCTAGCAGCAAATTACGATCTTGATTGAGTGAGCAAACTGAGCATTGGTAATTGTCGAATTACAGTACAAAAAATTAAAATTATAGTAAATAGTATAGATATTTAATTGGACTTTGAGTTTTCTTTGGCAAACCTATACTTCCAGCTGTATGATGTTCATTTTATTTTATTTATATTTTTGTTGTTTTGCAGCTGTATGGCCTGTAAACCAGAGAAGGGTTGACTTAAGTGGAAATATAAAAATATTTGTTTGTATTTGAGTAGAAAAAATGATTCAATTTCGGAGGAATCTAGCTTGAAATTATCAAAGAATTGGTTAACCATCTTACTCATCTGTACGAATGTGTTATAATGGAATTCTTAACTCCGAATCCTATTTCGTAGTTATCGTTTTGCATATCAAAGTAATTATTAATTATAATTAGTACATGATTAGTTCGACAATAGGGATTGCTCTAATAATTTGATTCAAACTCGTAATAACAATCATCGAACATGAAATCTCTCATTTATAAGTGGAGATAAATATGACTAGACAATATTATTTTACAATCATTTCATTGAAAAAATAGTTTAGATATAGATGGTAGTTTAGAGAAATAAATGGCAGTCTACTAAAGCTGCATTCTAGTTAAGAGTCGTTTAACAATCATTTCTTTGTAAAATTTTGTCCCACACTTTTTGGAAACTAAACAAATTTTCATTTTCCAGTTTTCTGAAAAAATGAAAACTAAAATGATTATCAAACGGTGATTTAAGAAACGTCAGGCCACACTAATTATCCAACAACTATGCTTGCCCAAAAACTATGGAAATCTTCTAAGCCCAACAAGGTCTGCACTAGGGGTGGGTTCGGTTCAAAACGGTTCGGTTTTTTGCCAAAACCGAAACCAAACCGAAATTTCGGTTCGGTTCGGTTCGGTTCGGTTCATTTTTTTTTTGGTTTTTTTCGGTTCGGTTTTGGTTTTTTTGCGGTTTTTTATTTTTATTTTTAAATGATGTAAATGGAAGGAACCTACCTATCAACCTCCCAGTTCTCATATATCAGAGAATTGAGAGCCTCAAAATCCTGAATATATTCAAGTAATTCAACTACTTGTGATCAAGTAGAACGAATTCAAATTTTCAAAAGTTAAGCAAATACATAAACATATATTCTTCAAGGAAATGTACATCACCAGGATTCAAAATTCAAAAACTTTAAAATTTACAAAATCATGAAATAACTCAACAAATTAACTGATCGATGCAAATCGAAACAAAAAAAAAAGCAATTGGGTTCTTCTAAATACCATAATCGGACTTCAATAGCGCATGCCCAGTGCCCACATTCAAATTCATAGTCAAGTCCACAATAGATCTAGAAAATTCCAAAACATATTTAGAGAAAAATACAAACTTTTTCACCTTAAATTACATAAATTTCAAATGGCTAACCATACAATTAAAAACCTATGAACTGACAAATAAATAAAACCATAACCTTTGTTGCAGCGATATAGCCATGATCGTCGCAAGCTCTTTCAATTCCTCTTTTTGTCAGATCTCGAAAAGGGCGAGCGAAAATCATGGTTTGGAAGAAGAAATCCGCAAGGAGGACAGGAGAAGACTGGAGAGAGAGAGTGATTTGGAGGAACAGAGGAAGGAGAGGGAGAGGGAGGGAGAGAGAGAGAGAGAGAGAGAGAGAGAAAGAGAGGAAGCAAAGGCAAAGAGGAAGCAGCGGACGGAACAGAGAGGCGTTTGAGATCTGAAATGAAATGGGAGTGAGACAGCTATGGTTTGTAAAGTTAAGAAATTTTATAAAGCATTAAACATAAGAAACCTATAAATAAATTACTGGTACAATTATAACAACAGAAAGCCTACAGTCAAGTTGGCTTGCAACAACCAACCCCAACCCGTAAGGAAAGGGTTCAAACCCTGAAAACAACATGTATTTTTAGTATTTATATATGATTTTTTTTTCGGTTCGGTTCAATTCGGTTCGGTTTCCAAACCTCAAAAACCGAAACCGAACCAACCAAATTCGGTTCGGTTCGGTTTGGTAGTTTCGGTTCGGTTTTTTTCGACCTCGGTTTGGTTTTCGGTTTTTTTCTGTTTTCGGTTTTTTGAACCCACCCCTAGTCTGCACAATCCAAAACTGCACAAAAACTTCAGCCGCCCCTTTTGGGATGGGAATGAGTCGGATCGGGTGATGACAATAGCATATATGCCACGGCGATTATAGGAGAGCTTCACTGGATTTGTGAGGCACCATAAGTTATAGCGAAATGTTTTTTTCCTTGTTAGAGTAATGAAAATAATATTCTAATTACAGACAGAGAAATTGCTTTCTGAGTTTCATTACTTAATGAGAAGTAATTACAAATGAGTATATTTACGCTTTGCTAAGTAAGCGTAGTGACTAATCACACTTGATTAACTAAGTAACGCAAGGATTAGTTACATAACAGTTGTAACCAATTTACAGCTGTCCACACTAACTAAAATATCTAAGTATAAGGTGTCTCTTTACACCCCCCTCAAGCTAATCAGAGGGGAACTCAGAGAAAGCTTGGACTGTAGAAACTTGAATCTGGCCTTGGATATTGACTTAGTATGAATATTAGCAATTTTATGTTGAGTACTGACATACTGAACTCTAACCAAATTTGCCAAAACTAGTTCTCTTATATAGTGGTAATCTATTTCCACGTGTTTTGTGTGAGCATGACATACTGGATTACATGCTAAAGAGAAGGCAGAGACATTGTTACACCAAAGTTTAGGAACATTAGAGGGGCTATATCTTTGAAGATTTTGCAGATCCATGTTAATTCTGCAACAATATAGGCTAGTGAACAGAGAAGAGAATTCTTTTTTGTTTTTGTTTTTCTACTTTGGTCCTTAGATGTCACTTTACAAGAAGGTAAAATTGGTATTAAAAACTATTAAAAAGTGAGTAGGTAGAAGAGAGCGGGGACAATTTATCATCACTCTAGGGACATTTTTCTTTGCGTCCAATCACTTTGGGATAGTGGCAAAGCTAAGAATTGTTGAGGAAAGATGCGAAATTTGAAAGGGCAAAAGGTCCTAGAAAATATTGACAACTGTTCGAGGTCTAAGTCCATGGTCTGGAAGAGGATTAGACAATACTTCATTCAACTTGGTGACCTCACTTTATATAGAACTATCCATAATATTTGAATGAGGATTTGTACTAACCAGAATATTTGAATGAGGATTTAGACTACCCGAAATATTCGAAGGAGAATTTGGACTAACCAGAATATTTGAAGGAGAATTTAAGCACCGTTCATATAATGTAATTCCATTATATAATTGTCTAATGAATAGGGCTCTACAAGACGTTATGCGCTAGTCGAGTAACGTGATATGTCCTAATGCCTAGCGCCTAAGTAGACTTAGCGAATTTAACTAATTTATTATATATCGTATAAATAAGTGATATTTATTATATAACATAAATTACATAAAATATTATTAATTATATAACATATAATATATAAAAATTGATAGATTTTCCTTCATATTTTGGTCAATTATAGCATGAGATAAAAGCTCAAGTGATTATGAGCTTGTAATACTTTACGAAATGTTACTTGAAACTCGTATGAATTTATAGTGAATTTGAAGAGGAATAATTGTGTAGTATCCCACATCGCCCGTGAGGGCGTGGTCTTTGGGCCTTATATATCCATTGCCAACCTTAAGTTTCAGTGAGGCCTTTTGCGGACTCCCTGAGGGGAGGGCAGGCGCTGGCTACGGCTGAGTACCGGTCCGCAGGAACAAAACCGTGCGGTAGCTCTGTCTGCGGGCAGAGAATGCCAAAGCGGACAATATCACTGGAGCTGAGGGTTGGGATGTGACAAATTGGGTCAAACATGCAGCCTAAAACACATTGGCAAAGGTGGACACATAGAAACGCACAACTTAATCTATATATTATTATTAAGAGAACCCTCATTGTCAACTTTTTTCCCTTTTTTCTATGTTACCCTCACTTTTGATACACACTATTGACAAAAGGAGGGTAAAATAGTAATTTTGCACATTTTCACAAAATGACAATCATATCCTTAATTTTCCTATTTTACCCTTTTTTTTTGTTTTTTTTGAGAAAATGACAATCATATACTTATTTTTCTAATTTTACCCTCACTTTTGATACACAATATTTACATAAAGAGGACAAAACGATAATTATGTAATATTAAAAAAAATATATGCACTTATTAAGAGAAATTATTCACATACATACAAATTGTGTGCCCTCCGCTAGTTGCAAATAACTAAATGAACAAATTGGGTAACTTGATTAGACAACAATTGAAAAACAAAAACAAAATGGTCAAAGTTAAGAGGTCGCGTGTGGAAGTGGGAGAGAGTTCTTCTTCCTGATCTCTTCTTAGTTGGAACTAAAGCTACAAAAGTTGCAGATTTAGTATTCTTTGGTTTTCGAAATTAAAATAAAACTTTGATTCCGGATTATAAAATACTCGGACTGATAAATGAGATGTTTTAGGTTCAATTATTGCCGGAAACGAATTTGAATCACATTATTGCTACAACCGTTGTGAGGCTTAACCCACTTGTCCACCGTCCCTTGGTGTAGATAATATCAATTGTTCACAAAAAAAAAAGTGCATTATTCGTTTAATACATAATTTTCACATAGTGTCTTTAGTTACAAGTGAGTTTATCTCCTAATAATGATCTCTAGTTTTGCTCCATCAGGTATTTTTTTTGTTTTTTTTTTTTTTTATTTTTTATGAGAAAGTAATTCATTCGATGAGAGAAACTCCTTGTACAGCTGGTTCCAATACAATCAAACATAAAAGCATTATACGCCTTATCAGTAATACTATACTTTCAAACATGCAAATTTTGTAACGAGTGACCCTGTCTAGCTAAGGTATTAGCTACAAAATTTGCTTCCCAAAAGATGTAAAACCACTTTATTAAAATTAGTAAAGTAGCGTGTCTCAGTTAGTAACCGCGTTTCAAAAATAAAAGTTTTTTATTTTCTAAATAAAAATCGCAACCTCGGTTAATGCTTAGACTGGTCCAGAAGGGCGCCTAGGCCCTACCTACCTAAACCAGTTGAGAATTACTCAAGGCGGTCGATAACTACCTAGCCCCCAAGCGGTGTCTAGCCGACGCTAAACGAAGAGTTTTAGAACGGGGAATGGAGGAGAGGGAAACGACATCCAAGAGAGAGATTGGAAGCTGTTATGCCCTTGCTTGAACTTGGCCCAACCGGATTTGGGACCTTGATTCTCTGGAAATGGGCCTTAATGTGTGAACTTGAAAATTAATATTTTGTCATGGAATGGCTTACAACTGTTTCATCATGACATTTCTCTTGTTTTTATTTTTTATCTTTTTTTATAAAAAGGGACGCTTTCGTCAAGCAGTCAATTCTTTCGGAAGTCCAAATTTTAATTTTTATTAATGTCCGTTATTTATTAATAAGCCTCGGATATAATAAAAATCTAGCAGCAAATTACGATCTTGATTGAGTGAGCAAACTGAGCATTGGTAATTGTCGAATTACAGTACAAAAAATTAAAATTATAGTAAATAGTATAGATATTTAATTGGACTTTGAGTTTTCTTTGGCAAACCTATACTTCCAGCTGTATGATGTTCATTTTATTTTATTTATATTTTTGTTGTTTTGCAGCTGTATGGCCTGTAAACCAGAGAAGGGTTGACTTAAGTGGAAATATAAAAATATTTGTTTGTATTTGAGTAGAAAAAATGATTCAATTTCGGAGGAATATAGCTTGAAATTATCAAGGAGTTGGTTAACCATTTTACTCATCTGTACGAATGTGTTAGAATGGAATTCTAAACTCCGAATCCTATTTCGTAGTTATCGTTTTGCATATCAAAGTAATTATTAAGTATAATTAGTACATGATTAGTTCAACAATAGGGATTGCTCTAATAATTTGATTCAAATTCGTAATAACAATTATCGAACATGAAATATCTCGTTGAAAAAATAGTTAAGATATAAATGGTAGTTTAGAGAAATAAATGACAGTCTACTAAAGCTGCATTCTACTTAAGGGTTGTTTAGCAATCATTTCTTTGTAAAATTTTGTCCCACACTTTTTGGAAACTAAACAAATTTTCATCTTCCAGTTTTCTGAAAAAATAAAAACTGAAATGATTATCAAACGGTGATTTAAGAAACGCGAGGCCACATTAATTATCCAACAACTATGCTTGCCCAAAAACTATGGAAATCTTCTAAAGCCCAACAAGATCTGCACAATCCAAAACTGCACAAAAACTTCAGCCTGCCCCTTTTGGGATGGGAATGAGTCGGATCGGGAGATGACAATACCGTATATGCCACGACGATTATAGGAGAGCTTCATTGGATTTGTGAGGCACCATAAGTTATAGCGAAATGTTTTTTCCTTGTTAGAGTAATGAAAATAATATTCTAATTACAAATAGAGAAACTGCTTTCTGTATTTCATTACTTAATGATTTATGTATTTCATTACTTAATGAAGAAGTAATTACAAATGAGCATATTTACACTTTGCTAAGTAAGCTTAGTGACTAATTACACTTGATTAACTAAGTAACACAAGGATTAGTTACATCACAGTTGTAACCAATTTACAGCTGTCTACACTAACTAAAATATCTAAGTATGAGGTGTCTCTTTACACCCCCTCAAGCTAATCAGAGGGAAACTCATAGAAAGCTTGAACTGTAGAAACTTGAATCTGGCCTTGGATATTGACTTAGTATGAATATTATCAATTTTATGTTGAGTACTGACATACTGAACTCTAACCAAATTTGCCAAAACTAGTTCTCTTATATAGTGGTAATCTATTTCCACGTGTTTTGTGTGAGCATGACATACTGGATTACATGCCAAAGAGAGGACAGAGACATTGTTACACCAAAGTTTAGGAACGTTAGAGGGGCTATATCTTTGAAGATTTTGCAAATCCATTTTAATTCTGCAACAGTATAGGCTAGTGAACAGAGAAGAGAATTCTTTTTTGTTTTTTTTTTGTTCTACTTTGGTCCTTAGATGTCACTTTACAAGAAGGTAAAATTGGTATTAAAAACTATTAAAAAGTGAGTAGGTAGAAGAGAGCAGGGAGAGTTTATCATCACTCTAGGGACATTTTTCTTTGCGTCCAATCACTTTGGGACAATGGCAAAGCCAAGAATTGTTGAGGAGAGATGTGAAATTTGAAAGGGCAAAAGGTCCTAGAAAATATTGACAACTGTTCGAGGTCTAAGTTCATGGTCTGCAAGAGGATTGGACAATACTTCATTCAACTTGGTGACCTCACTTTATAGAGAACTATCCATAATATTTGAATGAGGATTTGTACTAACCAGAATATTTGAATTAGGATTTAGACTACCCGAAATATTCGAAGGAGAATTTGGACTAACCAGAATATTTGAAGGAGAATTTGAGCACCGTTCATATAATGTAATTCCATTATATAATTGTCTAATGAGCAGGGTTCTACAAGACGTTATACGCTAGTCGAGTAACGTGATGTGTCCTAATGCCTAGCGCCTAAGTAGACTAAGCGAATTTAACTAATTTATTATATTTTGTATAAATAAGTGATATTTATTATATAACATAAATTACATAAAATATTATTAATTATATAACATATAATATATAAAAATTGATAGATTTTCCTTAATATTTTGGTCAATTATAGCATGAGATAAAAGCTCAAGTGATTACGAGCTTGTAATACTTTACGAAATGTTGCTTGAAACTTGTATGAATTTATAGTGAATTTGAAGAGGAATAATTGGGTCAAACATGCAGCCTAAAACACATTGGCAAAGGTGGACACATAGAAACGCGCAACTTAATCTATATACTATTATTAAGAGAATCTTAATTGTCAACTTTTTTCTCTTTTTTTTTATTTTATTTTGCACATTTTGATAAAATGACAATCATATCCCTATTTTTCCTATTTTACCCTTTTTTTTTTTTTTGAGAAAATGACAATCATATACTTATTTTTTCAATTTTACCCTCACTTTTGATACACAATATTTACATAAGGAGGACAAAACTGATAATTATGTAATATTAAAAAAATATATACACTTATTAAGAGAAATTATTCACAAACACACAAATTATCCTCCGCTAGTTGCAAATAACTAAAAGAACAAATTGGGTAACTTGATTAGACAACAATTGAAAAACAAAAACAAAATGGTCAAAGTTAAGAGTTCTTCTTCCTGATCTCTTCTTAGTTGGAACTAAAGCTACAAAAGTTGCAGATTTAGCATTCTTTGGTTTTAGAAATTAAAGTAAAACTTTGATTCCGAATTATAAAATACTCGGACTAAAAGATAAATATGGCGAGAGCAGCGCAGTAGCAGCGACAACAATCTTCATTCAAGTATTCATACACTTTCCGTGCAGGAGGGGCGGATTCCTCACTTATCTATGAATTCCATAATAATCAAGCATATGTCAAGTGTTATTTTTTGTTTTGGACTTAGTCAATGTTATGTTTATTAATTAACTATAGGGCAATTAGACAAGCCCATGATTTTCAAACCTTCGTAATTGGATAAAAAAATGCATTTTTTTCATCAAAAAAGAATAAAAACCTTAACTCCACACCCTTGAAGCTCATGATGTATGCTACATTGCAGCTTTTATTCCGCAATTTCACGAATTCAAACTGTGCGTTGCAGTTTTAATTTTATAATAGTCAAATTAATTTTATTTTGAATACTACTATTATATCATAAAAAAAAAAATTAGAAGACTGGTGGTTCTTTTACAATTCTTTTTAATGGGAGGTGGCACTGAGGGCTACGAAAAATAACTAGTTGAGATAGAAAATTGACAATTGTGAAAATCAAATCTAACGATTAATACACTCATATTATTGAGTGCTACGTAGCATTAGATTATGTTTGGATGAATAAATTTAATATTACTAAGAAATTTTAAAATGACAGGATTTTTTATAGAATTTGTGAATTTTCTTGTTTGGTTAACTTAAAACAACAATAGAATTGAATAAGGAATTTGTTATTTTTAAACTCTCAATTTATAAATTAAGAAATAACATCTATTTACATGGAATTTAAACTTGAGAATTGGAGGTCCCAAATTTCCTTTTTTTTTTCCACGCGAAAATTCTAAATTTCTTATGAATCCAAACAAAAAAATTAGTGCATATAAATTTATAAATTCTGACTTTTATTTAAATTTCATATTTATTTTTTTCATCCAAATATAATGTTAAAGTTGCACTCGTTTTTCCTAACACATACTAAAAAGAGAAAGATTCGGATCCTTTCTTGAGCCCAAGGAGAGGATCATCCTGACCAAGTAGTGTGGACTGTTGACTTTTTATCTAACGGTTATAATTAATATAACTTCAAAGAAATTTTCCTGTTTGTAGCAATTGGATAAAAATCCAACAACTTACACTGCTTGATCAAGAGGATCTTCTCCTTGGACTCATGAGAGGATCAAAATCCAAAAGAGACCACATTTTATAATACCAGATTGAAAAAACAAGCATTCAAACCCAAAAGTTGAAAAAACGAGTATGGTGATTTGTCCTTGTCACTTGGCGTTTTCTGATTTTCTACGATGTTGATTCAAAAGACTTTGAATGTTTCATACTAAACTTGTAGTGCATATTCTTTAAAAAAAAAATTGTAGTGCAGTAGACAGACACAAGGAAATTTCGTGTAAGTTACCACCAACCAACCAACCAACCATATGATATGCATGCCTGCTGGCTTTCGCTAATACGACACTAAATATTAAACACTTAAATCGATGATACTACATAAACAAACGACTAATGTGTACCATGTGTTGTGGTCTAAAAATTAAAGAAATTTTAACGAAAAGCTTTCGGTACACTTTATTTTAACATAAAAATATATTTTCACATTAAAAAGTTAATCATGATACTATTTATTTTACCATTTATTTTATCCCTATAATTAAAACTCAAAATTTTCAAAACATTTTTATTAGTTTTCTTAAAAATTAAATGAATTTCTAATTTTTTTTACTTTATTCGGCAATATATTTATTAATTATTGATTGTTATGGGTGATCGGTGATGGATGACCTGACGTTCCACTAAAGAGTAAAGAATGATATGAAAGGTAGTAAGGTACCACGTTTTCTACATGCTTGCTACTTTGTCAATTCTTTCCCTCTGTGGAATTGGTCAACAGAAAGCAATATGTACAAATGTTTAAGCGGAGAAATTTCTGTGCGTTTTTCATCCCCATGACAACCGGTTGACACCCTAATTATTTGCTTTAATGTGTTTCATGAGATTATTCATCTAAAAAGTACTCTCAAATACACCCTAGATCATTTTATTGGCGTTTCAAATTAAAATTCATTATATTTATTATGAGTAATTTTTATTTTATTATTGTCAAGTTTTGTCAAAATCGCATTGTACTATACTTTTTTTTGTCTCATTTTCATATTTGAAGTTTGATTTTTCTGTCATTTTGATACTTTTGTTAGCTTAACTGTTAACTAATTTGTTAATTGATGACATGAAAGGATCTGGCCTCACTTTACTACTTTCATGCATTGTGAAATTCACACTTTGTTACCCTTAATTTTTTTGGCCTCACTTTCATATTTACAGTTATGTTGTGCTCCCAGATTCGTACATTTATTTTTTTATTAAATAATTGATTTCTAATACATATTCATTTTGTCACTACATGTGTCAAATTAAGTGATTTAATTAAAAGAGTCGTTGGGTGAGCAACAAACCGCGTAGAAGATTTGGGAAATATTTTTATAATAATGCATGAAATAATAAGGTGAGTTAATTTAAAGATGATGCTTCTAACCAGTCAAATGGTGTGAATAGAAAATTGAAATAGGCTTTTAATTAAATGATTAAGTCCAATCATACGGGGAACTTCCAGGAACCTTCAAGGATAATCAACCGGATTGACCCGATGGAGTAAAATGTACAAGGAAATGGATCTTTTTCGGATCCCTTTCATCAAATCTTCACTATCAATTAATCTAAACTCTTGAAAATTAATCTAACGGATATAAACAGGAATCCACTTTAAAAGTTATAATAATTTTAACCGTTAAATCAAATTTCAAAGGTCTGTATTGTTTGATGGGGAGGATTTGGTGAAAGAGATTCAGAAATGATCCATTTCCAATGTATAAAATCCTTTTGAAAAAACGATAAAAGACAAAATAAATATGTAAACACATAGAGCATCTCTAAAGAAAATGGACAATTTGGATGTGGTCCTTAACTACCAATGTTCTTTGATTGAAACTTTCGTAGATTTTAGTTTTTTATCAAAGTTCCTGACATTAATGTAATAATGTATTTCTATAAATGTTATTATATTTTTAAATTAAAAATAAAATTTGTAGTTATTTATATTAATGAGATTTTAAATAAAATTCATAATTTATGGGAATAAAAATATTAAAGATGAATTATACTCTCCAATATATTATACACACACACACACACACACGGATACGTTCACCAAAACTAACCAAAAAATTATTGTACCAAAACATAGGTACATTTTTCAAAAACTTAAAAAATAAAAAGAAAGAGATATTAGGCTTAATAACATTATTAAATTTCTTCTATTAAACTTGACATGGATACATTCTCAAATAAATAGAACGTACCCACATAAGCAAAAAAAATGGATTAGAGAAAAGATTGAATGGATTTTATATAAAAAATGGGTACATTTTATATTAAAAAAAAAAAAAAAAGAGTGTTGTAGGCATATTTAACTGAGCTATCCAAGGAATTAGAGAGAGGGGGGCCTACGGTAGCAAGAGGGAGAAAAGAGAGATTTAATTGTGAGATCTGTATTGTATCACCCTCATTGTGTCTGTATTTATAGTAGTAGGATAGGTAAAAATTTTACCCATTTAGGATTACAACTCATAATAGGTAATCAACTTCTAATAGGAATATACGAGATATTCCTAGATTTATTAGGATTTATACAATCACATTCATATTCTAAATATGACTGCAACACTCCCCCTTGAGTGTGCAAATACTCAAAAAAACCATCGCATCAGATATTCAGCAGATAAGGTAGAATAGTTGATGAAGTCATCGACACAACGGGTAAACACGAGTCTCAAATATAAAGAAAGTATGCATTGGTAGTAAAAATAACAAAACCTCGCTATGGTAAAACCCAAGGCATAGGGAAAAACTCATAGATTAAGGAGAAATGTGAGAAGTATGCATAATATCTAAAACAAACGTCAAATAGGACGAAAGAAACGAACTCAACGAAGTATGATTATCTCAGGATGGATGCCTCGTCAAAACCTCGTTAGGTAGCAAAATCCTAATGGAAAAAATATTCCTAATTGTAAGAAAAAGAGTATATTAAGATCAAGTAAGTATGCTTTTAGGATATTCCCTTGAGTTAGACATAACTTCCAAATAAAAGAACTACAAGCGATTCAACTCAGACAATTTACGCATACCGATTCCTTGGACGAGCTTTTGAAAAGTAGACTTGGTGAAGATATTGGTCAGGTTGTCCTAGAAACAGATTTGCTTAACTTTAATGTTCTGATGCTGTTGTTGGTGGTGAGAGTAAAAGAACTTCGGCGTTATGTGCTTAGTGTTGTCTCTCTTGATGTATCCCTTCTTTAACTGCTCGATACATGATACATTGTCTTTAAAGATCGTTGTAGGAAGGTCAACAACAGAAGTAAAACCATTAGTGCTTTGAATATGTTCCATAATTGCTCTTAGTCAAAAGCATTCGCGCGATGCTTCATGCAAAGCGAAAATCTTAGTATGGTTCAAAGAAGTCACAACTTGCGTTTGCTTGATAGACCTCCAAGATATAGCGGTGTCTCAAACGGTAAAGACATAGCCCGTTTGAGAATGTGCCCTATGTGGGTCAGATAGATATCCAGCGTCTGCATAACTAACAAGGCGAGAATCAATTTGAGAACCATAGGGGCGGTAACACTCAAAGATTCATGGATATAGAACAAGCCCAAATACTGCGTACCTTTGAGGTAGCAGAAAATGTCTTTAACACTATTCTAGTGCCTGCGTGTGGGCACATTGTTGTATCTAGCCAAAAGATTAACAATGAAGGAGATGTCGAGTTTAGTGCATTGAGCCAAGTACAATAAAGCCTCAATTCCACTTTGGTATGGAGCTTCGGGTTCCAAAATCTCTTCATCATCCTCCTTTGGATGGAATGGATCTCGTTTAGTATCTAGAGCCCAAACGACTATATGTGTACTCGAAGGCTTCGCTTTATCCTCATTAAAACGTCGTAACACCTTATAGGTGTAGTTCGATTGCTGTACTAGGATTCCATCCGAACAATGCTCGATCTTCAGGCCGAGGTAGTATTGAGTTTTCCCAAGATCTTTCATCTCAAATTTCGATTTCAAGTGAGCAGCAATTTCCTCAAGCTTTGCGGAAGTTCCAATAAGGTTCATGTCGTTGGCATAAATTGCAACGATTGCAAATCCAGAAAGTGACTTTTTTTTTATGAACATGCATGGGTATAATTCGTTGTTCATATAACCCAGACTTGTCAAATATTCACTCAGATGGTTATACCACATCCTGTCGAATTGTTTCAATCTGTATAATGACCTTCTCAATCTAATTGAGAGAGTGTTCCGTGGTCTACAACTATTTGAATCAGTCAATGGAAGTCATTCTGGAACTTTCATGTATATTTTCGTATCTAGATCCCATAGAGACACGCAGTTACCACGTCTATAAGCTGCATATTCAGTTTTTTGGAAACTACCAAACTGATTAAGTAGTAGAACGTTATAACGTCCATTACGGGGGATACGTCTCCTCGTAATCATTCTTAGGACGCTAAGAGAAACCTTGTGCTACGAGGCGTGATTTGTATCGCACTATTTCATTCTTCTTATTACGATTCCTCATGAAAACCCACTTGTAGCCAATGGGCTTCACACGTGGTGGTGTATGAACAATAGCTCCAAACACTTTACGATTCACAAGTGAATCGAGTTCGACCTGGATTGCTTGTTTCTAGTTTGACCAATCTATTTTACATTAACATTCATCAACGAAATGTGGTTCAATGTCATCAATACACATGATGTCAGTAGCTACTATGTATGCAAATGCATCGTCGACAATCATCTCATTTTGATTCCAAACTTCAGCTAATACTACGTAGTGGACTGAAATCTCACGATTCTCGGAATGTCAGTTTGGCTCGTCTAAGACATTACCGTGATCTAGAATAACCTCATTCGTTGAAACAGATGAGTGAGAGATGATCGGATTCAAACTATGGTCACTAGTTAGTGCCAATTTCCTCTTCCGGGGTTGTGAATGCTTTAAACCAAAGGGTCTGCCATGCTTTAGGGTTGGAGTAGATGATTGGCTAGCTGTCAACATACCGGGCCTGGTGGAAGGTGCAGCCTCCCCACCTTCGGGGGCAGTTCAGCCTTCCCAAGTGGGATTGTGACGTATGCGGAGTACATCTATCTTAGCAGGTGCGTTTGCAGCGGGTATATGTAATCTTGTCACCTTAGCTAGATCATTAAAAGCATCTGGCATTCTCTGAGTAATGCTCTGAAGATTTATAATTTGCCGCACGTCAGTTTCAAACTAGGTAGTGCATAGATCTAAATGAGACATAGTGGGAGCATACCACGACAATTTGCGGCGTTCTCTAAAAATGTTAGCATGCTTATCTCCCCCTAATGACGGGAAGACTATCTCATCAAAGTAACAATCCACAAAACATGCAGTAAAGAGATCTCCTGTCAAGGGTTCTAAATAGTGAACAATTGATGGCGAATCATAACCAAAATAGATTCTTATTTTTCTATGAGGACCCATTTTGGTACGTAGTGGTGGCGTTATTGATAGGAGCATATTCATGCGACTTAATTAGCTTGTTCTCGTGCATTTATGTTGTGTTTACTTAGTTATTTTAGTGTTTAAGGCCACTTTTGTGTATTTTCAGATTATAAGGCCAAAGTGTGCAAGAAGATGCAAATTGGAGTCTTTTGGAGCGAAAGAGGAATGAATGAGTTGAAGACTTGAAGAAACGACGAATTCCTACTCCAACGATGAATTCCTACCAAAACGAGGAATCCTACTCAAACAAGGATTCTTACTTGAAGTAGGAAAGTTAACCCTAGGTTTCCCGTTTTGGTAACCTTTCCTAAACTTAAACGTCTGTATTTTCTAGCCACTTTGAAGGCCTTGTAGGCACTTTAGGACACAAAACAATGGCCCTAGCCCAATTACACACCATTGTCGTAGCCTTCCCCCTCCATCACCACCAATTCCAACCATCTTCCACACCTTTCCAACCTTAACCGCACCCTACATGCATTATTTAGTCATTCTTTTCATATTGCAGTTGCACACTTCCATATTCCCTAGCTGTCACATTCATTAACTCCCATTATTTCAGCCACCATGACATTATTCATTCAGTAGCCGCATCCACCATCACCCAAAATCATCAACCCGTGCATCCCCTCACTCTTTAATCATTAAGCCACATGCACTCTTCATCATGCACTCCCTAGCTGTCATTCCATTCATTTCCCTCTTTAATCATTCAGCCACACTCTCTCCCACTCATTCTTTAAGCTGTCACACTTCACACCATCACCTATAACCATCATTTGCCGTGCATCTCCAACATTCCAGCTTTCCCCCTTCATTATTGCAGCCACTCCAACCATTCTCCACTCCATTCCACACCTCCATACACCATCCACACCCCTTACCGCACCACCAAACCTCCCTAAATTCATCATTCACCACAGAAATTAGTCCATACTCTCCCACACACATCCATTCATCCCAAAAACACCAATTTGCACTCCAGAAACACAACCAGTCGCACCACCTTCTTCCACCCTCTTTGCCGAGTTCTCCACCACCTTCCAACCATCAAACACTCATCCACACCCAACCTACACCCCTTGCCGTGCCTCTACAACCCCCAAAATCCATTCTACATCATCAAAACAGCCCAGGAACCATCACTATCCAATCTGCCGCAAGCAAGGGAAAGGAGACAGTTTCACACAATTGTTTGGCTCTTCATTCTGAGTTGTTGAACAATTTTAGGTGTATTCTATCTTATATTTCAATGTCTAATTCATGTAATCTTTGTTTTTCCTTGAGAATGATTGGCTAAATTCGTTTTGGCTAAGGGTGTATTCGAAACCATGATTATATATGTGAAATAAGTTGATTACTTCTAGTTATCGTTGCATAAGTCATGAATACAATTTGCTTAATCGTTTGATTTAGAATTTATTCTTGTATGTTGATTGAGAGTGCACGCTTAATTTGCATGCTTGAATTTGGTGCTAGGATATAAGTTTGTTTCACCTAATCGTTATGAATTTATATTCACAAGTAGTGAAGGTCGCTAGTCACGATCATGTTAAGTAGATTCCTGGCAAGAGTTTCATGCTTTTCATAGTTACAAATGTCGTGTCGATGCTTATGATTTCAAAAGAACGTAATGATTCTAACTTGTATCTTTATCATGCTGTTCATATAGAGAACTTGTTAGGAATAATTTGTTTGCGATGCATATTCATCCAATTCAATGATTCTAGGGAAATCTGAAGGTTAATTTAAGCGGACCTAATTAACTTGGAGTGTCGAGGTTCATAACTTATTGAATTGATAACTGGAAATTGATTTACGTTGCATATATTTTATGTGTGGAGAAGAACCCCTTAGCTATTCCATCATCCATTGGTCTATCACAATTTGCCATTTAATTTGATTTTCGTCCAAAACCAAATTCCCAATTGTCTTAGAGTGTCTAATTGGTTCAAATATGTTTTAGATTGTGTTTTTAAGAGTTTTGAGTCTTGTGGACTTGTTTTGAGTTTTTGTTAAGTGAGTTAAGTGTTTTAAAAGTTAGTTTTATTTATTTGAGTCAGTTTAAAGTGTTTAGCACCCCTAGTTAATCCCCGGTTAGAACGATCCCTACTTACATCATTACTACAATTGTCACAAATAAGGTTTAATTTGTGTGTCACATTCGCAATCGCAACAGTTATTGGAACATAAACTGTGCACCTAAACACATGAAAATGTGAGACGTCAGACTTGTATCCAGTAACCAACTGTAATGGTGAATGAAGTTGTGTAGCGGTGGGCCTCAGGTGGACCAGTATAACTACGTGCAATATTGCATAGCCACAGGAAGATACTGGCAATTTGGTTCTCATAACCAAAGTCTGAGCTATCAATTAAATGCGCTTTATCAAAGCTTCTATTAGACCATTTTGGGTGTGAACATGGGGTACAAGATGTTCCATATCAATCCCTACTGACATGCAATAATCGTCAAAAGTCTGTAACGTAAACTCTTCAGCATTATCCAGTCAAATTAACTTAATTAGATAATCATGGTGGTGAGCTTTTAGCTTAATAATTTGTGCTAGGAGTTTCGCAAATGCAGCATTGTGTGTGGACAACAGGCAAACATGTGACCTTCGTGTCGATGCATCAACCAACACCATAAAAAATCTAAATGGTCCGCAGGTTGTTGGATAGGTCTACAAATATCCCCTTAAATCCTCTAAAGAAACTTAGGGGGTGTTGTGAATAATCTTTGTAATCGAGGGTTGAATATTCAACTTCTCCAAAGAACACGCTTTGCATGACAGAAATCCAACATATGGAGGTAACCGATGCCCAAAAGATGTTTTGAGTATATGGCACATCATGTCACATCTAGGATGTCTCAAATGATCATGCCAAAGTAGCAAAATGCTCTGGAACTCAGGCATAGGGCCGACCACATGGTGGGCTTCTATGCCATGAATGGTTGTTTTGTACAATCCACTTGGGAGACGTTCCAACTTCTCATGAATACGTTTCTGGCCATATTCCTACGAAGTGATACAAATAAATTCAGAACCATTATCTTCAGTGGTTTCAACGTTATATTGATTATCTTTAATATATCTAAAACTCAGCAACGTTTTTTCAGAACATGGAGAATAAAGTGCCTCTTTAATGGTTAAGACTGTACTATTGGACAACATGATATGTGCCTTTCTGTATCCTTCAATCAGGTTGGATGGGCCTGAGAGAGTTGTCAAATGTGCTTTCTTGGGTATAAAGTTAGTAAAATAGAGTCACTTACGCAAGATGTTATGCGTGGTGGCACTATCAGTTAGACAACTAACTTTCTCACTAGACATACCTAAAAATAAATTGATTGAATTGGTCACATGTATAAATATAATTCCATTCATTCAATTAAGCAATTCAAGAAATAATATCCATCAAATAACAATCCATAATTCAAAACAAACCAAAACCAAACAAAGTATTCCAAAGACATAGAAAAATTGTTCAAAATTAAACCATAAACCTTGAAAAATAGGGGAGAGTGGTCGGCCATTAAGGGTAAAACACCCTAAAACATGTGTAATTTATTCGTCCATAGGAGCTGACGCATCCTGAAAATTTGATATCTCCGTAGATGTAGGAGTATCTTCTGGATAATCCGCATGTGCAAAGTTAGACTCACAACGGGAATGATACTTGACAATAGCCTCGAGGTCAGCTCGGCATATGCGTGACCAATAATCTTTTGATCCATAATGATAACACATGTCCATTTCAGTGGAAACCAGTTGAGTGGTAACTTTTCCCTTGTTCTTGAAGTTCAGGGCCTTAGGGGCAAGGGGTGGACGCTTATGGGTCACATTTCCTCCCTTGTGTAGACCTTGATTTTGTAGACCGTGGGCCCATGGCGGGGTTTGTCATTCGTTGCCATGGCCACGACGATTCTTTCGTCGTTTATGGCTGCTAGAATTGGTCGCATGCGCTTCAGGCGCAACGTTCGAGCTGGTCGATCGAGCTTAATGATTCTTCATCAAAAGTTTGTTCTGCTTTTCAGCAAGAAGTTGTATAGAGCTCAAATCCAAAAATTTGGTGAATTTCTATGCCCTATATTGTTGCTGCAGGATAATATTGGTGACATGGAAGGTCAAATAAGTCTTATCCAGGAAATCTGATTTGGTTAGTTCCACTTTACAAAACTTCAGCAGTGATCAGATTCTACAAACTTCAGAGTTGTATTCATTTACGGACTTAAAGTCTTGGAAGCTAAGATAGTGCAAGTCGTCTCTTGCTTCAGGCAACTATATCTAGATCGAAACGGTCGACCAAAGTAAGCTAGAGGGTGCGTGGCTCCTCCTCAGCGAGGTACTCGGTCTGCAAAGCACCATGGATGTGTCTTTGAATTAAGACCATTGCAGTAGCTTTCTAAGCTTTGTCGACAGTTTTGTCGTCAGTAAGTGCCTCGATGGTGGCTTTAATACCTTTTGCAGTAAGATGGAGCTTCACGTCTTGAATCTACTTTAGGTAGTTTCTTCCAAAGACTTTGAATTAGTAGAAAACAAAGAAGAGCCTTTGAATTTTGTGGAAGATAGCCTCTCCTACGATCCGTCAATTCCTCGGCTTCTAGCAAGAGTGTGCTGATAACGTGTTGTAGGCCTATTTAACTGAGCTATCTAAGGGATTAGAGAGGGAGGGGTCGACGGTAGCAAGAAGGAGAATAGAGAGATTTAATTGTGAGGTGTGTGTTGTATCACCCCATTGTGCCTTTATTTATAGTAGTAGGAAAGGTAAAACCCTTACCCTTTTAGGATTACAACACTTAATATGTAATCAACTCCTAATAGGAATATAAGAGATATTCCTAAACCTACTAGGATTTACACAATCACATTTCTATTGTAAATATGACTGCAACAAAGGGTACATTTTTCATATAACAAATTGGTATATTTAAGAACGGGTACATATACAATTAAAAAATTGAATTTTTTTATTAAACTCTAACCAAAAGTCTTTCCAATCGAAGTCTTATGTTAAGTTTTGTGAGTTGGAGTTAAATCTTATGATAATTCGGTTAGAAAAGTACAAAATTTAACATAAGATTTAACTCTTATAATTTGATATTTTCTTTGGAGATGATCTAATATTCTAGTGGATAGTATTAGATTTTTACCTATCTCTTGCCATAAATTATTGTATTAATTTTGAACCCTCCTTCCCCTTAATAATAGTATATATATTTTTTAAAACGTAAACACGTCCTGTTTTATCGTATTTATGTTTTTCTGCAGTTAAATTGTGCGAAATTAATTTAAACCCATATAAAACATGTTCAACTTATCATGCCTCAATGTATAAACTCAAACCCATTGGTAACTTTTATGGTTTCACTTCGCATTTATCCTTTCACTCAGTTGAATTATTTGTTTTCTCATTAAATAAGAGTTAGTTGGAGCAATGATCTGTGGTTGTATCGGTCCCTGTACTAGACATCATCGAGTATTAATTCCTAAACTTATTACAATGTGTGGTAATAATTCTTATAACTAATTTGCTAGAATTTTCTTATATTTTTGTCCATTTTAATTATTTTATTTTAAAAGAAATTTATGATGGTGTGACTAAAAATAATCATTACTCCACATTTTGATAAGTTCATGAGCCAACACTTGTGAGTTTTTAATTTTAAAACCATAGTTCTAATTAAACTAAAATCCAGAGAATAATACTTTAATTTTATCGAAATCGTATTAAGTGCACAACATATCCAAACATGCTACCAAAAACGATACAAACTCAAAAGCAATGAAATATTAGGATGAGTGACTTTTCAAAATATAATAAAAATATATATCAATGCCCATTATGCACACTATCCACAAATTTTGTATGTTTTTCTTGATCAATAAATATCATATCGTTTCAAAAAATAATATAAAATAAATAAATAAATATATATATATATATATATATTTGTATTGTGTGTTGAAACCAAGTTAAGACACTAATTCAACTCATTAAAAGTCATGTTATTATCACGTTCTAGGCTTGATTAGTATGCTTAATTTTTTCATAAAATCGTGTCGTGGTAGATTTTACCACCAATATGTTGACTCGATTTAATGAATATGTTCCACCAATTGACTTGCTCATGTCGCATGGCATGCATATATGAGATTGTTTAAAGGTTTTCCAACAAATAAAACATTGTCATTTTACGTACAAAAAACGCAAACCCATATAACCACAAAATAAAGTCGATATATAAACTATTTTTACGTGTTTGACAAATAAAAAAAATTCCAATTCAAAACATGCAAAAAATAAATTTTAATTAAATGCAAGTAGCAATTTCCATCTCATTTTAATCACAATTTCATATTGTAACCACGTGAATGTAGGCCTCGCAACACTCACTCACGAACCACAACCAACTTGGGAAAAAAAATTTACTGTACCAGAATACGATCTGTTATACTAAGTATCATAATATAAGTTGTTTGATTTTTTTTTTTTAAATATACAACTACCTGTATTATCTAAATTACATAATAATAACATCTGATTGTCAACCAAAACCTTGTAAAATTACTTTTATCCTTCTAATTAAATAGTCACCTAGTACTATGATTTAGTGATATTTTTTTTCTTTTGTAAGTAAGAGATCTTAGGTTCGATTTTTGCCAAAGACAAATTTGACAGTAATGTAATTTCACACAAATCAAATTTTACTTTTTTTAAAATCTCAAACTACATGTGATTCTGTGATATTTTTAATTTTAAAAAAAATAAATAAATAACACGTCTCACCTCTCTTACGTCCTCTTTCACTTTCTTCCTCTTTCTATTTTGAAAATAAAATAAAATAAATCATTCTACACACTTTTATTTTTTTTTTTCTAGTACATCGATATTTTTACACTAAATGAAGGAGAATTAAGTTAAGACATATAATAAGTAGTCTATTAAATGTCGAGATATATTTAGTAACACATAATTATATCGAGGTGTTTCGGGACACTGTAAAATCTTTCCAACTTAAGGTGCGGAGTGTGGACCATCGGCCGAATATACGTATTGGACACGCGGCAAACGCGATGGCCAGTGGTATGAAAGAAACGAAATTGCCCAACCGGAATTGAATGGAAACTTTTGTATCACGTGCTGGGAGCGAACCCAATTTCTCGAATCTCGAGGACACGATGTAAGGAAACAAGAGAAACATCGCGTGTTTGCCATTTTCAAGCGTGGGTCCCGCGAACAAGTCGGTCGTTGAACCCAACTCTACGTCTCCAGTCTCCACCGAACCCAGTCCAAGCCTAACTTTTGTGACCTGTCAAATGACCAATGTACCCCACATATTCCTCCAGCTACAGAATAGTGCCATACTTTTTACTATATGTGTTTTAGTTCAAACGGCACCGTACCATTATATTGTAATTTAGTTGGCCCTGGTTTTGAAGTAAAATATTGAACTTTTTATTGTCAAAAATTGATTTTTTTTATAAAATTCAAATTTATTTTTTATGGGAATTGAATCTAAGAATTCTGATTTACAAGTGAAGAGAAATATTATTATACCGTTGTACTAAGAGAGTGTCAATCTTTTTACCATATGTGGCTTAGTTTAAACGACAGTGAACCTTTATATTGTAATTTAGTTAGCTCTAGTTTTGAAGTAAAATATCGAACTTTTCATTGTCAAAATTTGATTTTTTTTTATAAACGATATATTTACTTTAAATAAATAGGTCAGTAATAATATGGTTTAAATTTATCTTTGATGAGAATTGAATCTAAGAACTCTCATTTACAAGTAAAGAGGAATACTACTATACTGTAGTACTAAGAAAAATAGCTCTTACTTACAAGTAAAAATTTGATTTTAACTGTACTAAAAATATTAGAATTCTTTCAGTTAACTAAATGTAATTTTATTCAGTTGGAAGCATTTCTCTATAGAGAACAGTTATTAACACTGCAATAATCTAATTCTGCATTTCTCACAAGTGTAATTTTTTTTTTAATTTATAAATTTTTAGAATGTCAATAAAAATTTCCTTCTATGTATACCTGAAATTAATTTAGCTCTCCACTCCTCCTACGTAAACATTAACAACGTAAAAATTAGTATTGAACTCACGTTTAAATTTAATATTTCTCATTTACAAACACGTAAGAATAATATCAGACCGGATCACGGGTGGCTCTTCAAGAGTCTCTGCTTTAAGTTGTTTTTATTACGAAATGTAGTTTCAAAGGCTTTTTCGTAAAAAGACAGGTAGAAGGTCACTCCCATCGCACTTGACTCCACGTGTTTGAATCCTATCTCCTCTTTATGCTTTTGCCATTCTTTTTCCTCTCAATTTTATAATGCAAAAAAAACGTGCTTGAAAAATCCAATAAAAAAATCAATATTCCTGCACAGGCAGCCTTACTTGACTTCCCCATTTATATTCCCATCCTCCCCCCCACTCATCCACTCCCCACCATTCAGCAAACCATCACCGAGATTACATCAAATTTTCTCTCTCAATTGTTTTCATCGACAATTTTCATCACAAAGATATCCGACATGGCAGCTGAGAAGTTGAATTTCGCACAGACATGCAACCTCTTGAGCCAGTTCTTGAAGGAGAAGAGAACCCTCCAAGTCGTCCCTCCCACAACCATGAACTTGCTGACGGCCATGGAGGCTGCTGCTAAGAACCCAGTTGATCAGACGGCTCAGACTCCGTCATCAAAACCCAGCATCGATTTGCTTCCGCATTTTACCAAAAACCCAGAAGCGGCTTTGGGAGATCAGCAGCCAGGATCTGCTGCCCAGATGACTATTTTTTATGGTGGGCAGGTGCTGGTTTTCAATGATCTGCAGGCTGAGAAGGCAAAGGAAATCATGGGTTTGGCTACAACTGGAAGCTCCAAGATTTCTGCTGGATTTGTGAAGAAATTGGGTTCTGAGAATCAGTCGAATGTTGTCGCTGAAAATAATTCTCAGGAAATTAAGGTGCCAACCCAGGCCAGAAGAGCTTCACTACACAAGTTCTTGGCCAAGAGAAAAGAAAGGTAAATTACTTTCCAAATTATTTATTTTCTGAAGGGTTTTTTTTTTAGTAAAAAACGAATCGAAGCGACGCATCTCCAATTGGGTTATTTAAAATTTTCAGGGTGACAGCAGTAGCACCATATCAACTGAACAACCAGAGAGCATCTTCTCCTGCCAAAAGTGACGAGCAAACGAGTTCGAGGGCACAAGGGCAAAGTTCAAAGCAGCTTGAACTCAGCCTCTAGTGATTAAATCGACTCACAATTCTAATTCCGTTTAGATTTATTATGTTAAATTGGGTTAGTTTCTGGCGACTTATGATCCTGACTGTGTAATTTGTTGTAAGCCAAAATTATTCTTCCATCAAAAATATATTTTTTGTGTAATTATTATTTTATCAATGAGATTGGATGCATAATCCATTTCTGAGAAACAAAATAAAGAAATATGAACAAAAGTTGGACTACTCTCCAACTGTTTTCTAATTACTTTTTCTTTTTTGGATTGAAATTTTTCCTGATTACTTTTTGGATATAAGCGATGGGAAGAATGTAAATTTCTGGTGTAAAAGTCAGGATTGTGGCCGCGGAGAGAGGGTGACCCTAATGTTTTTGTCAGCCTTTTGTATTTCTAGGATAATAGATAATCGTGGTTTGTTACTAATTTTTTTTTTTGAAAAATAAAATAAAATATTTATATGTTTTTGTTAGTCTTTTTTATTTCTAGAATAATTGATAATCATAGTTTGTTACTAGTTTTCTTTTTTAGAAAAATAAAATAAAATATTTATGTGGAGCAACTCTTAAAAATCTCTAATTATGAGTTTGAATTATGATGATGAACGTATTTACAAATTTAACTGTTTTTTTATACAAAAATATATTTACTCTAAGGATATAGGAAATAAATTAATATAAAACTCATCGACTTACGATTTTTGGGCGTCTTACATATTTTATATGTTTTTTATTTAATTTATCTATTAACAAAATCTTTCTTATCAATCAAAAAATAGGTGAAAACATCAAATTAATTCTGTCACCAAAATTAAAGAAAAAAAAGTAAATTATAGCAATTATTCTGTAACTTTAATCAAATTAGAGCAATAATCTCTTAACTAAAAATTTATTACCATTAGTCCCTCAACTCATTAAAATGTGTAGTTGTGGTCATTTTCGTCAATTTTGTTAAAATTTTGTCAAAATAAGTTATATTGGAATGACCATTGCTACAATTGGGGTCCCTTAACTCATTAAAATGTGTAGCTATGGTTATTTTCACCAACTTTGTTAAAATTTTGTCAAAATGAGTTATGTTGGAAATACCATTGCTACAATTGAATTAAAGTTAAGGGATCATTACTCCAATTGGGTTAAAGTTGAAGGATCAATGGTAATGAATTTTTAGTTGAAGGACCAATAGATTTTTAGTTGAGTGACCATTATTTAAATTGAATTAAAGTTAAGGGACCATTGCTACAATTTACTTAAAGAAAAAATAACCAAAATAAAAGTTAATGGCAATATAGTATTTTATGAACAAAATAGTTGTACCTTTTTTCTTTTAAAGCGTCACGACTTTTTTCTCTTCCACATTTTTTTAAAATAAATAAATTTTTAGTAATAAAATAGTTATTCAGAAACAGCTTATTGAATAAAATTCATATGAAGATCGTAAAAAAAAAAAGTTTTAGCAATCAATTTATATATTCTTTTTTCCTTTGTGTAAATTTTACATTAAACTTTTAATAAGTAATACATAACATGTATACAATTGCTAATTGACAACCAAAATAATATAGAAAAACTCTAAATAGCCGTTTGACTTAGTCAAAGTTGATCAAGTAAATCAGGATGGAAGTTCATCAACCATCTATTAATTAGTGTTGAAAGAATTCAAGTTCAAAGTTAGAACATTCCAATTTTTTTTAAGAAAAATGCTAAAGAGATCATAAATTAGAACCACATTTTGTAGATCTCATGACGTGGCGATTGATCCAATCATCAACTGCCACATTATGATCTATAAAATATAGTCTAAAAACATGGTTTTTCTAACATTTTTCTTTTCTCAACAATGTGTTCATAATAAGGATATGGAAATCAACTAGTATCAAACTCCTCATATACGAGATTTACCTAAAATCTCTCATCAATAAGTGAAGAACAATACTTTAAACAAAATAATTAATCTGAAAATTTTACAATGGACTAGTCTATAGCATAAATTATGTGATGAACTGACCGAATGTGTAATTAATAATTAAATAAATAAAACTTCAAAAATTAAGGATATCAGTACATATTATGCTCCCGTTATTAGTCTATTGGAAAACAAACTCAACTGATGTATACACATCAAATTAGTTATTATGGTCGTCTTTGTTTTAATTTTTTATTTGCATTTTTAATTAATTTGTGCACTAAATTGTTTAGGCTTTGCCGCCTTTCACACCCTTAACCCAGTTTGTCCAGACATTAAAGACTGGTTTGGAGTTTTGGTGCTTACAAAAGAACAGTTTATGAAAAAAATTAGAGACATCAAATGTGGTTAGGGTTGTCATTTGCAGTAGAAAAACATAGGAAAGTAGAAGCAGAATTTTACCATGCTTCTTATAAAAAAAACGCTTCTATTAAAGCATGCAAGTTAACCGTCTTCATTTAATGAAATTTTTAAATAGCAAGTACACCCTAGCTCATTTACGTTTAGAATTTTTTTGAGTTGCTACCACGTAACTTGGATTTTACTTGATATATAACTCTGAGTTGAATTGAGTTGAAATGAGGTTTATTCACACTGTGATTCGCAATATAATGGACCAATAGGTCCACTTGGTCGAAATCAAAGTAGGGAATAGCCTACCAATGGCGAATGCATTGAGGGGCAGGTGGTCAGCTAACTCTCCGAACTTCAGTGAACATTCTTGGATATCTAGGATGCTGACCCACTGAACTTTGGTGAATGTCCATAGATACCTTGGGTGTTGCCCTTTTGAAGATTAGAGTTGGCTTCATATATGACCTCCAACTGTTTGATAAAATGTTTGATAAGGTAAATACACAGTTGCTTCTTTGTTTGACAAGTTTGAACCCGGATGATTCATTATCGGCTTTTGATGAATAAAGGCTAATTTGTTTTGCTCAATTTTATCCGAATGAATTTACTACTTGTCAACTCTTGGCACTTGAAGATCAACTTGGGTATTATATTTTTGATATGCGTTCGAGTAGTGAATTTTCTCAATTGAAAGGAATTGGTAGTCCTGCAAAAAAAAATGGTGGAGACGGGGAGGAATAGAGTATATAATCATGTGTATTTGCTATTTACATTGGCTTTGGTTTTACCGGTTGCTACTGCTTCAGTGGAGAGAGTTTTTTCCGCTATGAATATTGTGAATACTCCATTGCGAAACCGAATGTGAGATCAATAGTTGAGTGATAGTATAGTGGTTTATATTGAAAGCAATGTTTTTTTCTTCCATTGATAATGAATCTATAATGCAAGGTTTTCAAAATATGAAAACGCATCGGGGACTATTGTAACTTGTATTGTTATTTGTTCTATAAGCTATGAATGATGGAACTATGGTTTAATTTTTAAGGTTATTATGTGTCTAAAAAATGCTTGTAAACTTTTACATGTGACCCCCTGAAATATTTTTCTTGAATCCACCATTGTAGCCTACTTCCCTACTTCATATCTTACCAATAACTCCATTAGATTTCGATAAAGTGGGTCACTCGTTTAGTCCTTTTTATCTTGGAGCAACATATATATGACATCTTACCTGAGATGAAATTACATATTAACTATATGGTTATCTTCAATTGTCTTTCATACATGGCCTCCTTATCCTTCAAATGTTTGTCAAATCACACTAATTTAGTTATTAATTAGTGTAGAAAGAATTCAAGTTCAAAGTTAGAATATCCCTTTTTTTTTTTTTTTTTTTTTTTAAGGAAAATGTTAGGGAGATCATAAGTTAGAACCACATTTTGTAAATCTCAAGATGCGGCGATTAATACAACCATAAACGACCACATAATGGTCTATAAACTATGGACTAAAAACATGGTCTCCGTAACATTTTTCTTTTCTTAACAATATATTTATAATAAAGGATATGAAAATAAATTGGTATCAAACTCTTTATTGAGCAAAAAATTTCGGGTACTGTAATTCTACACCAACAAGTAATCTTGAACAGGTTGAGAAGTCTTAGACACCATCTTCGCTCGCCATCAATGAGGGAGGAAGGGGACCTGCAATAAAACATTTCGATGCTCAAGTCAGTATTTGTTCAAAATGATTGCAATATTTCATAAAGTAATCTCGTCTTTCCCTCTCCACGCTAATGAGATTATTACCCTTTTATAGGCATTCAAGTATTGGGCTCCAAGTGTCACATCCTGATCTGGGCTCCACCACATCCTGGGCTCGACTCCGCCGTACCACGATATTGTCTGTTTTGGGCCTCGACCACGCCCTCACGGTTTTGTTTATGAGAACTCACACGAGAAGTTCCCAGTGGGTCACCCATTCTAGGATTGCTCTTGCGCGAACTAGCTTAACTTCGGAGTTCCGATGAACTCCGAAGCCAGTGAGCTCCCAAAAGGCCTCGTGCTATATGGAGGTGGACATGTACATATAAGACATAGAGGATCCTCTCTCCCGGACGATGTGTGATTTAACACCAAGTCTCACTCTCTTTCTATTTATCCATGTTCCATAAGTGGGTATCAGGTTGCTTAATTGTAGATCCACTTCCCATGATTGTCGTGTTAGTGGAGTAGCAATTTTTGGCTCCCACACTCCTCATATGCAAGATTTACCTAAGATCTATCACCAACAAGTGAAGAACAATACCTTAAACAAAATCATTAATCTGAAAATTTTATAATGGACTAGTCAGTCTATAGCATGAATTCTGTGATGAACTGACTTAATATGTAATTAATAATTAAATAGATGAAAATTCAACAATTAATTATATCAATACAAACGATGTTCTCGTTATTATATATTATGAATACAAACTCAACTGATGTATACATATCAAATTAGTTATAATGGTCGTCTGTGACACTAAGAACATCTCTAAATGAGACTTCAAACTCAAAACATCAAGATTGAAATTGATGGCTGACTTGGCAATTGACATATTGTCAATATTTTTCTTCCACCCAATATGCCAAATTTATTACTTCATTTATGATTTTTTTTATAACAAAAATAACAAAAAGTTAGGGTATTGATGGTTTAAAAATAATAAAAAAAATACTTAAATATACTAGGATTTAAGATAAGACAAGTGAAATACCTTTGGAAATAGCAAAATTGACTTAAAAGATACTTAAATATTTTAGCATTTAATGTCTGACGCCTTGAAGCAATGGTATCAATTTTGACATCTCATTTTCCATGTCAACTTAACCTTATTTTCACTGTCAGCTTTGACATCTCAGTTAGAGTAATTTTTGGCTTCCACACTCCTCATGTACGAGATTTACCTAAGATATCTCACTAACAAGTGAAGAACAATACCTTAAACAAAATCATTCATATGAAAATTTTACTATGGGCTAGTCTATAGCATGAATTCTTGATGAACTGACTTAATGTGTAATTAATAATTAAATAGATGAAAATTCAACAATTAAGGATATCAATATAGACGATGCTCCCGCTATTATCTACTGGGAATACAAAAAAACTCAATTGATGTATACACATCAAATTAGTTATTATGGTTGTCTATGACACTAAGAGCATCTCTAAATGAGACTTCAAACTCAAAACATCACATTTTAATTTGATAGCTAACTTGGCAATTTGACATATTGTCAATATTTTTCTTCCACCCGATATGCCAAATTTACCGCTTCATTTATGTTTTTTTTTATGACAAAAATAACAAAAAGTTGGGGTATTGATGGTTTAAAAATAATTAAAAAATAGGGTGTGGATATCACACACCCCATTTTACTTCTCACATACCTTTTTAATTTTCGGTCATCGAATCGGATGAATTGAAGAAGATCAACAGACATAAATTATCAAGAGGTGTGTGAGAAGTACAATGAGGTGTGGATAGCTTCCCCTAAAAAATACTTAAGTATACTAGCATTTAAGATAAGACAAGTAAAATACCTTTGGAAATAGCAAAATTGACATAAAAGATGCTTAAATATGCTAGCATTTAATGTCTGACGCCTTGAGCAATGGTATCAATTTTGACATCTCATTTTCCATGTCAGCTTTGACATCTTGGTTATAGTAAATGGTACGTTATTTGTTATTGTTATATGTCTATGTGACATTTTTGACATTTCAGAGCATCTCCAAATGAGATGTCAAATTTTAAACATCAAAATGATAGTTGATAGCTTATGTGGCAATTTGACATTTTGTACAATATTTTGTTCCACCCGATATGTTAAATAATAATGTCATTTAATAAACTTTTTATCTTTTTGTGGAGTCCAATTGTCACATCCCCGCCCGGGCCCCACCATATCTCGTACTCGACTCTGCCATAACACAATATTGTCCGCTTTAGGCCCCAACCACGCCCTCACGGTTTTGTTTCTGGAACTCACAAGAGAACTTCCCAATGGATCACCCATCATTGGATTGCTCTCGCGTGAACTCGCTTAACTTCGGAGTTCCTACGGAATTTGAAGCCAGTGAGCTCCCAAAATGCCTCATGCTAGGTAGAGATGAGAATATACATATAAGGCTTACATGACCCATTCCCCTAGGCGATGTGAGATGTTACACCAATAATTAAGCCAACCAATCAAATATTTAAAAAACATAACAACATTTGATTATATATTATATTAATCTATTAAAAATTTATTTAATGAATTTGACATCTGCTGTCAAATTTACAGCAAAAGGCTTTGTCTTCAAATGACCTAGTGCCGCATAAGAAATTGAAGGCTCAGTTGGAGAGAGTTTGCTACCATTTTTTACTGTTGTATGTTTACGTGGCAATTTTGACATCTCCTTTGGACGGAGATGCTCACATTTGAAGATGGCCTTAGACCATCTTCAAATGAGATGTCAAATTTTAAATCTAAAATTTTAATTTCAAGGCTTATGTGCCACTTTGACATATTTTAAAGTTTTGATCTCCAATCAATATATCAAATTTTAAACATAAAATAAAAATTCATATTTATTTTGTTTGCATTGGGAATGAAAGAAAATTAATTAAAAGGTATAAAAATATGGATACTACTTGGGTACTTCCCATGGAGTACCCAATTTACTCACTCTCTTAAGTGGCCCAATATGACACGAACATATGTTAATTTAAAACAATTTGATATAAACACTATTCTGTAACCAAACATCCTTCACCACGTAACCAAACATCCAACTCCTATTTCTCTTATCCCTTTGTCATTCTCCCCCAGTGATTGTTCATCTTCAAACTGACGCGGTTGAAGAGAGCGATTTCAGGTGGCGTCGTTGGGTAAGAGAGACTTTGGGGGTGGGCTTGTTGGAGAAAAGTGGGGTTGGGATTGGGTTCGTTGGAGAACAAATAAATGAGGGTTGGGCTCGCTGGTGAAGAAAGTAATTGTTAGTGGGATTGCCGCAAAGAGTGGGATTGAAGGTTGGGCTCGATAAAGAAGACAAGGATTTGGGGTGGGTACACCGTACAAGACAAGGATTGAAGAGGAAGCAAGGGAGGCAAGAGGCTGGAGATGGGATAGGGTGGGACTGACGGTAGCAGTGGTGTATTTTCCATGGCAGCACCAAATTGGGGAAGAAGGAGGTAGTGTTTATGCGTTTAAAGGGAAGAGATATGTTTGGGTATAGGTTTAAAGAGATGAGTGTATGTTTGGATGGTAGAATTATATGGACTTGAGTAAAATTTACTTTACACATGTCATGATTTTGTTGGGCCACTTAAGATAGTGAGTAAATTGGGTACTCTCTAGGAAGTACTCAAGTATTATCCTAAAAATATTTAAACAATGCTTTGATAATGAAAAGAAACAAAAGGATAATACTTTAAAACCAATAAAAAATTAATAAAAAGCATTCAATAATTAATTAAAAAATTTGAAGGTGCTATCAAATTTAACAGCAAGAGGGAGAGATATCATGCCGCATCAAATTTGACTTCTTGGTTGAAAAACATTACTGCTGTCTTTTGTTACCGTTATTTTAGATTTAAACATTTAGACATTTCATTTGGAGATGCTCTAAGGACTAAGTTTGAGATTGTGGTACTTGAAAAAAAAAAAAAAAAAAGCTTATTAAAAAATATGGGACATTAAATGTGTTTGGTAAAAAAAAAAAAAAAAACACTGTTGCCATTGACAGTATTAAAGTAAAGGAAAGTATAAGTAGGATTTACGATGCTTCTTAAAAAGCATTTTTTTAAAGCATGTAGATGAACAGTTCTCGTTTATGAAATTTTAAATAGCCCTAGCTCATTTACGATTAGAGTTTTTTTGAGTGACTGCCATGTAATTTGGACTCTACTTGATAGTTAATGATAAAAGATTTTCATACTTATTTTTAAAACTTTTTTATAGTATAGCGATAGTGTTAAAGTGTTAATGAGTTACATAGTTGTTAGGGAGAAGAATCAGCAGGGTTAGAACACGCATTGAATGCATATACATAATTAATTTCTACCACTACGGTAAAACGTAATTTATTAATTCTTAAAATCTTAATATGGAAAAAAAATCTGAAAAAAAATGGATAGTGGGCTAGAGAAAAATCTAGCCACAACCCCTAAATCCAGGCTCAAGTTTTGAAAGGAGGCTTTTAATTTGGAAAGGTCCAAATTGACCAAAAATGGGCTGAAATGGTCTTTGGACAGAAACCCTAATCCTATTAGGAAAGCCCAACCAAGTCCTAATCAAAACCTTATTAAATTCATAATCCATAATTAAGCAAGTTTATCCATAAAATTAAAGTGGCCACGTGTCAGGTGGCAAAGATTTTGGTGAGGGGGAAGGGGCAAATAATTCGTTCAGCTCAGTGATGTTATCAGTCCCAATAGCCATTTTTGTCTTGTTTTTCTTCTCTCTCTGTCAAGAGTCATCTATCTCCCTCTTTCTTTCGATAGAGGCCCTCTGCTCGAACCCTAACGCTCAAATTTCTCGGCAAAACCCCGACTTTCTCGGAGAATCACGGAGGAAATGCAGCACCAGAGGCTGAAGCAGCAGCAGCAACAAGCTCTGATGCAGCAGGCTCTTCTCCAGCAGCATTCCCTCTACCACCCTGGCCTCTTAGCTCCTCCTCAGGTTCGACCTTTCTTTCTCCGTCTTGCTGCTCCAATTTCCCGTCCTCCGGCTTCGATTCTGCTTTCGGGTTCGATTTTGGTTTTGGTCTTCCATCTCCGATTGTCTTTGTGTGTGATTGCAGTACGGCAGCTAGGGTTAGTTGAGTTCCTCTTCCTTCTCGTGTTTCGGAAGTACCGATTCCGAAAGATGGGATTTTCGGGAAATTTCCTTTTGTGGGAAAGTTTTGACTTTTATTGTTTATGCTTTTTTATTGCTTCTCGGTAGTGAAAAATGAGCTTGGGGCTGTTACTTTTTGGGTTTTCTCTCATTCGTGTTATGTTTCGGAGCTGAGCGGAGCTCGATTCTCGGAGGTTCTGCGATTGGTGTTGAATAAGATTGAATAGTAGTTCGTTTTGTTTTTTCGGAATTCTGAAATGGGGAAGAACTGTTTGCATCTTGACACTTTTTGTTATCTTTTTGTCGTAGTGGAATGGTATGGAAAATAGAAATAGGAGACTCTATTAGCGTTTTTAATACTCTGTGGTTTTTCGAATTGTTTTTTTTTCGTGCATTGGTGCTTTGGTTGGTGGTGATTTCCAAGCCTCCAGTAAGTTGCGGATAACAGTTATCGGTATAGAAGTAAACCAAATACTCATTTGGCCCTGTCTTAGAATTTTGATAAAGTTAAGAGGAGTCGCACTTTAGGTTATCTTTAGTTCCCTGCCCACCATGTTTTTGTCTTGCATAAGCATTTTTTCCCAGATGGACCACTAGTACTTTAGTTTGTCGTTGTTGGGTTCCGGTGCAAATGATTTTGCTGTTAGGTTGAAGTACTCCTGATCTTGTTGATAAATAAGCAAGGGAATTAGTTTCTTTTGATTTAGGTTTATTTTATTTTTTGCTTCTGGCTTTTTAGGTTCCTTTATTTTCTTTTCTTTTTCACATTTTTATTTTGCAGATAGAGCCAATCCCAAGTGGAAATCTGCCTCCTGGTTTTGATCCAAGTACTTGCCGCAGTGTGTGAGTGTTTGTCTAGACATTTTTTTTACTTTCTATTTTGAGTTTTTATTTGTTTCACCTCTATGCTTATGTAATTATTTTGTTTCTCTGCATTATCGTACCCCTGGTCGATGACTTGATATTATTATCTTCACTGAATAGCTTTATGATAAGTTTATCTTTTCCATGGATGCTTTGCATTTGGCCATGCTATATCTTACTAAAGTAATAAAAAATTTCAAGTATCTGAAATTACCCATCCTTCTCATAAAATAACCCTCTCACTCGCTATGTTTTCTGTTAAAAAAATCCAGACGAAGTTACCTATGTGTAACTAAAATTGTGTTTTTTTTTTTTTTTTTTTTTTTTTTCTGGTTCAGTGTGATTAGTTGATTACGAAGTGTTTAATTTCATTTCTTTTTTATCTTCTGGTTTAAACTTTTGTTTACTTTGAAAAATTTCAGGTACGTGGGGAACATCCATACCCAGGTGACAGAACCACTTCTTCAAGAGGTTTTTGCAAGTACTGGTGCTGTTGAAAGTTGCAAACTTATAAGAAAGGAAAAGGTAAGTTTGCAACGGTGCACATATTCGTCTGCGGTTTTTTTATCTGTTCTCTGTTCAACAATCCTCTCGCCGTATGAAAATTTCTGGACTTGACTAGTTTACTATGAGCCTAACTCAATTCTACCATATGGTGATCATATAATTGATAATTTTTTTTTTTTTTTGTGCCTTCTGCAGTCATCCTATGGGTTCATTCACTATTTTGATCGCAGATCAGCTGCTCTTGCAATAATGTCTCTCAATGGCAGGCATCTGTAAGTACAAATTAATTATGCTCCTTGTTAATTTTGTTTGCTTATATTTGTACTTTCTCTAAAATCTTTGATATGTGATCTTCAGGTTTGGGCAGCCTATCAAAGTAAATTGGGCATATGCTAGTGGTCAGAGGGAGGATACATCAGGTTGGTTTTTGTTTTTCTTTCGTTGAACCAATTTAAATGATGCTTTGGCATTTATCATTGAGGTTAATTATAATACTGTCTTTCTGATGTGCAGGTCATTTCAACATTTTTGTCGGTGATCTCAGCCCTGAGGTTACTGATGCTACATTATTTGCATGCTTTTCTGTTTATAACAGTTGTTCGTAAGTGTCTTCTCGAGCGCTGGTTTTCTTAGTTTCATATATTTAATAAAACCTCTGATGACTAATAGTTAAGACGTGGAAGTCTTGCGTTCATCTGCTAACATTTGTTAAGTTTACATTGTAATCCATTGTGTGTTCTTCAGATGCCTAATTAGATTGTTTTGTTGGTTCTAGAGATGCAAGGGTTATGTGGGATCAGAAGACGGGGCGTTCAAGAGGCTTTGGGTTTGTCTCATTCCGAATCCAACAGGTAGTATTTTTGTGGAACATTTTACCTTTGTTATCTTTCAGATGCGTGTTGAATTCTTTTTTGTTAATAATCTATTGTGAGTCTGAATGGTAGTTTCTGATGGACTGGTAACTGAATGCAAGGGATTAGGATGAGTGAACTTAGGTAACGGCTTGGTATAATGACATCAAATTTTCTTCTAAAGAGTCAATAGTTTAGAGCCAGCCTCTGCCTTTATAAGTGTGTTCATTTGTAACTAAATTGATTTTCATGACTCTCATTTTCATTGTCAGGATGCTCAAAATGCGATCAATGACTTAACTGGTAAGGATGATGTTCTTCTTCCTATTCAAAAATTATTTTGACAAGTTTGTTGAAAAAATGCATGCGGGATAAGTACAATAGTTCTGGGTTCCCCTCTTGTATTCCTTCTCTCCATATTCTGAACTATCTTTTTGGCTGTGATATCCAGGTAAGTGGCTCGGCAGCAGACAGATACGTTGCAACTGGGCAACAAAAGGGGCTGCCGCCAATGAAGACAAGCAGAGTTCAGATGCTAAAAGTGTGGTGGAGCTAACAAATGGCACATCAGGTGAGCTTACCACCGTGTTCAAACTCGTTTTTTCCCTTTTCTAACACAAAAGATGTTATGTCTAGTTTGACTGGAAAATGAGAGGAAAATAATTTGGTTTGTAGCAATTTCTTATACACTCTGTTTTGTGTAAAAAGATACAGTCCTCTGCCTAAGACTCATATTCTGTTTTCATTGTGCAGAAGATGGAAAGGACACAGCAAACAGTGAGGCTCCGGAGAACAACCCTCAGTATACTACTGTTTACGTGGGCAATCTTGCTCCAGAGGCAAGAAATCCTCTCTCTCTCTTGCACCGCGCAAACGTGCGCTGTTGCACCATTACTTTCTGCTATGCCTTGGATATGAATTGATACACAAGTTTTTTGGGTACAGAACTGAGTTTGAATTTTCTACCATGATTGCTTCTTAACTTGAACTTGAGTTGGTGGTTTTTAACTTCTGGAAAGAGGAATAGATGTGGAGAATAAAATGAATATCTTCACTACTCGGGGATCATAGAAATTCCAGTATCATTAAATTTTATTGGTCTTATTCTTACAGGTCAGTCAGCTTGATCTGCATCGCCATTTTCATGCTCTTGGTGTTGGAGTGATTGAGGAAGTTCGGCTGCAGCGTGACAAGGGCTTTGGTTTTGTGAGATTCAGTACCCACGCTGAGGCAGCTCTGGCTATTCAAATGGGAAACACTCAGTCCATCTTGTGTGGTAGACAAATAAAGGTGCGCTTCTATGCTTACTACTAGAGCTGTTATAAAAAGTATTACCGTAACACCAAAAGTAGTGGACTAGATCGGTCGATCATCCTGGGACATCACGTAGAGACCCATTTGCATGTCTACTGTTCAAGTGTTTATTCTTTCTCTTACTCTGCATTGACTGTTTGCCTTTATTATGTAGTGTTCTTGGGGTAGCAAGCCTACTCCACCAGGAACAGTTTCAAACCCACTCCCGCCGCCAGTGGCAGCAGCACCTTTACCGGGCCTCTCTGCAACCGACCGTTTGGCCTATGAACGGCAACTGGCAATAAGCAAGATGGGTGGTGTCCATTCCCTCATGCACCCTCAGGGACAGCATCCCCTTAAGCAGGCAGCATTGGGAATGGGCACAGCTGGAGCAAGCCAAGCTATATACGACGGTGGATTCCAGAATGTTGCTGCTGCCCAGCAGCTCATGTACTACCAGTAGTAATACATAAGGGTATCTGTTAAATGGCACGACCTATATAATCTATTTCCTGCATTGTGCAGGTGTTATCTGAGTTATAAACCCCATTAGGAATCTTTTTTATTATTTCTCCCCCTTAAGCGGCGACGGTGAGGTTGTTACCGTACCCTGCCTTATGTGCTTGCTGTCTGTGTGGGTATGTAACATGTATGATCTGTTTTCGACTGCGTTATGATGAGTGGTTATTTATTAGAGGAAGTTGGGTTTTCCACACTTGTTTTCAGTCTCTTCATTTATCGTTTTGGCTACGAGTCTACCGTTGATTATAACAGTAAAATCGACACCCCTTCTTCGGTTGTTACTAGCTGAAAGCTATTTTCGAGTTGTGCAATATCGCTAATGGATTCACCGGTCACCTTCGCATACAAAACTCGGCATTTTCTACAAACTAAGGTGACAGAGACGGGGTTTGACGGAGTAGGCAGATTAACCAAAGGCATTCTGTATTAAACCACTTGTACCGCGAAACCAAATCAAAACGTTCTGGGATCTGCAGGTTAGCGCCGGTGACAAGTCATCTACACCCCCTCGTGATATGCCAACATAACTCTGTAACTAATAGAGAGAACTTTTGGGCGAAGCTGATTCAGTCGGACTCCAACCTCGCAATGTAATTGTCGTAGAACTTCCCTGCACGCTCGAGATCTCCAAGCTCGGTATAACAATCAGCAATTGCTCCATAAGCTTCTGTGTTTCCTGAGTCTTCTCCTTCTCGCTCGGAGATGTCCAAAACCATAGAATGGTATTTAATGGCGTCTCGGTACTTACCCAATCTTTGCAGTGAGGCTCCTGACAGAAGCAAATGGCAATTAATAAACAAAATCAGAACGGATTTCCAATCTACAGGCCAGCTCAATTAGACAGACACAGTTGGAACTGTTGAACATCGTCGATACTGTCTTCTGAAGCTAAGAAATAAGGCTCATGGAACAAGGGGATCAGAAACAAACCTAAACCTCTTGCAGCTTTCTTTTCCTCAATTGGGTCCTTCATACTTTGGGCAAGCTCAAGAGCTGTCTTAAATTCGTCAAGTGCTTTCTCCGTTTCTTGATTTCTTAAAAAATTCTTCCCAGCCTTCAGTCGAGATATCATCTCGTGCTTCCTTGGGTCAACTATCACCTCACTCTCTGGTAGTATTTTTGCACCAATCGGTGAATAACTCAAGCTAGGAGCATACGATTCAATCTTAGCTTGCCTTCTTAGAGATTGATTAATTTGACGCAACTGTTCATTCACTCGCTGTAATTCTCCTTTCCTTTGCCGAGCAACCAAGCCTATCATAGAAGCGCTAAACTATCAACAAACTGCTCAACATGGCTATCATATAAAGATATCGTTGAAACAAATAAAATCAACAGAACTACTTACAACAGTTTCAAAAGCAAGCACATAAACCTAATGGAACAGAATTGATGGTAATTAATAACCCAGTAAAATCTTACCACCAACAGTGGCCCCTACAAGGGCTACAAATAGCAGTATGGGCATGCTGAAACCGGAGTTGTCAGCTTCACACGTTTCCGCCAAAGCTTGCAGTGGTGTTGTCAACATTAAGGAATTGCCGAGAAGAAGTCCCATTGCCGGGAATCTCAACTTTGCGTCTCCCTGCACAAGTAATAATTTCCACATGAGAGTCACAAAAAAGCATTGTTGAATACAGATCAGCACATCATACGGGATAGAAAGTAACAACGCAAAAAAATAGTAATTCGGACACATACGTATTCATGAAACTAGCCAAATTCAAAAATACTGTATATCCCAATCCATTACATCCGACGATGCATTTGTCAATCTATGAAAATCAACCCACAGGGGGATTATATACATATATGACTTGAACGAAGCACCACAATGCATAAGCTCATCATGTTTTCGCCAAAAACCACCCAACAGAATACGATTAGTGTTGTCATCTTGCACAATATCATATCTAATATTGCCTTTACACAAGTTACAAAATAGGCAAGGTGGCGAATATGAAAAACCCGAATCAACCAAAAGAATGCACAAACAAATCAGAAACATCTGGTGCAGGAACTCACCGTCATACCTGACATTTTGATTTTGGCAACATATGGTGGATCTCATACACTCCATGTACAGCATTTCCAAATGACGAAACAAGATTTTCGACTTTAAATGGAAGAGAAGGCAACTTCCCGGGTTCTAACAACGAAAAACACTTTATGTCAATATGCAGATGAGTTTCAAATTAAGTAACACCACCAATTCTTGCAACAAAATAATGTACTTACTACTAACCTACGATGCACGGACATGGACACGGACACAGAGATACAACTCAAGATACCTCGAATTAACAAGAAGAATTGTTGTATGACCACGAGGGAATACCACATGACACGGGTATACGACTGTTTATATCAATGTGCATATGAGTTTCAATTAATACAACTTTTTGGCTCTCAAAGGTAATGCAAAAAAAATTACAATATTCAATAACTTTCGTCTCCTCACATTTCCACTCGTATGCAAGCTTATTCATTCAGTTCAATTTAGGGAAGAAAAAAATGGAAACTTTTTAAATTTTAGTTTCCTTGACTTTCTCAGTAACCAAACAGAAAGTAAAATTTCCCAAATTCGAAAACTCAAGGTCACTAAGAAATTCGAAGTCACATTCGAAGTCACAAGTGAGCAAAAGCAATGGGTACAGACGGAAGTACTGACCGGAAAGATTGGGCTTGAAGGAAATTTGATCGGACGGCGGAGATCGGCAGGAGTTCTTGGGGTGAGTGAAGAAGCAGCAAAAGAAACGGGGTACCACTGCCATTAGGTTCGGATAAACGTTGGTGTTTGTTTCCAGGGGGATTTTCGATATAAGCAGTCAGAATCTCTGTCTGTACAAAAAAATGGTTTTATTTACATTACTGCCACTGGTTATCCGACGCGATCACATATCATTTTATTTTGGATTATTTGGTGGCGTAATGTCGCTTAATTATTTTTTGGACTAAATATCAGTTTAATACCTCAAGTTTCGTGGTTTTCAATATTTGGTACATGAAGTTTTTTTCGTCCAAGAGTTATACTTAAAGTGTTAATTTTGGGACAGTCTCATACATCCGTTAGTCTGACTTTTAAGTATTCCGTTAACTGATGACGTGATGCCTATATGGATAATGACTAGGCATCATGTGTCGTTAAGGGATCTATGTGGAAATTAAAAATTCAAGCTTGCCCCACTTGGACATTTAAAAATAATAAAAAATTAAAACTTAAAAAAAAAAATTAAATTAATTTTTTTTTCTAGGCTGTCTCCTACTTTTCCCCCCAAGTCCCAACCCTTCTCCTTCCCTCCCTCCCTTCTCTCCTCTTTACCCACCCAAATTAATTGATTCTCCAACTCCCACTTCGATGGTCACCGTTCCCCTCCTTTACCACTAGTTTCCACTTTAATTAATTCTTGCTTTCAATTCTTCTTCTCTACACGAGGACACCCAAATCTTGCAGGTACTATCTCTCCTCCTCGATCTGTCTTTCTCTACCTCTATGATTTTTAATTTTTTTTCTTCCATTTTTTGTGAATTTGAAGGAAGTTCAGAATCAAATCTCCGCCAAGAACAAGTGGATTTGCAGGACGTCAGGGTCTCTAGGCTAGATGTGGGTAGGGGTTCGATTCGGAAGTGCCCAACGGTACGAATTCTGGGTCGAATTCGGGAAGATCCACATTGGCGTCGGATTTCGAGCAAAGGCTCGGAGGCCTTGACTGAATCCGAAGGAGGATGGTAGAGATATGCGGCCTTGGGCTTGGCGTGTTGGAGGATTGGGCTTCGTGAATAACTTATGCGGCATCGTCTCTTGGTTGAGGCTGGGTTTTGGGGTGTGGAGGATGGGGTTAGGTTTTGGGATGAGGAGGATGAGGGTTTGGAGCGGAAGACGTAATAGTTAGACTAACAGATGTATGAGATTGTCCCAAAATTAACACTTTAGGTATGACTCTGGGACAAAAAAAACTTCATGTACCAAATGTTGAAAACCATGAAACTTGAGGGTAGTAAACTGATATTTACCCTTATTTTTTTATTTTTTTGGTTACAAATGGTTGTTTAATACTCTAGCGTCTTATGTAAACATTTCGATTCGTGTTTAATAATATTTAACATTTCAACAAAAAAAAAAACACAAAGCAAAAAGGGCCAAACAAACTACACACCAAGGTCCAAACCATATACACAACACAAAATTGGACCTTACAAACCACACACAAAGGGCCAAAACAAAGGTTAAAGCCCAAAAACAAAGACCCATCGAAAAAGAACCCTTGTCTTTTGCTACAACTGCCTCTGTAGCACCGCACGAACAGCAGGAACCAAGTACACCATCGGACACCATAATTCCAACCAATCAACACCTCAGAGATAGGAGGAAGAAAGACCAAAGGAGAAGAAAACAAAGAAGATTGTGAGAATCCCAAAAGCAACACTGCCAATAAAGGCAAACTAAGAGAATGAGTTGGAGCAGACACTCGAGCTGATATGAAGACCGAAACTCGACACACCTTCTCGATGTACCATGATAGATCATGGTCAAAAGTGACTGCAGACCAAACAAGGGTATAAATTGATGAAGGATGATGCCAAATCGAAAATAAATAGGATCAGCTTTGTGGGGATAGATAAGGGACATGAAGATGGAGTGATGGATTGGATGGATATAAGGAATTAATTGAGTAGGAATAATGGCATCAAGGATGCATGGTCGCACTGATTATGATGGATAGCAGAGGAAGAGTAGTAACAGAAAATAAGGGAGGGAAAAGCAAAAAGAAAAAAAAAAAAAGGATTACCACCGACCCTAGCCATAGCTTGGGTCGGCTGCCGAACGGAAAAACCAAGAACAAAAACCTCACACCAGAGGTGAGAAAGAGTCTCAGTTAGAGAGAAAGACTCTCATCGACTCGGGAGAGAAGGTTAATGTCGCTTAATTATTAAGTGTGTTCTTTTTCCAAGAGTGTTTCATCTCTTCATCTACTTTCTAATGAAATTTTTATTTATAAGTTTGTTTATCTGTAAAATGACTGACAAGAACCTTACAAGATTTGTAATAATATTAATTTGGGCACGAAAAGGTAATAGGGGCCCTAGACTTACATTGGGTTGTGAAAAAAATGGACAACAGGTAAGCCGAATTTGGAAACAAAAATCATAAAAAATGAGGAGATAAGGAATTCTGAAACGAAAAAGTGTGAATGCCATTTTAAATTAAAGGTAATAAGGTAGCAACTTATGATGATTGAATTCTGTGGTAGTTATTAAAGTGCATAATCACACATCAGCTCAACATTTGAAGGTTAATTCATTTGTTGTAGATTATTGTCGGAAGAGACTTCGTTGTTGAAGAAATAGTATTTCAATCTTAAGGACTAATAGTAGGTGGGAAATAGCATATTAGAGGTTATTTCAAAGAATAATAGTGGGCGAGGAAATAACATTTAATTTTTAAAATTTTTATGGTAGGTGAGATTATAATGTGAGTGGAAAAATAAGACTTTGGATGGGTCTAGGAACTTTAATTTCTTTTTTTATTTTACTTGACATGAAACGTCCATTACACCCTTTGTAGCTAGTAGAAACCCTTTTTTTTTTCCTTTAGAAAAGAAGTTTCATAATTTCATTTCACAGCTAAAAGGCAACTCATTTAAAAAGTAGGAAGGCTCTCCTCTTAAATTACATCACAAATAAAATTGAGAGGTTCCTCAAACCAAGTATAAACATCTGAATAACGGAGAGCAAGGCGTGTTAGGTGATAGGTAGCCTCGTAGCTTGACGGCGGACATGGGAAGAAGTTTCAATTACAACTAACAACAAAGCATTTGAATCATCGATTAATGGACTTATAGAAGCTTGATTCAAAATGTTCTGCAAAGCCGTTATGATAAAAAAAAGAATCGCTCTCAAGAATGAAATTTTGATATCCCTTTTACATAGCCATATTAAACCTTATCTAACAGCTAAAGCATTCACTTGTGGTAGAGAAGCCACATTGTTGAAGTTCTGCACACTCAATGAGTCTCATTCTATGTTCCGTCAACATTAATCTTAAGTTTGTCAAACCTAAGGAAGGAAGGAAAAGGGTATGGGAAATCTCCTGCCACCATATTAGAGCACGAGATACAATTTGATCAGATAATACATTGGAACCGGACCATAGTTTTAAAATCTCGGCGTTCCATATTGCCAACAAAATCATAATGAAGCTTTCAAACTCATATTTTTCAGTCTCTAGTTTGGTTCAAGGACCCATAGATAAAAGGATTTGCCTAGAAGAATAGTGTGAGGGATACCCAGATTAGATGATATCATAGTTGGGGTTTCACCATAAAATTAGTTGATAATATGGGAAACAGTCCAATTACTTATATGCACATGCAATGTCTATTTTTTCATTGATGTAGAATTCACCCTTAACATACCTTCTCACTTATGGAGAATTTTCAAGCCTAACACATGAACAACACAAATCGGGTGACATGGAGCATGTGTGGCCGTTGTGGAACAAAAAATAATCAAGAAAAATATGGAGGCAATACGTGGATTTTTGGGTTTAAAAGACAAGATTACGCTTGAGACACATCAGAACTCCTACGTGCGAGCAACGAATAATCATCACTCAATCAAGGTTAAGAGTGATCAAAATAGGTATTTATTCAAAACCTATTTCATCCATCCTCATCAAAATTTCCCCACAAGGTAACTCCCAAATTATTTCTTTCAAATTATATTGATTAGCTAATTAATTTGTTTATTACTCAATTAATTCATTAATTAGCTAATTGATGGTGATTAACACCCAAAAAGCCACTAAAGTGGGCGGTTCACATCTTTCCCAAAGGGGCCGGCCACACCCCTATAAATATCACCCCATTTTCTTCAAAAACCTAAGTTGAATCCTCTCACAAAATTCTCTAAATTCTCCAAACTTTTTTCCCTCAAAATTCTAACCTTGGCATCTGAGGTTCATCAGCCAACCCCCCATTTATCGTGGGCGTGTGAGGCTCTTGACCTTGACCTAAGGTGTTTATTATTTTTGAGGTGCATTTTCGTCCAAGAACAAGAAGAAAGAAATTTGCATCCACAAATTGGTGCTTTCGTTGAGAGTCTTGATCAAATGCTCGTAGAAGATTTTTGCATTCAAGATTTTTCGTTTTCTTGTTCATTTGTAGATTTTTTGTACGTTATTATTCTTGAAATTTTTATTTCTAAAAATTCTTTGATAAAACATAAAAAGAAAAGTACAATGGCAAGAGATTCGGAAACCTCGACGAATGGAAATTCCAACGTTCAAGGATTAGGACTGCATCGATCTACAAGGCTCAACACAACGATGAGTGGAGCGGTATTACCCCTATAGTGCACCATCATGGCAACCACCACGACAACCATCATCGGTAAGGCCCATAGTGTCACAACCACGGCCTAAGCCATGCCATTCAAACCCACACGGGCCCAAGCCTAAGGCGAGACGGCCCGAGCCACTTGATGCGAAAATTAACTTAACACACAAATTAAACCCTCTTTTGACAATTGTAGTATATAAGTAAGTAGGGATCGTTCTTAAACCGGGGATTATGAGGGATTGCTAAACACTTTAAACTAACTCAAATAGATAAAACTAATCTTTAAAACACTTAACTCAACTTAAAAGACTCAAAACAAGTTCACAAGACTCAAAATAAGCTAAAAACACTCAAAACTGCCTAAAACACACAAACTGGGCATATTTGACTCTAAACACAATTTTGGACGAATTTTGGTTCTAATTTGACTCAAAACACTTGAAAACACAATCTAAAACAAATTTTAACTAGTTAGACACTCTAAAATAAAGGGGGATTTGGTTTTGGACGAAAATAAAGTAAACAAAACAAGAATTTAAACTAGGCAGATTTTCACCTCCCCTCACATCCAAAAACCCACCCCACCCCCACCTTCCCCGAGCCCTTTCTCCTCTTCACCCCCACCCCCTTTCTCCATTCTCTCATATGCAACCCCACCCACCATTTTCTCCTCTGCAACTCCGAGTATCTCCGGTTTGCATGTAGTAGACACAGTTGGGCATGCTGAGTCTTTCCGGGTACAACTCGGTGCTCGTCAGCCCCAATTGCCACATTTGCTCTACAATTCACCCCCAAACCAGAACAAAACCCCAATCACAACCCCATATTACCAAACCAAACACAAACCCTAGATTATGAAATTAGCCTAAATCGAGCTCAAACAAAGCGAAATTAAAACGCAGAGCAAGTAAAAAAGTACCTTCGAGGCCGGTCTCTCTGGCTGCAGGGCTCAATTCCTGGTTTGACTCATTTCAGGCAGGCTTCTTCCGTGTAACTCTATCACAAAAATGACAGCGTGTTGGGTTTGCTGTACACCTTCAGCAACTATGAAGAGTAGAGTAAAAGGGAAAGAGAGAGCTGTACAGGATTCCCAACACCCTTCTAAAGAGGCCTTGAAGGATCGGAGAAGCTCAATTGAGTGAAAGAGAGAAGGAGAAAGGGGGTGAGGGTGAAGAGGAGAAAGGGCTCGGGGAAGGTCGGGGTGAGGTGGGGGTAGGTTCTGCGTTTTAGTAAATTTTTTTTAAAAAATAAAAAATTATTATCATTTTTTAAAATAAATTTTTTTTTTACCATGTGACACAAATGTGACAGCCACGTCAGCTTTTAATGGATCAATGGATAGAAAATGTAACAGATGTATTATATTGAGATAAAATAGCACTTAAGGTATGAAAGTGAAATGTTTTAAAGATGTTGTAAGGAATTAAAATTGATCCTAAACCCGAGATAGTAAAATGCAATTTACTATTTTTTTTAACTGCTCTAAGCATTGTTCATAATTTCCTGGGCTTTGCAATCTATATTGGTGCACTCCGTAATGTGTTGGGCTCAATGCCCAATATGCAACTGCGAGTGGTAAAAAATAAAAGCCCAAACGGCGTTATCCTCCGATCGCCTTCGAGTTCAGTCTTCCTTCCTCACACCCTCCTTCGGATTCCCGCGCTTTGAGCTCCTCTAGGGTTTAAGATTGGCTCCTTCAGAAGCCACTGCGAACCCTAGAGTTTTGAAGGCGACGTCGTTTTGGTGCTGATGGACGTAGAAATGGACGCTTCTCCAAGCTTCTTCGACCCTGAAGACCTCACAATCAGAGAGAAGTTTCGTAGATACGGGTTCGGATCCAGATTTCCCAACCTAGCTGAATTTAGTGTGTTTTTTTTTGGTTGATTTTGGGTTTTCTGGGATGAAGCTTCATTCATAAGTGGATCTTTTAGTTATTTTTTGGTGAAATTAACTGAAATTGATTTTACTTTGATTGGTAAATGTTGGTTCAAGCATTAGGGTTTTGATGTCACATTGTGAAGGTTAATTCTAATGAGGCATGATGTGTGTGTATTCCATATGGATATGTTTTGCAGTTTATATTCAAATTACTTAAATTTCGCAGTATTGTTACGAGCTTTTGCTTTTGCATGTTTGAAGTGAAATTTTCTGGGTGTTTTTGGAACCGCAAATCGTATACATTTTGTGGTTTTGACTTATTGATTTAATGTAATGCCAGGAAAAGGCACTTGACTTCAAGCATATCGCCCCACCAAGAGAATTCAGCTTCTAAATACAGTGAACCTAGGCTACTATATGACGGGCAGAATATACATAGCCCGACCAATGCTGCACTTCTTCTCGAAAATATTAAACAAGAGGCTGAAGGCATTGATGCTGATCACTTGGAAAGAACTTCTTTCTCAAGAAGGAGGTTGCCCATTGATGGTGCTGATATGGATGAGAAGCATGAGGAGGATTCACTGGCTGATGATGGAGATCCAACCTTTAGCCTTTTTGCATCGCTACTTGATTCTGCTCTTCAAGGTGTTTGAGCTAGACATACCTAATAATATAGTACTGAATTTAGACTTCTGTTTATTATGTTTATATCCATTTTCAATATTTCTTTTGAGAGTGCTTCTTCTCAGTTTTATTAATTATATCAACTTTTCCTGATGAGCAGTTTGATGTAGCATTTAATTGACTAACCTATTTATCTTTTTACTGGTTTGCAGGGTTGATGCCTTTTCCTGACTTGATACTAAGATTTGAAGAATCCTGCCGAAATGTTTCAGAGTCGATTAGGTATGTTTCTGTTATTGAAAGTACTTTTTAAACTGGTATGGAAGCTTTTAGTACCGCCATACGCATAAATGCATCTTCTGGTTTCTTCTACAGGTATGGTTCCAACATTAGGCATCGTGTTGTAGAGGACAAGTTGATTAGGCAGAAGGCTCAACTCCTGCTTGATGAGGCTGCTTCCTGGTCCCTTCTGTGGTACCTTTACGGAAAAGGAAATCTATCTCTAACTTTGAAGTTTTATTCTAATGCTAATCTATTTAAAAAAACCATTTCTAGGAAAAAACTGCATAAATTTTTGGGTGTTTTTATAGGTTTATCAACTATATACCAAGTTGTTTTATTCGTAGTTGTTGGAAATAAAAATTAATTTCTTTTGTTCCCTTTAGGTTAATAATATTTGCTCTTGGTTGCAAGTCTTACACTTATTAGCTTTGAGTTTAGTGTGACAGTTATTCTTCTTCTTGCAGGGACTGAAGAAATCCCAAAAGAGTTCATCTTGGTAATTCATCTTCCTTGTCATTAGTTGTTTGATTGGAAAAACATGTGAATTTATCTATTTTTTAATAGAAAATTTAATATATTTCGAAGTACAGGGAGGTTAGCCAAAAAGCAAAAAAAAACTCATTTAAACATATTGACTCATGACAGTTGCCCTCAACATCACACTTGGAGGCTTGCCAATTTGTCATAGAGGACCATACGGCACAATTATGTTTACGCATTGTTCAATGGCTAGAAGGCTTAGCCTCCAAAGCACTTGACTTGGAAAGAAAGGTTACCACTTTCTGCTATAATTTTCCCCAGAATATCTTTAATTGTGCACAATGATTATTCTCTGGTTAATATACCAATATGTTATCATGCAATCTTTTAGTTCTAGTGTCACATCACGGCATGTATTGGCCTGTTTACTTGGCAAAGACAGTGAGCTTTCGCTGCTTATTGTAGCTTTTTGTGTATCAGGAGGAAGTTTTGAAGTTGGAAAATTTAATACTTGTAGGTGCGGGGTTCTCATGTCGGTGCCTGTCTCCCAAGCTCTGGAATTTGGTATCATACTCAATGCTATCTTAAGAAAGGAGCCTCCAGTACAAATACCATTCATCACTTGGATTTTGATGCTCCGACACGTGAACATGCTCAACTACTACCTGATGACAAAGTATTTTTTTTTTTCTCTCACAAATTTAAGTTTTCTTAGATTTTGAAGTGCCATGCTCTATTCCTCTTCACTTGTAAGTGAGAGGTCTTAGGTTCGATCCTCGCCAAAGGCAAATTTGAACTACATTATTGCTAGCCCATTGTGAGGCTAAGCTCACCCCGTCCCCCTAGTATACATAATATCGTTTGTTCACAAAAAAGAAAATTATAAACTTTACAAATTAATTATCTGCTATAAAATGGACTTTCAAATTAACTAGGTTGTGTAGAGGATTTTTTCTATGACTGCCGCTTGTGCTTTGCTATCCTGAAGTTGCTAATGGATTAATTCCCCTAGTGGACTTCACTGTCATGAGGTTTTGGCACAAAGCTTACATTTGATCAAGTGAGCATGTAAGGAAGACAGTATAGTACGTAATGGATTATATATCAAGTTGTAAGTAGAATATTACTGGCATTATATATTTTCTTTTAAGAAGAAACAAAGAATATCAAGATGTAAGCTGCTGTGTGGAAAGATGATGGTCTTTATAACATTGTGAACTTTCTTTGTGTGTTGTCTGGAAAATGCGTTTAAAATTATTGAAAGTACTTTAGATCCCGTGGAGTTGTAACTGATACAGTACGTGTGTATTTGTGCTGCAAGACAACAAGGATTGGTCTACCCATAATTGTGTTAGGCTCTACATTATTTGTATTGAAGGGGCCAGGATTTGTTAAGTAAGAAGCAATTAATTCAAAACCCAGCTCCAACCCTCACCCCTTCTTTTTGGCTAGTGATGCACAAATCTACTTTTAACTTTAGTTATCAACTTGTAATTTTTCTATGTCAAAGAATGTTATCTAAAGGGGCTTTGTGACATTTTAATTATCTGCTAATTTCTGTTGGTTCAGAATATCTGCCATATGTAACTTCTATTTTTTTTGTGCATGTACATTTCTATCAGATCGAATTTAACAGTTTTACGCCTGCAGAAACAAGATGAATCTCTGTTGGAAGATGTCTGGACTCTTTTAAGAGCTGGAAGACGGGAGAGGCATGTCACCTTTGCCGGTCTGCAGGACAGGTTAATGAAGTTCTGAAAAATATGGGATAATACTTTATTTTATGTTAATGTTGCTCCTTAACACCTGCTAACATTTTGGTAGCCATGGAGAGCTGCAACTTTGTGCATATTTGGAGGAATTGATGATTTTCCTTCAGTTGAAGCCTTGGTGAAAAATGGAAAGAAGAGAACTTGCAAGCCATTGAGTTGGAAAGTGGCATTGGCCATCAATGGCATCTGTGGAAATGGGCATCATATTGTGCATCAGAGGTAGAGTTGAAAGGAATTGGCAACATAAAATTTCTGTCCTTTTGTATGGATTTCATACATTGTTAATACTGAATATGTAAATATTTTGTGTTCTGCTCGCTGGTCTTCTCATTGTTCTTGATGTTATAGAATTATTTGTTGCTTTTTATTCCTTTCTTTCCCCCCCGAAGTATTTTAACATGCTAAATTTCGTTTCTATCTATTTTGAAGAAAATAGCTGAGCAAGATGCTGGGAAATATGAAGCAGCAGTGTATGCAGCACAATGTAGCAATATAGGGCGCATGCTTCCAATCTGCACTGACTGGGAGGTATTTGTCCCCTTGACCCCAAAGTTATAAGAATCCTCAAAATCTTTTTTAATTTGATCTGTTGTCTTAACTGCTGATTTTTAATGTGGGTTTGATGAGTCAGTAGCTTTTTTTACATTTACTCTTTATTGTTTCAAATTATGGCGTGCTACAGTCTGTTCATAACTTCCATCAAAAATTAAAAACGCCACTTTTGTTTGGTGTGAATGTTGTTATGCTTGCTGCACTCTAAAATTAAATACAAAAGTTTATGAAATAAAAAACACATGCCACAGGGCCACAACCTGAGTACCCTCGATCTCCACTCCCTCCCTCCCTTCAACTTAAAAGTAGAATTGAAGAACCCTTCACTCTTCCTTTCCCCCATCCTTCAATTAAAAAGAGTCTTAGAGTACTTGAATACAAAAATCAGATAATTTTCTTCTTTTCTTTTGCTGCTTTCCCAATTTAACTAGAGGTTTGTTGATTTTTTTAGTGGTTGACAATACCCTTTTGTAATGGCAAGACTGCCCTAATTTAGATGCATTAACGATAGAAAGGAGGGCGATAGTTGGGCTGGTGGGACATATCAGCGTGGTTTCAGGGGGAAGGGGGCTTGCAATTCGTTTGTGGTTTTTTTATTTTTTTTTATTTTTGAGTATTTAGTGTTTCAGTTTTTCAGTAAGAGTAGAATTTGTGAACACAGATGTGTGTTGGGGTGTGACTAGACAAGCTCTTCTTTTTTTCTTTCCCTTGTAATTGCACCTTCAGTTTTAGACACTTTTCGTAAATCTAACCAAGATAGTTGCAGTCAGCATGCTGGGCTATGGCGAAATCATGGTTACATGTTCAGGTGGATTTGGAATTGGCTCATTTGGAACCGGGAAGAATGGATCAATTTAAAAGCATTGGAGATGCAATTGATGGAAATCCTGGACATAGTGACGGAGCTGTTCAGCCTTCAAATGGACCAGGAATTTGGCCACTCCAAGTTTTTAACCAACAACCACGACAACTTTCAGATCTACTCCAGAAACTTGAATCAGGGTATATATACAATGCAGTTTTCATTCTGATTTTGAGCTGTCCTTTTCTGCAGTATTGCTTATTGTTAATGAAAGAATGTTTATTTGAGATGAAAATTTTAAATTGTTTGGATTAGGGAATTGGTTCATGAAAGTGTTACTCGAGGATGCAAGGAGCAGCAACGCCAAATTGAGGTATCTTCACAAAACAATTAGTTCATTGTCTTGTTGTTTCCATGGAAAATAGTTCCACCATATAGTTTCTTTGATTGGAAACTTTTTTCTATTGTTTGATTCAATGGGAAATTTTTCTCTTGGGGAAATTTCTTTAGGACATGCATTTCTTTTTTGATAGAAATGTATTTTTGTTAACAAAAAAAGAATCACTCTTAAATCTACCAAACAAACAAAAACAGAGTCAAAGAAAATGTTATGGATAAGGTTTCCCAAACACTTGTGCTAGGTTGAAGCCTTTATCAAATGTAATTCTCAAACACTTGTGTTAGATTGAACCCTTGACAAAAATATAATGAGAAGATAATCATATTTTTTTGAGGAAAATTTTCTTAAGAGACGTTTTCAAAAACAAATTCTTTCGGTGGAAAACCTTTCCTCAAAGAAATTTGATTTCTTCTGAAACAAATTTCTATGAAATTGTGTAAATGTTATCACTTGAAATATATGTGCATGTTTCTTCTTCTTGACAAAAGAATTGCAATATGTGTACTATTCCTTTTTATAAGTCCTCACTCCTACCTGTATTTCATACTTCAGGGCCTGCTTTCGTTTCTTTTCTTTTTTATTCAAAGGAAGGATATAAAGTTTTCTGTACTTATAACAACAAATTGTCTGACAGATGAAACTAATGTTAGGAGATATCCCACAATTGCTGGACATGATATGGTCATGGATAGCCCCTTCAGAAGATGATCAGAGTTTCTTCAGGTAATGTTGGTTAATTGCATTCACCTCAGTTCTCTGACCTCATATGTGTTAGAGACAACTATGTTTCAGAGGAACAAGTGAATTCTTTGTTCCTGGGCCCTTCAACATTTGATAACATTTTGTATGACCAAATATTAAACTCACACAAACCAGCATATTTTCTGCCTCCCGGAAAGACCCAGTGACTGAGATGGCTGAAAAATGTATCAGCTCAATGCAATATGCAAGTTCTTGAAATAGATGATCACGATATAATGATTCTCCATGTTACTTTCTTTGGTGATTTCTTTTGTACATGAATGTCTTGGTTTCAACATATTTTTGTGACATTGGTTTCGATATTTTTTGTAAACAAATTTATTGCAGTTTTTCATGTTCTGCTGAAACAAACAACATAAGTAGTTGTCTAGTTTCATAGGATTGGTTTAATGACTAATGGGGCGTTGTGTTTTTTTTTTGTCAGGCCTCATGGAGATCCTCAGATGATTCGATTTGGTGCTCATCTAGTACTTGTGCTTAGATATTTACTTGATGATGAAAATAAGGACACTTTGAGAGAGAAGATTATGAATGTTGGTGATCTCATTATACACATGTAAGTAGCTTCAAATCATGTCTTTTGCAATTGTTATGTGATACGGTATTCACTATTGTTGAATAACATTTTGTGAAACCGATGAGGATGATGAACAAGAAGACAAGAACTTGGGGAAGCAATATGGGACAAAGTTTGGAGGAACCCATGAATGAGATGAGTGTGTAGAGAGGGTGGTTCTCATGCCCTTCGAGGCAGCTTGATTTTTGTCTTAAATGGACACGAAGATTTCTGGTGTATTGCAAGAGGATTGTGTGTGTGTGTGGATGCACTATTTTGTTTATTGTTTGTTAATGGTTGGTGACTCTGATCTAGGTATGCCATGTTTCTCTTTTCCATACAACATGAGGAGTTGGTGGGTATATATGCTTCTCAACTTGCACGCCACCGTTGCATTGACCTCTTTGTGCACATGATGGAACTGAGGCTGAACAGCAGGTTAATGTTTCTGTGTACAATGTTCTCCCATTACCTTTTTAACACAAAGCATGTAGGGTATTCAAATTTGTAAAATGTATTGTAAATTTTTGTTAGCAAGATATCGCAAATTGTAGGGTATTCTATGCGGGGTCCTATAATTTTTTTTCTGTGGATGGAGGGGACGTGGAGCTTTATTTATTACCTGGTATATATAATATATATATATATATATATATATATATTATTTATTTATTCTATGTCGTCTCTTAACAGTGTGCATGTCAAATATAAGATCTTCCTTTCTGCTATGGGGTATTTACAATTTTCTCCAGTGGACAACTCAAAAGGAAGTTTTGAAGAGATTGTTGAGAGGTATTTCGGTTTCTTTGTTATCCTACTTTACTTTTGGGATGGGAAGAAAGCAATTTGATTTTTCTGTACCTTATTCTACTTCTAACAAACTGTTTAAACAGGGTTCTGTCAAGATCTCGGGAAATGAAAGTTGGCAAGTATGATAAGTTATCAGATGTTGCAGAGCAGCACCGGCTGCAGAGCCTTCCCAAAGCTATGGTTATCCAGTGGCTATGCTTTACACCCCCCTCCACAGTTACTAATGTCGGGGATGTCAGTACAAAACTTCTTCTACGATCTTTGACACACAGGTAATGGTTGTACCATGTTGTATAGCTCCGTATGTGCTTGTGGAACCTTAAACTGGTTTCTGGTCAGTACATAATTCTAAAATCATCTAACAGCACGAAAGAATAGTTCAGTTCTTTTCTTTTTGTGATGTGTTAAGGATGATGTATACTTTCTTGCAAGAAAACAAAAGGTGATTTATATCTTAAAGTTGTAGTTCTCGTCTTGGTGAGGATAGTTTCCCTAATTGTTATACTGGTTCCGTGAGATTCTTTAGGTGGTATTTGTTGTCCCTAATTGTTGTACTAGTTCCATGAGATTCTTTAGGTGGTATTTGTTGCTGGTACATTCTCATTGCATCTTCCTTGCCTGTCCTATTTTGTTTCTATCTGTGATTTCCTCACTTTTAACCTCCCATTTTCTTCTTATAGCAACATATTGTTTCGGGAGTTTGCCCTGGGTTCAATGTGGAGAGTTCCTGCAATGCCCATTGGTGCTCACACATTACTTAGCTTCCTTGCTGAACCTTTAAAGCAACTTTCAGAATCTTCTGATACCGTGGAGGTTTACAACGTTTCTCAGAACCTGAAAGAGTTCCACGATTGGGTAAGCTTCATTTTTATGCCTCTCTCTCTGTCCAGTTAACAGTGTCAACTTATTGGTAAGTATGTTATCAAATCCTTGTGAAATTTTATATAACATTTACGTATGTGGATATTAATTTGTTTTTTATTTTGAGCAGAGCGAGTATTATTCTTGTGATGCAAAATATCGCAACTGGCTCAAAATTGAATTAGAGAATGCAGAGGTGTCCCCCCTTGAACTCTCAATGGAGGAAAAACAAAGAGCCGTTTCAGCAGCCAAGGAGACTCTGAATTCATCTTTGTCATTGTTACTGAGTAAGCTGATTATTTCTCTTTCTAAATGTGAAAACAAGCTCAGAAAGATATCTGGATTGGCTTGTGTTTGTTCAAATAAAATTTCCCGAGGACAATGGCTTTAGATCCATTATTGTCCTTTTTTTTTTCCTTTCTATTTTTCACCTTTTTCAGATTTAATAGTTGCTTGACATATAAGTAAGTTGTCTTTGTATATAGGAACTGAAAATCCTTGGTTAGCTTCAGCTCAAGATCATTTGTATGAATCTGTGGAACCTGTATTTGTTGAATTGCATGCCACCGCAATGCTTTGCTTGCCATCTGGTGAATGTTTGCCTCCAGATGCAACCGTGTGCACTACATTAATGAGTGCTCTTTACTCTTCAGTGAGCGAGGAAGATGTGTTGCATAGGCAACTAATGGTATGTTTATTTGTTTGCGGAAAGGAAGAAAGGATAAAAGAAACGTGCATTGATAGATTCTCAAAACTAAGAATCAAAGCTTCTCTTGGTGTGGGTTCTCATTGGTGGGAACAATAATAGAGGCTTACACTGTCCAGAATATTGTCCCTTTACCTACCTAATCTTTTATGCACAAACCTTTCCGTTTCTTTCTTCTTTTTTCTTTTGCTCACAAACAGGAATCTTTTTGTTCTTCTGTAGATAAATGTCACCATATCCTCAAAGGACAATTACTGTGTCGAGGTGGTGCTTCGCTGCTTGGCAGTGGCAGGTGATGGTCTTGGGTCACAGGAAAACACTGATGGGGGTATTCTTGGTACTGTAATGGCTGCTGGCTTCAAGGGTAAGCAATATTATTGATACTGGAGTTCTGTGTTCTTTGCTCAAGGTCCCTCTCTGGTTTTCTTTGATCTTCCAACTAGATTTTTAGGGCTCGGGCTTTTTGGCTGTGCTCAATGTGAGTGAATCTTATATTGGAAATTCTAGAAAAAAGCAAAGGTTAATAAATGGATTGTTCGGCAGCTCTCTATGTTCAACCTAACACAATCTTCACAAATTGATCAAAGTGCTGGTCACGTTGCTAGAGAGTCAAAATCGAATGAATTCTAATCAACAATTGACAACAAAATTTCTTTACAAACAGAAGAAACATTGTGAAAGTTTAACAGGATAATTGAAGGAAAAAGAAATGTACTATTCGAATGCTGAATGAAAGAAATAGTAGGAGAAAAGGTGATTGAACTGAATAATTTTCATCGCAGGTGAGTTGCCTCGTTTTCAAGCTGGAGCTACCATTGAGATTTCCCGATTAGATGCCTGGTATTCGAGCAAAGAAGGTTCCTTGGAGAGCCCAGCAACGTACATTGTGCTGGGTCTATGTCGTAAGTGCTGTATTCCAGAAGTCATTCTTCGATGCATGCAGGTAACCTTCTTCCCAAGTGGCCTTGTACTTGAAATTTATTGAATGATTCCATACAGTAACAAGAACTGTGCACACCTTTTAATTGTGTAATTTATGTCATAATATGCAGGTCTCGCTTTCGCTTATAGAGTTGGGTGTTCCACCTGAAAGCCATGATCAGTTGATTGAATTAGTTGCTAGCTCCGAAGCTGGATTTCTTCATTTGTTTAGTCACCAACAACTGCAGGTAATAGATACTTCTCATTTGTTCACCAGGTTGACAATTTATAACTTGAGGCTTTAAGCATATTGTCCCTTTGTCTATCGATCTCCCACTTTTAAACAATTGGATGTAAACGTCTACTCTTCCTCCTAAAGGCACATTTGCATCGTAAATTAAAACCCTTGCCATCAAAATTTCAACTGATAGCCATTGCCCTCTGGCCTCCGCCATACCATAACATAGCCTTCACTTCTGAGTCTTGACTTCACATCATCCACAGATTCATCACTGAACATGTGCTGGGCCTTAAATTTGTCAGTTTTGGAATTATGTACTTATAAAGTACCCCGTAAGCTTATTTGATCATTCGGAAACTTCCGTGGAGCTCCCTCTTTTACTTACCCCTTTTTGCATCCGCTGATGAACATGACCCGACTTATCGAACCGCTGTCTCATCTGCAGGAACTTTTATTGTTTGAGAGGGAATATTCCATAAGCCAAATGGAGCTTGAAGAGGAGCTTTCTTCTTGACTTGTTGGTTAAGGCTATGTCTCTTGGTGCTCGCTGCAAGGCTGATAGGGTTGTAAAATGGTACGTTCTGTAGTTTTACCGTTCACAGGTATTCCGGATCAGTGACCAACGACGGCGGCACCACCACAATTTTTTCTACATTTACCCCGCTGAACTTGAGATGGAGATAGTGACAAATTTGAAGATTTTATCGTTTGTATAGGTTTTTGTTAGACTTCTCTATGTGGGTGGCTGAAATTTGAATGATAAAGATATTGTTTCTCCTGGTGTCGACAAATATCGATGTTATATTAATTTATTTTTGTCGAAAATGATCAATGTTTTTGACAATTTTTATTTTTGTAAACATGTTCTTATTGCTACTATTCATATCGTTTTTGGAACTGTTGTTACACGCAACCGGATGTCAACTATAACCTTTTAGGCTTACGGTGGTGATATCTACATATCAATTTTTAAAATTTTTGTTAATTCATTTGATTTGATGGTTAAAAATTAAAATAATGTATAAAAAGTATAAAAGATGTGTTAAAAATAAAAAGAAGGGTGTCGATAACAGTACCTTTTGCTTAATAAAAAGTGCAAACAAATAAAACACAAAAATAGACACTAGCCAATGAGAGATGTTTTATCTTCCTCCCAAATCCTAATCATATAAAAATCAAATCAGACAACATTAACAGTAGAAAAAACACAACCTTTGTACGACCCGTTTCTCTCATTCTCTGCCCTATTTTCTGTCAAATTCAACACTGACTAAATTGCAGACGCAGATTCCAATTAGGGTTTTGGTTTCTCTCTTCTTCTCCTCTGTTTTTATTTATTTATCATTAATTTTTGTTTGTTTGTTTCCAAATTTTATCGTCCTCCAATTAACTTCCCATGATCCGAGCTCGCCTGCATCCCAGCAACTACCTCGGATTCAAATTCTGAGAAACTCAATAGAATTCCGACCCAATCATGGGTGTTTCGTTTAAGGTTTCAAGGACCGGTACTAGGTTCCGTCCGAAGCCGCCTCTGCAGTCCGAGGCCGACGTTGCCGGTGATGACGTGTCGGAGACTCCCAATAACAGCAGCTCCCGAGCTGTCCCCAGAAAGCTCGAGGTAAAGTTTTGAGATTGGTGAATTTCTCTCTGTTTGGTTGCTGAGAAAATGTGGGGAAATGAGTGGCAATGTGAGAAAAAGAAATTGCTGATAATTGAACTTAATTTATTACTGTAATTTAGCGAAGTGTTTAATTTGTTGCTTTGCTTGTGTGATTACTTTACTGGGGTGTTTTTGGCTGTTCAAGATGTACAAGGGAAGAATTTACATAGAGGTTCACAGCTATTTTCGATCTTTCGGCATTTGGGTTTTGCTCACAAAGTGTGTCCAGGCGTTTTGTTGAGCCTGAATTTGAATATCTGGGTCGATTCTGCTAAATATTATTTATTTTTGAGTGGAAAGTGGATGTTGAGATCAAAATTTTTAGATCCAGCACTTTGTTTTCAAAATGGGTACTTAAATTAATTGTTGAAATTAAAAATTTCTGATCCATCACCTCGAGTTGAATGTTGAAGCTATATCCGTATCCAGTAAATTCTTAATCCCCCAAGGGCTATGGAGTTATTCTTTTGCTGCCCTTGATCAACTTAAAAGGTGCACGGAAGGAGACGCAGAACAGAATCCACATTATTTTCCTGGTTTCTTGCAACTGAAACAGAAATGAGCATTACTTTTTACTTATTCTGATATGGAATATGCAAGCAGAAAGCTTTCATTGTAGTTTGATTGAGAACCCTTGAATAAGGAGAATGAGTAGAGGGTTTGATGTGCCATTTGCATTCTATCCTTGTTTTTGACTAATTAGATTCTCTTATGGTATGTACAGGGTGAGAATGGGGCTGGGGTTTCTGGTCCACCAATGTCTTCTGAAGGGCTTCTCGTATCTGCAGGTTTGTCACAATTTTTTTAGGGGATTGGGGATTTGCCATTGTTTTTATCTTGATTTTTCTTTCCTTTGTTTTGACAGAAAACGAAGTTTCCTTCACTTTGAATCTCTTCCCAGATGGATACTCTATTGGAAAACCATCAGAGGTTTGTTAAAAAGAATAATTATGGATAAGACAGAAACATGGCTTTTTAAAATCTTGTTTCTTATTCTTAAGGTCTTCTGTATTTATGAATTTTCAGAATGACACTTCGCATCACGCTACACGTCAAGATGTTCCAAAGTTGTTACACCCATATGATAGGACGTCAGAAACTCTTTTTTCGGTAAATGTCTAGTCATTTGAATTTCCCCCTTTATTTCTTTTGAGTGTCCAGTTATGGTCAGAATGTTTTGCAATTTTTCTTTGGAAGATCAGTAGTTGCATGCAATATAGTATGGCATAAAACTCTTCCATTAAAATTTCGATATAAAGTTTTCGCTGTTTTGTTGATTCATTTAACTCCAGAAAACCGACTGTTATAATGATGGACTTGACCATTGATGAGCATGTATTACGTGCAATGAGTGTGTAAAACCAAACAAAGGAAAAATAAGAAAGAATGGTTTTTTCAAAAGGCGCTTCATCAATTTGTTATTTGATTTAAATAGTTTAGAAGTCACTTTATGCCACCTGCAACTCCTTCCTTGTCATCTGCATCGAAATTACTATCTGGAATTTCTTGCTTTTGTAGTTTTTTTTTTTTTTTTTTGTACTAAGATTTTCTTCCTTTTCCATTTGCAAATATATTTGTAGGCAATTGAATCTGGCCGGTTGCCTGGAGATATTCTAGATGATATACCTTGCAAGTATGTCGATGGAACACTTGTGTGTGAGGTGAGTTATCTTGTTCCGTAAGATTACCTATGCAAGAACAGTGAAATAATCTAATAGAAAAGTATTTCGAAATGGGAATAGGACAACAAACATTAACTAATTTTTACATTATTTAGCTATACTTTGTTTTCAAAATTGGTTATATGTGATTTCTTACAGATTCGTGATTATCGCAAATGTGCTTTTGAACAAGGGCCTGGTAGTCCCTCTACCAATGGATCTGTCATTGTAAATAAAGTATGCCTTAAAATGTCATTGGAAAATGTAGTGAAGGATATCCCGCTGATCTCAGATAATTCTTGGGCTTATGGTGACCTGATGGTATGTAACTAGATGTCTCCCATCCTTTCCAAATAGTTCTCTGTAATATGTTTGAGTTGTGATGTCAACATATAGTCTTCACTTTAAATTGCAGGAAGTGGAGTCCCAAATATTGAAAGCTTTGCAGCCACAACTTCATTTAGATCCAACTCCCAAGTTAGACAGGCTCTGTAAAAATCCAGTTCCCACAAGGGTAATGAAGTTTCAGGTTTAGTTGATGTACTTCACCCGGATGATTTGATGCATTTTAATCATATCAATTTTTGTGTTTGCAGCTCGATTTGGCATTGACTGGTATCCGGAGAAAGAGGTTGAGACAGATGCCAGAAACTGTCGCATCTAATAGCAAGACACATGGGAAGAAAGTTTGCATTGATAGAGTTCCAGAAAGATCTAACAGTAGGTTGGGAGATTCAGGAACCCTTCCAGGCAATATGACGCCACACGCCCACGAAAATTTGACCGATCAAAATATGAGTACAAATAACTTGTTGGCTCTAAGATCCAAGAGTTTTATGACCGATGCTTCTGTTCCAGCACCACATTTAGCACCGAACCAATCAAGGTATCAAATGGGGGTCGGAACCCCAAGAAGTGTGCAGGACGCTGGATCAGGAAGTGTTGTCAATGCATCACCGTCCCCTGTTGGGCAAGACATGATGATCTCGTATACTGACAATGTGAATGGTAATGTCCCTCTTCATGGAAAGAGAGAGCATCAAGATGGCCAAATGTCACCCTTATCTACGTTTAATAAGAGGCAAAGACCCACACCAGTTGGCCTTGATGGAATGCAACATCAGCAACTAGGGCCACATATGGATAGCTTCCATGGATCAGATATGAACTGGAAGAATAACTATTTGCAGCAGCAAGCAATGGCCAAAGGAATTCAGTTTTCAAATACAGGAATTCAGAAGTTTTCCCAGCAGATGTTTGATGGGGCGGTGAGTCAGGACCCTGGGACAATGCCATTTGCTGTAGGACAGCCAAACATGAGATATGGTGCCAAGGAAGAGCCGTTTGATATAGGTAAGATAGACGGGTCAGAGCTCAGTGGGATTAAGACCGATATGCCGATAATGGAAGGAGACACAAGCCATCTCGATCCATCAAGGCTTCACCAAAGATTATCACCGCATGCATTCATTAGATCTAATTTTTCTCAGCCATCCTGGAGTAATCTTGGTCAGAATATGGAGAAAGATGCAAGAAAGGATGATCAACTCCCAAAAAGAAAATCAGCTCAAAGTCCTCGGGTATCTTCTGGGGCTTTAGTTCAATCCCCATTATCATCAAAGTCAGGGGAGTTTTCTACTGGTTCTGTAAGACCCCACTTTGGAACAGCTGCAGTGACTTCTGCTTTAGCGGCATCACAGAAGGAGAAGGCAGCAATGACCTCAGTTCCTACTATTGGATCCTCATGTTTGGCTTCCAGTGCTAATGAGTCTATGCAACGGCAACACCAGTCTCAAGCTGCTGCAAAACGGAAAACAAACTCGCTCCCTAAGACCTCAGCAATGACTGGTGTTGGATCTCCTGCCAGCGTTAGTAATATAAGTGTTCCACTAAATGCAGGCAGTCCTTCTGTTGGAACTCCATCCTCCGCTGATCAAACCATACTTGAAAAATTCGCAAAAATTGAAGCAGTGACCATGAGGTATAACCCTATTTTTTACCCTTTGATCATAGGGTAATAATGGTACTAGTTTTGAATTTATATAAATTTCTTTGCACTATATCCCCAGCACTTTCTTTTCCCTCTCTACCTACAAAAGAATGTGAAAGGTGGATGGAAAGTTGAAATTTTTTAAATGTGTGTTCCTTAATTGTGTAAGCATTTATCAGGAATAGTTTCGACTCAAGGAGATAATGGTAGACTCTACAGTCTGGCTACATGATTTTCTCTCCTAGTTTTTGTCTACTTTCCCCTCACGCAGTGTTTTCTAACTTGCAAAAATTTCAGGACAAATTTCTTAGATCTTATCTTTGGTGTTGAAAGACTTATCAATTATATACCAATAACAGATTCGTTATTTTCAACCGGGTGTTGTTTCAGGTATCAGCTCAACAAAAAAAAGAATAAGGTTGATGATTACCACATCAGGAAGCCAAATACATTCCCAGATCAACATCTTCGAGCCTGCCTCTCAAATGGTTCCAATAACGAGGATTTCAAAGATGATTCATGTGAGAGACGTTTGTCGAAGTCACTTGTTGGTGGAAGCATGAATATCTGCAAAATTAGAATTTTGAATTTTGAGAAGGAAGAGCATATTGTTCAAGGTGCAGTATATCCTATCAATCAGATACATGCCCTTTGTTTTAATATGTTTATTCAAAATCTGGGCCAGATATTTCGGTTTGGTTATATATCTAGTAGAATCCCTGTCTTGCCTATGATTCTAAAGTCTACTTTTGACTCGGCAGGAAATGTTGTTTATCTTCCCAAGCAACGAACTAGGTTGATCGTGTCAGAGAGACCAAATGATGGTACTGTAGCAATGTACTATGGCGAAGTAGAAGATGGTGATTTTTTGTCTGCCGAGGAACATCTTCCTACATTGTCCAATACTGTAAGTGTTATTGTACAAGTTAAACTTTGCTGTCTGAGGTGATCATCTGTTTGATTGAACTGAGTGTTACCAGACATAGTTGAGGCAATTAACAAATTAAGTTGTCATCCTATCTTACTGACGATTCATTTTCTCAAAATATAAATTTACACAAATACTTGTCTTTTGTGGTTTCTGATTTTTTTTACTTTTTTTTTTAGCATTTTTGCTCTTTATTTGATATCATTTTCACATTCCTGTTTCAGACTTCTTTTTGAACCTTAAAATCTGCTATTGGCTTGTGGGATTTTCGTGCTTGTATATTCTTTGATTAATCTTTCTTACCATTTTCTGCCATTGGTTGCACAAAATTTGTCACCATATATGTCCTAAAATATTCTGCATTGTGGAGCTTGGTGCGGCATTCACAGTAATTTGTTATCATATAGCTGATCGGATCCTATTAAACAACTTTTAGCAACTTTGGTTATGTAAAAGAGCTGGACTGGAATCTCTGTTGGGATAACCTTCACTATTTACCATTCCTTGTGTTTTCTGTTGTACTGACTTATATATCTAAACTCATTCCTGTAACAGCACATGGCGGATTTGCTTGCAGCACAGTTCTGTTCGCTGGTATGTTTTTAATGGTCTTGAAGTTAACAAAGAGTTTAAATTACACTTTTAGTTTGTGATTTATGTTATCTTCTTATTCAGATGGTGAAGGATGGTTATGTTGTGGATGATCACATCCAATTAAAGCCAACCCGCATGACTGTTGCCCCAAGCAATCAATCAAATGCTGCTGGGCTGCCCCGTAACAACTCAGCAGCTGATATGCAACAATATGCAGATTCAGTTTCAGGCCAGCCGCCCAATGAGGTTGCAAAGTCAGTTAATGGCGGTAATTCATCCTTAACTTCATCCCACAATCTTCTACCAAGCACAAGGATGTTGCCTCCTGGAAACCCTCAGGCTTTACAGATGTCTCAAGGGCTCATGGCCGGGAATTCAATGCCTCAACGCCAACAACAGCTTGAGTCACAACCATCACTCCAGCAGCAGCAGCAGCAACACCAACAGCAGCAGCAGCAGCAACAACAACTACAGCAGCAGCAACAACAGCAGCCACAGCATCAGCAAAGCCAACACTCATTGATCCAACAGCAGAATCCCCAGCTCCAGAGATCAATGATGCTAGCAGCAAATTCGCTTTCACAGTTTGGACAGAATTCCAACATGCAATTACCCATGGGGAGTAATAAGCTTACCCCCTTGCAGCAATATCAGCTTTTACAGCAACGGCATCAGCAGCAGCAACAGCATCAGCAGCAGCAACAGAGTCCGCAAATGCAGGGAAAAATGATTGTGGGGCTTGGAACAGCTATGGGCAATAACATGGTTGGGCTTTCCGGAGTTGGAAACACCATGGGCATGGGAGCTGCAAGGGGAATGGGATCTGCGCCCATGACGCCTATTTCTGGAATGGGTAATGTGGGTCAGAATCCAATGAATTTAAGCCAGGGTTCAAATATTAGCAATTTAACCCAGCAATATCAAGCCGGAAGATTAAATCAAGCTGCTTTCATAGCATCAAAATTAAGGATGCAAAATAACCGAGGCGGCATGTTAGGCAGTCCTCAGTCAGGCATAGCTGGCATGTCAGGAGGCAGACAGATGCATCCGGGATCTGCTGGTTTCTCAATGTTAGGTCAGACTATGAACCGAGGTAATATGAGTCCGATGCAACACACGCCAGGAGTGGGGCCCATGGGTCCACCGAAGCTGATGGCGGGGATGGCAGGGACGAATATGTACATGAATCCGCAGCAGCAGCAGCAACAGTTTCAGCAACAACAAATGCAGCAGCAGCAGTTGCAGCAACAGCAACAGCAACAGCAATTACAACAGCAGCAGCAGCAGCAGCAGCAGCAGCAGCAATTGCAACAGCAGCAGCAAGAAACGACTTCACCACTACAGGCTGTTGTTTCGCCGCAGCAGGTGGGCTCTCCCTCAGGAATTTCACAACTGGCCCACCAGAGCCAGCAGCAACAGCATCAGCTGCATCAGCAGGCTAGCCCACAGCAAATGAGCCAAAGAACTCCGATGAGTCCACAGCTGAGCTCAGGGGCAATGCATGCCATGAGTGCTGGTAATCCAGAGGCTTGTCCCGCAAGCCCACAGCTAAGCTCTCAAACGCACGGCTCAGTCGGTAGTATGGCAAATTCTCCTATGGACCTTCAAGGTGTAAACAAGAGTAACTCTGTTGGTAATCCGTAGCAACAATATCAGATCTTCGGGGGTGTTCTCGGGAGGAAATAGTTCAGCCGCTCTTGTCAGAAGCCTCCCCCTCAAATCCCACAGTTAAGTTGACATTTAGACGTATTAGTCCTTAATAACACGGTAAACTTTACATGCACTGTTCAAATAATTTTTGGCAGAAGAACTATGAGCTTGGTACATGATATCACCTTTTTTCCGGGGCATAAAGGTGAATATACATTTACCGGAGTGCAATGGTTTGTGCTAGAGGGGGCTCCTAAGAAATAAGATCCATCTCTCTGCTGCTCTACAAGTGTATAAATTCTTGGGGATTGGTTAGTGTTTATAAGTGAAGATTGAGTGTGAAAGTATTTGCAATTTTCTGACTTTTTTTTTTGTGTGACCAAATTATTTTCTTTTTGTACCTAGTGTCCTTTCCATGGGAGAATCCCACTTAAGATTAACGCATTTTACCGTACAAACAATGTGATCAAAATCATTCAATGTGTTTATTATCATATAAACATCATTTTTGCAAAAAATTATTCAAAGTTCAAATCACCCGTCTCGTCAAAAAAAAAAAAAAAAAAAAAGAAAACAACAATTTGAGTTGCATTAGCTAGTTTACAATTTGCAATTTCTCCCATGGAGTTGAGTTTATGATTTTTTTTTCTTTGGTCAAAGAGTTTATGATCACTTAGTGTTCTCACATGGCTCCTGGTAATATCTTTGACGCTAGGACAGCAAGAAAGGGCCATTGTCAGCTCAAACCCATCCTCGAGCATTTCGATCACCCACCTCACTCCCCGTTCTCCGCCTGCTGCAAGGCCGTAGATAACCAGCCTTCCATCCTGCGTCGACATTTGCAATTTCTCATGTACGTATCAATAAGGCCAGGAACAACAGAAGTAGAACTAGTTTTAAGGGTTAAACAGTGGTGGATGGTTATGATTCTTACGAGAACAGTTTGTGCACCGAGGGTTAACGCCTTGAACACGCCTTCCATAGCCTTCTCCATCGAAAAGAACAGGAAATTTTCCTCCAACAGCATGAACCACCTGAACACCTTATCATACAACTTTCCAATTGAATTCGTAACAGGAAAAAAGAAATGATGAAGCAGCAGTTGATAGAGTTGCACTCATCCAGGACAGAAATAGTGGGAGGAGTACAATCGAGTTGGCGGCCTCCACGGTTCGAGACAACAATCACAGCAACTCCTACTTCCACGGCCTTTCTTGCTGAAATATGGTAAAACAACAGCCGTGATCAGAAGGGCTAATCTGGACACGTCACACACGTCGACTTAAAGGATCAGTTGATCTTACCATCTTCCATGAGTAAGACCCCTTGATTAAAATTGGCATGTTCGTAATATATTTCAGCCGTCCTATGTCCCGCGTACTCAATCAATCGATGCAATAACTAAGCGTTCAAGACGAAAAGAAATAGCGAGCGTAAGAAGACATGCACAGAAAAGGAGTATAAAACTGTAGAATTGTAAGTAATGAGCTGATTAGTAAATAAGAAGCCTTGAATGATTAATTGTGTATGCACTTAGTCTTTTCGAATGACTAGTGTGAGGCTACAATATGTAAGGCTAAAATAGCCATGTGTAGTGATCCTATAAATTAGCTAGATGTGTGGTTGAGATCAAATGTGATGTGTGTGGATCCAGCTAAGGCTAACCGTCATGAAATGCACGTGTGTGTGCTAAAATTTTCCATTAAGAGAAATATATTCCTCTCTGCAATTTCTGTAAGAGAGAAGAAGAACATTCATTCCTTTTGCATCCTTCAATCCTCTCTCTCTCTATCTCCATATCGCATAACTCAGATAAATCAAGAACACTAACAAAAACTTATGCATTTCAATGACCAAACAAGTGTCATATATATATGAACTTTCACTTGGATCGTACACAGATATAAATGTCGCCTATTGTTCTCTTTATTTTGTGCACTTCATGTATACATCTGCTCATCGTTATGGATATATCACAATATACAGATTTACGCTACGCAAAGTTTCATCAGCGCAAGAAGTTACTTCCAAATTCTTCAATCGAGCTTCAACCCTTCTGCGACAGTTGTGACCGCATTTGCTAAACGAGATGCATAAGATATTATTCAATGAACAACATAAGTGTCAGCAAAACAACATATTTGTAATAAAGTAGGATGACACGACCGATTCTTTATGTCTGCCTACCATCGACCGAATGTGGGAGCATCGACGGTTAGGAAAGGCTTGGTATCCAGCTTTTTTCAGCTCTGCGAGCTATCTCAGCTGATATTCCCTCGTAAACCTGTTCAGAAAACCGTTCTGTTTGATAGCTTGATGAGCTCTGATAGGCTGGAAGGGATAGTAACTAATAAAATAGAAATCAGAGCTACCGAAAATTGAAACGAGCTCAAGTGAGAACAAGTACATATAATTGAAAGAACCGAACAGCGTTGCAGCTGGAAGCAACCTCCTCCACGGTACAGGAAAACCTACTGGACAAAATCTACAACGGAAAAGCTACAATTCAAATAGTAAACAACGCGTATTAGCTAATGCATGTCGTAAGTTACTCAAACATATATCATTATGGTGCTACATGAAGCTGCTGTTCTAGCAGTAGCAACCTCTCCTGTATTCGATATAAAAGAGCTGGTAGAAATTAGTGTCCTAACCCAATCTCAACAGAGAACTCTTGAAAGGCGGTATATAGATTTTAGATCTTCGGGGTGAGCTGGCTGCTGCCTTGCAGTATGAGCAATCATTATCGGCGCTGAGATTTTGTACCCCAACACAGTATTTGACATGTCTATTCAGCTAACTTCGACAAAAAATCTAGGCCGCGACCTGGAACAAAACACACGAATCAGTCAGTCGCGTAATATTATACTTCACTACTTTACAGTAAACATCAGCAGGCAGTGTACATGATTCTGCAAAATGCTTCAACGTTCTCCTGTAGCATTGGTCGTCCTCAGCTCCCCCTGTATAGTAATCGCAGTGCAGTTTCGGAAGGACTTGCCTAGCCAGTTGTTGAAATTCATTCACATTGACAGGTTCTGATGAAGCCATTTATCCTTGAAAACATAAAAATTCATTAGTCAACCGATCGTCGTCAGTTTTCAGGTTTCAAGCAATCTAGCTGCCTGAAACACCAGAAAATTAAATCAATGGGGTTGGTTAACACATTCATCCCACTACTCAAAATTCTTTTTTATTTTTGTAATCTGAAAAGTATTACTGCAGAGCAAAAGGCTTCAATATGGCAAGCGAATACACCACTAAAAACTACAAAAATTAAGAAAGCATGATGAACTGATGAAATTTATTTGAGAGTTGGAAACTTATTTGCTGAATTACTGATTAGAGAAAAAAGAAAAAAAACTTTCTTTGTGGGAATGGGGCCTGAGAAAGTGGAAGAGCATAGAATGATGAAATGCGTGTTTGGCCAATTTTTTTTCAAAAGTGAACTTTTCTTTTCGCTAGTGGCCACTCTTGATATTTTAAGGATAGAGACTTAAAAATGAAGGAAATAAGAAGAAATATCACTGTAAAACAAAATTAAGCTAAAGAGTGAAAAAATACATATGGTTGAAAGAACCGAACAGCATCGCAGCTGGAGGCAACCTCCTCCACAGTGCAGCTAGATATACTGGACAAAATCTACAACGAAAACACTACAATTTATACACCAAACAACGCATATTCGCTCAATGCATGTCGTAACTCATAGAATACCATTATGGTGTTACATGCAGCTGCTGCTCTAGCAGTGGCAACCTCTCCTGTATTCGATATAAAAGAGCTGGTAGCAGTTAGTATCCTAAACCAATCTCAACGGAGAACTCTTTGGAAGGCGGTTTAGATTTTAGACCTTCGGGGTGAGCTAACTGATGCATAGAAGTAGGAGCAAGCATTATAGGCGCTGAAATTTTGTAACCCAGTATGGTAGTTGACATATCTATTCTGCTAACATCGATGAGAATTCTAGGCCGCAACCTGGAACAAAGACACAGGTATCACTCATGTAATTATACCATATTTTTGAGCATTTAGCAGTAGATTTAAACATTTACGTGATTCTGCGAAATGCTTCAACGTTCTCTTTTAGCGTGTGCTGGTCCTCAGCTCCCCCAGTGTAAAAGTCATAGTACATCTTCGGAAGGGCTTGCCTAGCCAATTCTTGGTACTCATTCACATTGACGGGTTCGGATGCCATTTATCCTGGAAACATAAACATTAACGACTCCTAGCTTTCGAGTTTTCGAGCAATCTATCCTAGATGACACCATATAGTCACTGAGTGAAAACTACTGAAAAAAAAAACACTATATTTGACTTGGAATCTCAAAGTTTGATGAAACATATTACGCTAAATATTCAGAAACTCCTGAATTTTATATTTTCCTGCCTCAAAAAATATATGCAGGACATCATGAAAGTTCAGAATTAGCACTAAAACAATTAAGAGAGCTGCTTGAAATCCACTAGACAAAGAAAGCATAATGATCCATCCACTCAAACCAACACAGACTAACCTGTGAGTTGAAATTTGCAAAACCCTGATTTGTTGCTGGTTAAATTTGTTGGAAAAAATTAGAGTACAGAACTCTAACACAAGTATTGGAGAGACAACACAAGTAAACAAATTACTTGTATTACACAAACAAAATATTACAACACTCTCAAAGGACACTCTTAGAAGCAATGACACTCACTTACTTTCTAGAGACAAACTCTAGAGCACTCACACTCTTACAAGACTACTTACAAGGCTTCCCACTCTCTTACTTAGCTCTTCTTAATTGATTGGTTGCTTGTTAATTTGTGGATTCAAATGGTGTGGATGCCTTCTCCTTTTATAGGCATGGATGGAACCTTGGAGAAGCATGGACACACCATGCTAGAGATATCTAGATAATTCCACTAACTTCCTAAGCTAGAATTATCTACACTAATCTTGCATGTTGGTGGAAACCTCACCATTCTTCTAGACTCTTCCACCAACTTAAGAAACAACATTCTAGTCATTTCTACAAAGTACTACTTTAACTTGGATAATCTAGCTAACCAACCTTAGTGAATGTTCTAGAATTCTTTATTCTAGATTTGGGTAGGTCCTTTAATGAGATGGGGTTGATTTCTTTAACACTCCCCCTCAACACCATCTCATTCTTCTTTCTACGTTGGGTTGACAACGCTTCATCTTGAACACCCATTTGTATGAGATGGGTTTCACATTTCTTGGCCTTGCCACTGGATCCCAAGTTTGATATTTCTTTAACACAGCATCCTTTTCGCCCAGATGTATGCCGCTCGGAATTCTGTGATGCTTCTTTACACATCTCAGCTTCAACTGCTTCTTCTACTATGGTTGCGGTGGTGTATTTGATATTTGGCTTCAGTATTCCTGTTGACCTCCTTAGTTGTGATCGTGGAGTTGATACTTCCACTTCACTAGATCTAACTTCTTCAGTTTTCCAATGACTCTTAGGTACTTCTTGCTTGACATCGTTACCATCAAGAAATTCCTCGAGCTCATCTGGACTCGATTGGATTTGGGCAGCTTGGTCTCCCATTTTCTCCTGCAACATATCGTTAATCTCTCTTGAGTCAGGCAACACTTCATTTTCTGAGCACCACCAAGAAGATGCTTCAACATCCCATTCTTCATCCATAGCTAGATATGCTATGACATTCCAATCATCTTCACTTTTCTTCTCTAAGTTGGCAACATTACTTTCTACAGGCTTTTTGAACTAGCAATCATTCGCCATATGGCCCTTCTTTCCACAATTGTAACACTTGCCCTCAAACCTTTTATTATTCTGGGACTAACCATGATTGCCCTGATGTTTTGGAGCTCCCCCTGGTCGAGAACTCCCTCCTCCTTGATGACCTTTTTCCTTGTCACCATTTCTTTTAGATCAACCACCAGCACGCTGCTTAAAGCTGCCTTTACTTTTGGTGTAGAGCGCTTCCTCCTCACCTTTTAATGAGACCCCTCCCATTTGCTTTGCCAAAGCTTCTTGATCGGCAAGCAAATTCTCGAACTCAACAAGTGATGGTTGGGTCGACCATGCTTGTACAGCGGCAACGAAGCCTCGATATTCGGGTCTCAATCCATGGATAATTATTCTTTTTATCCTGGATTCTACAATGGCAGTACTAGGATCTAGTTCATAAATTTCACGGCAAATAGACTTTACCTTGTGGAAATACTGTGCAATTGTCATGTCCCTTTGGGCCACTGATAACAACTCGTTCTCAAGAAGCTGCAGTCTTGTATCGTTCCTCTTTGAAAAGAGTGTGGTGAAGGTGTCCTATGCTTCTTTTGGTGTCTTGGCCTTCCGTATGTGCTCTAACATGTCATCTTCAACTGTAGTTTTTAAGGCAAACATGGCCTTACCTGCCTTGATCTTCCACTTCCTCAAAGTGCCGCTGGTGTCTTCTTCTGGCTGCGTAACTTCATTACCGCCGACGACATCCTAAAGATCTTGGCCTTGTAGGTAAGACTCTATACACGTCGCCCATGTGTTGTAATTTTTGTTGTTCAACTTCTTGATTGCTCCAACAACTTGAAGATCTCCCATCGTGTCGGCAGAGCTTCGATAAGCCGAACAAGATTAACGAATAATCTTGCAAAGAACTAAACTTCTCACGATTCTCAAAAGCTTTAATAGAGACAGTCCCTGATCGTACCGCTCTGATACTAATTGTTGGGGGGAAAAACTTAGAGTACACAACTCTAGCACAAGTGTTGGAGAGACAACATAAGTAAACAAATTACTTGTATTACACAAACAAAATATTACAACACTCTCAAAGGACACTCTTAGAAGCAATGACACTCACTTACTTTCTAGAGACAAACTCTAGAGCACTCACACTCTTACAAGACTACTTACAAGGCTTCCCACTCTCTTACTTAGCTCTTTTTAATTGATTGGTTACTTGTTGATTTGTTGATTCAAATGGTGTGGATGCCTTCTCCTTTTATAGGCATGGATGTAACCTTGGAGAAGCATGGACACACCATGCTAGAGATATCTAGATAATTCCATTAACTTCCTAAGCTAGAATTACCTACACTAATCTTGTATGTTGGTGGAAACCTCACCATTCTTCTAGACTCTTCCACCAACTTAAGAAACAACATTCTAGTCATTTCTACAAAGTACTACTTTAACTTGGATAATCTAGCTAACCAACCTTAGTGAATGTTCTAGAATTCTTTATTCTAGATTTGTGTAGGTCCTTTAATGAGATGGGGTTGATTTCTTTAACAAAATTCTTTGCTGAATTTTGGATGAGAGAAATGGAGAACCGTGCTTGATCGAGTAGTTCTGCTTTCGGGTTTCGAGCAATCTAGCTTTCTTAAACACCAGAAAATTCAATCAATTGGGTTGGTTAACACATTCATCCAACTGCTCAATTCTTTTTTATATTTGTTTGCACCTAAAATGTACCCATTTTTACTCATTTGGGCCATTTGGTATTTGGAGGATTGTTGTTGAAGAAGGCTAACTTGGAAGGATATTTGGTTGCAAGTGGGGTAGTTTGACATTATAATATTGTTTTTCCCTTTTGTTTGAGTGATGGAGGTTTGCCAAGAGCTTTGTTTAATTAAAACAAATGCTTGCTTTTGGATTGGAAGATAATATGCAGACGCGGAAGTGGACATATGGAGGAAACAAGTTGCTTTGCTTCTTTTAATTATTAGTTTATTGCAAGTGGTGGGGACATGTGTTGGAAACATGTGGTGGAAATGCAAGTTGGCCTTTTTAAATATTATTTCACATGCAAGCTGGCAAATGGAATGCATTCGGGCATGATTGGTGTTCTCAGCAAGGGGGGCTTCCTCATATCTCTATATAAAGAAGCAGAGGCACAAGGATTAGGGACATTCAATCAATCAAACAAACATACAAACTCTGATCTCAAGCTAGATTTGCATCCAAAAGTTGTTATCAGCCCATATCTCAGTTCTTTTAGCAATAGATTCCTTAAAAAAGCTGTCTTTTGTCTAGTTTATTAGCTCTGCTACTCATCTGGTAGTATCAATCTCCTTTGTAGTTTATGTATAACTCATTTCCAGTCATTTAGTTCACAAACAATCTATAATACCAGTCATTTACTTTCTCTGTCATTTACATTTCCAGCAACCTTGATTTGAGCCACTCCCACTCAATGGCACAATCTCTTGGTTAGAAGTCGAACTCAGGCGCAACCTCAATCATTCAAAACCCGTCTACTAGCGGCATCTAGTAGTGACACGCTCGCACCCGCCAATTTCATGTTTGAGTAAATTCCTGGCATGCCCGCGAGGCCCATGACGAATAACAATATTTAGTAATCTGAAAAGTAATACTTGAGAGCTAAAAGCGTCAATATGATAAGCTAAATTAGCTAATACACCATCAAAAACTAAAAAAAATTAAGAAGGCATGATGAACTGATGAAACTTATTTGAGAGTTGGAAACTTCTATGCAATTACTGATTAGAGAAAAAGGAAAAAACTTTCTTTGTGGGAATGGGGCTTGAGAAAGTGGAAGAGCATAGAATCATGGAATGCGTGTTTGGCCAATTTTTGTTCGAAAGTGAACTTTTCTTTTCGCCAGTGGCCACCCTTGATATTTTAAGGATAACAGTTTGCGCGTAAAGAGTAATTTCTTTTTACACGACTACGTAATATCATTTCATTGTACAAATATTATATACGGAATCAGACATTCTTTTTACCATCATGTAAAGATCATCTATAAAAGAATAAACAGTTCGAATTATAATGTTTGTATGTGAAATGATGTCACACCGTCATGTTAAAGAAGATTTGTTTTTTCCTTTTTTGCTACATCTAAAGAGAATGACTCTTGAAATGCAATTAAATGGTGAAAGCAACCTGGATGGTAAATTGACTGAAAATTCTCTATGCATTGACGTCATGGTTTAAATTGAAAAAAAATTATTTTTCAATTTTCTTCTAACTTGATCCCATTTATTGTTATGATTGATTATTTAGGTATAAAGTGCTCCTCAGAGCTTTGGTACGTTGCCACGGTTTGATAAAATCTAAAATCGAAGCGATTAACCAATATGAGACTAGAAACCAAACGATTAAGCTCTAAATGATGATTCTACTACCCTAAAGCAATCAATCATATAAACAAATGAGACCAAAGCTAAAGAAAATCGAATAGAAGTGGAATTTTTTTCAAACAAGTCTTGTCTTTAAGAAAGTTCAATTACAACAGCTAGTTTTAGAATCTGCAGTTTACTGATGGTCTCACTCCATCCACGTCTCTGCATAATATTATTTTAATCGATGCTTTTAAAATAGGAAAATGATTCCCGCACAACCTATTTCTCCTTCTGCACACCTTTGATTTATTCAATCCAGAGACGGGAAACACATGGGCGTTGAGAGAAAGAAAATAGGTGTGCGGAAATCACTTTCTGTAAATTAAATTAGAGCATTGAATGGAGTTTATCACTTTCTGTTCTCACATGGCTCCTGGTGATATCCCTAATACTAGGACAGCCAGAAAGGGCCATTGTGAGCTCAAACTCGTTCTTCAGCATTTCGATCACCCGCCTCACTCCCCGTTCTCCGTCTGCTGCGAGGCCGTGGACAACAGGCCTTCCCACCTTCAGTAGATGTGCATTGATCAATGAGAAAAGCCACTATAGTAGAAGCAATTTAAGGAATCATATCGGGAGATTGATAAGCAATGTGGTGGATATGATTCTTACAAGGACAGCTTGTGCACCAAGAGCTAACGCCTTGAACACGTCTGTTCCTCGGCGTACTCCTCCATCGAAAAGAATAGGAACTTTTCCTCCAACAGCATGAACCACCTGAATACATTATGGATAGAATATGGTGATTGAACATTCTTACGAAGTTTTCGAGTCAGCTTGTAACAGCAAAAAGCATTTGCACGTTTTCTTCTAATGTGGAAGTTACACCATTTTCGTGTCTTAACAAGTTACGCCAGAAAAAAAAATGATGAATTAGAGATAGAGTTGCACCTCTTCCAGGACAGAAATAGTGGAGGGAGTATAATCCAGTTGGCGGGCTCCATGGTTCGAGACAACAATCCCAGCAACACCTACTTCCACAGCCTTTCTTGCTGAAATATGGTAAAACAACAGGCATTCAGAAGGGGTAATTGGGGGTACGCCAACTTAAACAATTGAACCAATGTATCTCAAACATGGGGTTGGTTGAGTAACAAAAAGCATGCCCTGTTTTGGATTCGTGAAGAATTAGAGAACTTTTTCTAGATCTTTCGGTTTGAGTTTTATATATACAGAAGTAAGATATCAAAATATGGAGCCTTGATCATCAGTTACCATCTTCATGAGTGAGTACCCCCTTGATTAGAATTGGCAAGTTTGTAATAGATTTCAGCCATCTTATGTCCTGCACGCGTGAACAACGCAATAACTAAGCTTCAAGAAGAAAGAAACGACCTAGCACATCGGCACATAATAAGTTCTCTAATAGATTGTCTACAAGCATATGAAAACGCAATCAGACGAGTCTACTGATTTATACCTCCCAGCACAGAGAAGCATCATAGGCCACTTTGGCAAAAGCTTCCAAGTTCGACCCTTTATCCTGCAGAGAAAATGTCATGCGTGTGGAGAAAAATGAACCTTTCACTTGGATGATACAGCTGAGAAACATTGCACATTTGGACTAAAGTGTTCAGGATTTAACTATTCCACTCACAGAGTCTACTTTGGTTGATATAAGGCCTTCGAAATTCCTCAATGGAGGTGCTACCATTCTGCAGCAGTTGTCACAATCATGTTTCAATCGAGATACACAAGATATAATTCGATGTACCACATAAGATTTAACAGAACAACAATCGACATGATATTATACAGAAAAGTTCCCTTTCCAATCATACTTTAAAAGCAACAAATCGCAAAGCATGGAGAAATAAAACAATCAAAGAAAAAAATGGGGGTTGACAAACTTATTCTTTATGTCTGCCTCTCTTCGACCAGGTCTGGGAGCATCAACTGTTAGGACAATAGCCTTGTATCCGTTTTCTTCAGCTCTGCGAACTATCTGAGCTGATATATCTCGCCTCTTGAAAACCTGTTCCAACAAAGTGTACCGTTTGACAGCTTGAGATCTGATAGGCAGGATAGAGACTTAAAAATGAAGGAAATAAGAAGAAATATCACTGTAAAACAAAATTAAGCTAAAGAGTGAAAAAATACATATAGTTGAAAGAACCGAACAGCATCGCAGCTGGAAGCAACCTCCTCCACAGTGCAGCTAGATATACTGGACAAAATCTACAACGAAAACACTACAATTTATACACCAAACAACGCATATTCGCTCAATGCATGTCGTAACTCATAGAATACCATTATGGTGTTACATGCAGCTGCTGCTCTAGCAGGTGGCAACCTCTCCTGTATTCGATATAAAAGAGCTGGTAGTAATTAGTATCCAAAACCAATCTCAACGGAGAACTCTTTGGAAGGCGGTTTAGATTTTAGACCTTCGGGGTGAGCTAACTGATGCATAGAAGTAGGAGCAAGCATTATAGGCGCTGAAATTTTGTAACCCAATACGGTGGTTGACATATCTATTCTGCTAACATCGACGAGAATTCTAGGCCGCAACCTGGAACAAAGACACTGGTATCACTCATGTAATTATACCATATTTTTGAGCATTTAGCAGTAGAACTAAACATTTACGTGATTCTGCGAAATGCTTCAACGTTCTCTTTTAGCGTGTGCTGGTCCTCAGCTCCCCCAGCGTGAAAATCATAGTACATCTTCGGAAGGGCTCGCCTAGCCAATTCTTGGTACTCATTGACATTGACGGGTTCAGATGCCATTTATCCTGGAAACATAAACATTTACAACTCCTAGCTTTCGAGCAATCTACTATATAATCACTGACAAGTACAAAAAAGTATATTTCACTTGGAATCTCATTGTTTGATGAAACATATTGCGCTAAAACAATCTTAAAATGTCAAATATTCAGCAACTCCTGAATTTTAGATTTTCCTGCCTCAAAAATATATGCAAAACAGCATGAAACTTCAGAATTAGCACTAAAACAATTAAGAGAGCTGCTTGAAATCCATTAGACAAAGAAAGCATGATGATCCATCCACTCAAACCAACAGACTAACCTGTGAGTTGAAATTTGCAAAACCCTGATTTGTTGCTGGTTAAATTCTTTGCTGAATTTTGGATGAGAGAAATGGAGAACCGTGCTTGATCGACTAGATCTGTTTTTGGGACTGAGTGAATATTTGATCCTTTTGTTCCCTTCTAAGAAAATTATTAGATAATATTCTACATGTGGGGCCCGGACATGTTGGCTTGGAGCTTATTTTGGCACTACCTACTGTTTACTCTCTATTTTTCCAGTTTTTGAATAACTCAAAGCGCTTTCTACAATGTTTCAAACAAGAAATGGGACATGATTTTGCAATAGAACTGTGATATTTAATTTTTTGTGCTTCTAACAAAAGCACTTCCACCAAAAACCCTTGCGAGCAGAAGTGATTCCTACTTGACAGACCGTTAACCGTCTTGAGCAATAGGGTTTGAGTTGTTACTAGGTGCAGCAGCTCCAGCAAGCAGACGTTGAGTGGGAACTGTGATCAGATGCAGTTGCAGTAGGCAAAAGAATCCCTTGAGATATTTTGATGCTTATGAAAAAAATCAAAGCATATGGTATTTGATACTTGTATCTATAAAGATGGTGCACAACTAAAAGCTTCAACAGGAGACTTCACGGTTAGTATAACAAGGAACAACGAAAAGAGCTGTTTCAATTGCAGAAAAATAGTGGGAACCACATATCTCGGAAGCTACTGAGCTTCGCCAAAACGTTGTTCACCAGTCACAGAGAAACAAAATAATATCAACAAAATTGAACTAGTCGAGCTAGATTTCTCATGTTCATTCAATCACCATGTTCCTCCAGAACTGCTATTGCTTCCTCTAAAACCACCTTTGCACGTGAGGCACCTGTCTTCCATCATCCTTCCTCTGTAATTCTCTCTCATTTCATTGGAAAATTTGCCGCTGTCTCCATGATAACTCAAAATTCCTTTGCTGCAGAGGCCACCTCTCTTCCCTCACTATTTTCATGAGAAAACTTGCATCTCTCTCCGTAGTAACTTTGCTGCTGAGACCACCTTTCTTCCCTTACTTCATTTTCATGAGAAAACTTGCATCTCTCTCCATAGTAACATCTACCCTGAGCATAATGTCGGCACATCTGCTTTTGCCCTTGTCGACATGTGGGAAGGATGTGGTTTACACTTGCCAACGGCTGTCTTTGATGACCCTGGAATGATATTCCTTGGACAGTATAAGCATTAGATTTGTTGTCATAGATGTTAACCAGAGCCTCTCCAGTTCTATTATACACTCTTTGTATGTTGCTTGGATTTGTACTCGCATCCAAGTTCTGAGAAGCTTGATTGAAATACCTATCTTGCATTGTAGTGTTCCTTCTCAGTTGAGGCTGATATGTCACTTTTCTGGAATCAACAAAAAAGCCCGAGCTTATAGCTGGAGGTCCTGTGGCTGGTTTTTGCGAATAGGCAGTAAATTCTGATTGGTGAGGTTGAGTTGCTGGTTTTGCTGAATGAGAAAACAATCCCAACTGCTGAGCTCCTGCTTTCATGTTTCCTGAACCAACTGATATACCAACTGGTTGATGTAGGTTTGCTGAGTTAACAAGTGAAACAGATTGTTGAGGTTGAAGAGATGATTTCAGCACCGAGGTTGAGTTCAACTGAGGCTTGTTCTTTTTCGGTCCTCCCTTTCTTGAAACCCTGAAGTGCAGAAACGACAGCACAGATGAGTGAAGTGAGACAAATTAGTAAATACAGACATAAAAACTAGTTTCAAGTGCAATCAGTTCTAATACCGATTTGTCTTGAGCACTTTCCTTATTTCCTTCTCTTGGACCCGTGCTTCCCTGTCAGACCTAGCAAGAGATCCCCTAGAGTGCTTTTCCATCAAGACTTTCTGCCTCTCCCCTTCATCTTCCCATTTCTACAGTTGACAGCAAGAGTTGATTATCTTAAAAACGGCTACCAATGACAACGATGACAAGGGAACAGAAGTTACTTAGAGCAGACCTGTCTCAAAGTTTTCAACCGGTACAGGTTCCGGCCCTTAATTAGGAGGGGATGGAGTGGAGGAAGTGGTGTCTCCCCTTTGCTCCAGAGTACTTCAATCTGCTCAGCATTTACAAAAACAGCACTTTTAGCATATGAAAATAAGAACTTGCTTATTGAGTTCTAGGTGTCTAGCAACGAATCTTGAGTCAGCTAAAAATCTGGTGCTTATTACTTTCCATCCACTCTAATTTCATGCAAGCTCTATTTCAATCTAAAAATACATATTCATCTCGTTAACAAAATCATAAATACTTTGACTCACTGTAAAGGTGTGCTGCTGTTTAGCAGCTCCATAGCTTTCTTTCACAATCCTACCTGCAACAATCCTTGTTCCACATGGAGGGCCTCTTCCACTCCGCGATGCTATGTCAAACCTGCAAAATAAGAAAAGATTAAGAATAGAATACCAATGCACACGGTAACAATTTGTGCGGCTAGTGGAATAGAGAGTAGCAGCACAAATAATGAACATTCACTTCATCCTAATTCCCTGTCTTAATGAGAAAGAGAATAGTTCAGGCCGCTTCAAATCAACTAGAAAATACTTTGATCATATTCCAACAGTTCCCATGTTTAAACAAAGAGCAAATGCTGTTCCAGTTTATCTCCAATTGTAAAAGGAAACAAAAGAACACAAATACAAACAACGGCTTACATTTCATAAACATTTTGTTCAAACATGACGACATCGCCAGTGCATGCATCCCCTGGACAAGGTCACATTACTCTTCAGTTGTTAAACATAGAGGAGCGAAAAATGTTCAGTACACCACTCTCAGTGAAAGCAAATTCAACATACACAACGAATGATATCATTGAAAAGATGACCTTAGGATTTTCGGGCAGCAGGGAACAATCCTTGTTTTGGCACATGGCATTTGGACCGAAGATAATAATGCTGGTAATAACAATTTGCCATGAACTTATCAATTATATACCTTTACAATTCAAAACAAAGGTAGATGCCGGGTACTTCTTCTCACCTCCACCATTCAAAATCCTGCAAAAACACAAACAAACTTCAGAAATGGGGAGAAAAAAAAACTCAGATCTCCAAAAGCTACCAAAGTGGCTGAAATTACTCTAAATGCTCCTTAATGCGCCGAATAAGCGTGTCTTTATTTCCGGTGAGTCTCAACCCGTTCTTCCTAAGGTACAGCTTACATTGCTCCACTTTTAGTTTCTCAATCTGTCTAGCTGCCACCAAACAATCACACAGAAACCAAACTTATCAAAACTGACAACGACCACATTTTGCATTTTCACAATCGATTGGCCCAAATTGACATCTTATTGATCTCAATTAGCCCACAATTCACAGAACCACATTGGCACTTAAATTTCTGGGCTAACCTTCAATAATCTTCTGAACATTTTCAAAGCTTTGTCTATCCTTCTCGTCCAGCTCAGGCACAACCACCTCCTGTCCATCAACTTCTGCTTCACTACCGACATCATTATCCTTAACAATTCTGCAAATCGAACAATACCAATTTCAATTCCAACCCTGAATCACACATTAATCATAGATTAATTCCAAATTTAAAGACAAACAAAAGAACCCATTAACATAGATTTCTTTCAGGGCAAACCAGACACTAACCGAGCCCTTGATTTACCCTTGATCGAGAGATTTGAGAACTTGGCGTGGGTTTCTTCGAGAGTGCTGTAAGTCGGGTCCTTCATTGACTCATCCGAATCGTATTCTGGGTCGGACTCGGACTCTCCGATTTCCCACAAGTCTTCATCTTTTTCTTCGTATCGACGATTTTTGGATTCCTCAGGGGCAGCCATTGATTAGTTATCTTGGTTTATTGCTGAAACACCAGAAAGGGTTCGTTTGAGCTAAAGGTTTGGGCGGAAAGGTGGGAAATTGAGGACTATGAAAAGGGGAATTCTCAATTCTGAGACCACGCTGCACACACCTCAAAGAGGGATGTTTTATACGACCGTTGGAATCATGTAACGGTAGAGAAAACCAATTTAAATTTTGAAAATTTACAAACTCACAGTCCTTTTCTTTTGCTAGATATTGGGGAAGGAGCCCAAGCCCAGGATAAAATTTTTCGATCAGGCACCAAATTATGTGACATGTTTGATCAACCTTACAGATATGTTTCGAAAGCCAAACTCAAATTAATTGTAAAAGTCGTCCGGTCATATTCCTCGTTGCATTAATCACGCTATAAATGTGACACGTCCGATTCTCAAGTTGGGCTATTCTCGGTTTGTTTGCCGTTACTAGAGGAATCCTTATAAGTTTCTTTTCCTTTGCTTATTGATATGCTTAAATTCAGGTAACCCCGCCTGGCCTAGGATCTCGTTAAAAGCTCCGCCGAAGCAGAGCAATGACCTCAATCGTCGTGGTGTTCGTCCCTGCCTACGGATCAATTGACATTTTTCACAAATTTTACGAAACGGAGGCCCTTTTTCTCATATTCGTCATTCCTTGTCTTAATTCCGAAACCGGCAAGCTGAATCCCTAAATAAGAATCTCTCCAAGCTCTAGCTAGGTTTTGTATAGGGCAACCTTCATTCCCATGGGATTTTTGCTTATGTATGTGTTTGATATTGTTCTTGTACTCCAAACAAGGTCATTTTGATGTTAAAGCCTAGCTAGGTGGCCTTCGTTTTCCTAATTATTCTCTGTTATATTTACGAGCGCGTCTAAAGATAGCCACCAGCTTACACATGGACGGCTATCTTTGACAAAAGCGGGATGCTTTATGGTTTAGCACCTTAAAGCATCTTCAAAGGAGATGTCAAATTTTAAACTGTGGTAATTTGACATTTTATACAATATTTTGCTCCACCCTAATGTTAAATAATAATGTCATTTAATAAATTTTTTATCTTTTTGTGGAGTCCAATGATTAAGGCAACCAATCAAATATTTCAAAAACATAACAACATTTATTATATATTATATTAATCTATTAAAATATCATTTAATAAATTTGACATCTGCTGTCAAATTTGACAGCAAAAGACTTTGCCTTCAAATGACTCAGCGCCACCTAAGAAATTGAAGGCTCAGTTGGAGAGAATTTGCTACCATTTTTATACTGGTGTATGCCTATGTGGCAATGTTGACATCTCATTTGAAGATGCCTTTAGGCTTTTCTTCTTATATATTGTGGGAAGTTAAGCACTTCATCTGACTTGATCCCCAAGCCTCCTATGTTACAGGGGATGAAAAGCCAGCAACTTGTTAGGAGTACGTTTAGCTTTGATATTTTTATTTTTTGGTGTTGATATTGTACTTGTGCTTATGACGACAAATATGACGTCTTTGTTTTTCGACACACATTGTTTCCAACCAAATATTATCTTTGATAAAACATGGGCACGTCACGAGTAGTGCTAGCTCATATGACACCACAATTTTGTCAACACTACAAGTTTACGAAATATTGACAGAATGCCGGTTTATAAATTCTAGGAAATGCTGTGCCCGCAGGAATATTCAGAATGCCATGGAATATCTTTTGAGCATCCTTCTTAAGCCGATAAATAAATACTTGGGTCCGTTGCTTCACTGCATGAAATTAGGAAACCGCCAGCTTGCTGCTTTTGGCTGGCTTAATTTTGCAGTTGCGGATGCTGATGTAGCAGTACACTGCTTTTTTGTTAAGCAGAAGCCAAACCAACTTGTAAAGTCTTCCCATTCAATTTTAGTTTCTATAGCATGGGGATAGAGGTGGAGATGTTTGAAATTCTTTGTCGAGTGTTATCCCCCGGAATTTCTTTCGTGTGGGAAAGAAACTTAGCTGCAACTGAGATGTTACTGTGGCGGTAGTATCCTGAGCCATTCGTGTACCGTTTTACGCAAGTGTTATCACTAGTCTCCTTGTTTGGGGCACTGCATGCCTGCCTTTTCTTCGTGAGAGCACCAAAGTTGCTAATTTTTAGGAAGAGAGAATTTGTGTGAGGAGTGAAGTTAAAACATTTTGGCTAGACAATTCAAACATCTAACTTCCCTTATTTAAATGGTCTTCTCAGTTCCAGGAAAATAATATAGGGTTTATAGAGGGTTTTTGGTTCTTTATACATGCTTGATTTGGCTTCTCAATTTTATTTTTCTTATATATTGCAACCCTTTTTTAGATATTCCATCCGGGGAACTTCTTGGTTTTGGCTGTGTGAATTTTCTCATTGTCTTCAATGGCTTCGTCTTCTGCGCGTATACTTTCTTCTTGCATATCTTCTGCACATGAGAAAGACCACCCTATGAGGTCCTCTATGTTTCAGTCTCCTAAGAGAAAGTTTCAGGGGGCGAGGAGAAAGAAACTCATTTTGAAACGCAGCTACTGGCGTCGGTGTTGCTTCTGCTAGCAATTTGAGCTCTTGCCTAGATTTTGAGCCGTGTGACAACTATTACAATTTCGAAGTAATGTATGACTCTTTGGCTTTCTTTGGGTCAAAAACCGCGTCGAGGACTGGAAGGCAAATGCGCATGAATGGGGTTGTTCACTCTGGTAAACAATTTATGCATTCGTTTCTGAAAGTGACTATTTTGTTTGATTGTCATGGATTTCGTTGTAGTTAACGTAATCCTTGTTGCTTTCTAAGTACTTTATAGATCTGATAACTCTTAATGGTTTTGATCTGCCATTTTGAACATGTTGTTAGGCAAAACAATCGCTATGCCTGTGCAAAATGCAGAGGAAGTCACAACAAATAAAAAACTTCTAACGAAACAAAGGCGGGTTGTTGTTACGGGATTGGGTGTGGTAACCCCTCTCGGACATGATCCAGATGTCTTCTACAACAGTCTTCTTGAAGGTATCAGTGGCATAAGTAAGATAGAGACTTTTGACTGCGCGCAATTTCCGACAGTAGGTTTTCTTTGCCTCAGTTTCATTCTGTTGCATTGCATCTACATTTGTTGACTCTAGTTTTCCTTTTACAACAGAGAATTGCTGGAGAAATAAAGAGTTTCTTAACAGACGGATGGGTCTCACCGAAAATCGCTAAGAGGGCAGACAAATTTATGATTTACTTGATCACTGCCGGGAAAAAGGCATTGGCAGATAGCGGGGTCACAGAAGAAGTTAACAGAAATTTAGATAAAAGTAGATGTGGAGTCATAATTGGCTCTGCACTCGGAGGCATGAAAGTAAGTTAAGCTTTGTATACAAATTCAGTTTATATACAAATTAGCTACAAATTCAGACAGCTAGAAAATTTCATTTTTGACTATCGCTCGAGTCTTGAGGCACGATGTGGAATACAGCACGAAATTTATTTTCGTGTGCAGTATCTAGTTACTTCAAAAGTTTCAAGAACTAGGTTATGTATCTTCTACTTTTTACCTACTTATGATAAACTCGGTCAGGTTTTTAATGACGGAATAGAAGCATTGAGGATTTCGTACAAGAAGATGAATCCATTCTGTATACCTTTCTCGACAACTAACATGGGTTCTGCCATTCTAGCAATGGATTTGGTAAGTTTAGAGGAAGTGCTAGAATCTTCGGATAGGTTTTTGAAACCTTGTAGCCATATCTAAGTTGTCGAATTGCAGGGTTGGATGGGCCCTAACTACTCAATATCTACAGCTTGTGCAACAAGTAACTTTTGTATGCTGAATGCTGCGTATCATATTTCGCGAGGTGAAACCGTAAGTTTTCACCAGCTTTTAGACAGACATAATATACAATGTGCACTTTGGATCATTTAACCAAATGCTCTTACCAAAACTTGCTGAAATTTGCAGGACCTGATGCTTTGTGGTGGATCCGAAGCAGCTATTATCCCCATAGGTGTACTACTTGTCATTCTCCATATCGTAATTCAGTTTACAATCCCTGCAGCGTGTGAACTTACTCGAGTTTCATGGATCATTAAAGTGCAGGCTTGGGAGGGTTTTCGGCGTGCAAGGCGCTGTCTCAAAGGAATAGTGAACCGACCAAAGCTTCATGCCCTTGGGATATTGTAATGCATCTTCTCTCAGCCTCAAACTAGGATTTTCGTATCCCTCATCCCTAACTTGAAATTTTATTTGCTATTTGAAAAGAATCGCGACGGATTTGTCATTGGAGAAGGAGCTGGAGTTTTGCTCTTGGAAGAGCTAGAACACGCTAAGGTTTGCTGCAAATCAATCTCTGTATTTTTCCATGGATCATTGAAGTTTCGTGCATCCACATATTTCCGGCTCAACCCCTCTTCTTCCCCTCTCATTACAGAGAAGAGGTGCGAAAATCTATGCCGAGTTTCTAGGTGGAAGCTTCACCTGTGACGCGTACCACATGACTGAGCCTCATCCTGACGGTATGTATAAAACTCTTTTAACCACCAGAATTTCTCCATGCAGGACGTGAGAACAGACGTGCATCAGTATCGCATTGATATGTCGAAAATGACTTGATGGTTTGCTCATCACCCTCCATCTTTACGTCTAAAACCAGGGACAGGAGTTGCTCTTTGCATAGAGAAAGCATTGGCTCAATCTGGGGTCAACAGAGAAGATGTGAATTACATAAACGCGTATGCTACGTCAACACCAACGGGTGATCTGAAAGAATATCGAGCTCTAATCCGATGTTTTGGAAATAATCCAGAGGTGAAAACGAAACATCTTTCTAGTCATTGAAGTTATCAGGTGACTCTGGTGCTGAAAAACTATTTCTGGTTATTGCAGCTAAGAGTGAACTCCACAAAATCCATGATCGGTCACCTCCTGGGAGCCTCAGGTGCTGTGGAAGCTGTTGCAACAATCAAGGTCAGTCAGCCTCATGTTTTAATTTCGTCATTCGTCAGTCTCTACTTTGTTGGACGAGGTTATGAGATCAGTTATCATGGACGACAATTGTTAAAAGAACAACTTGTTTCTTTTGGCTTGCAAAGAAGACTTAAAGAGTAGATTCATTGTAATCAAATCTTGAAAATGTAGGCTATACAGACGGGATGCATCCATCCGAACATCAATCTTGAAAATCCAGACAAAAGCGTGGTATGCATCTCTAGTCGTTTATAATCAAATTTTACGGTTTTGCAGAATATTTTCAATGTATTTTGTTTCTAATTTACATATCGGAAATGAGCAGGACATGAATGTGCTTGTCGGCCCAAAGAAGGAGAAGTTGGACATAAAAGTTGCACTCTCCAACTCATTTGGTTTTGGTGGACACAACTCTTCTATCTTATTTGCACCCTACAAGTCATGAATACTACAGAAATTTGTATAGATGTCAAATTTGGAGATTTGAAAACTCCATTATCATTTGACAAGATATTGGCCAAAATCCATTAATGTGAGGGCAAATTTGTTTTCTGATTGTTCTGCCATTTTTATCAAAAATAAGATCCTTTCAATCTATTTACTTTTAGTGAAATTTTGTTGATAGCGAACAACGTTGTATTCTTTGTTAATCCAAGCGAAACTGGAGGAGAGAGATTAAACTTGGGACCTTGTGTGCACCGGTGAATGCTTTAACCGAGCTACAAAACCCCCAGCCCTTGCAGAGCACTAGAGTTACATTGGTTCTGTATTGCTTTATATGACACGACCCGGCTCGTCACTAAAGCACTTGCAAAGTTTTGTGCAAGCTCAATTAGGCATGGCTCAACGGGTTAAAACTGGCAACCAAAATCGCTATCGAGAGAGCGTTTGCAGAAATTGTGCACAACAGAACGTATTGATTTCGTCGATCTTGTAGATGCAAGACTAAGATCAATTGTGTATGGTGCATTATTGTGCAAGAATCATAAACAAGATAACGCAATCGACAGAATGCGCCGCACAAAGGCGCTCCTGTTGATAGGTACTGACCAAACGCCACAAATAATATTAGACAGTGAGTGAATTTTGACAATGTATATATAAAACAGCAAAATCTACTCCCTTGTACTTAGTAGTATGATAACTGATAAGATCTGACTCCTCAATCTGTTGTTTTGAGGGGTCTCTCTTCCGTAAGGGTGGATATGTTCCCATCAGCAGAGGTTCTTACAGAATTAATTTTCTCAATCAAACTCGGCGTGACCAACAAAAGTAACCCCGAAACATCTTTTAAATCTTTCACGAGGATAAGGCAGCCAATCTGAAGTTCCCAAGTCCCGTATGGAACGGAAACAGTCCAGCGCAACAAACAGAAGCCCGTCAAAATTGCCGCAAATTCAGAACATAGATGAAGCAGTTTGATCACCAGAGCTTTGTTTTGACCCAGAAAAGGAGGAAAACAACTCCAAGCACAATGGCAATAGGCGCGTACTTTCGGATCAGAGCCTACAATTAACAGACGTGTGAAATGATAAGTTTCTGCTACATTACTTTGGCAATAGAAGTTACATATGACATAAATTCTTTGACATAAACAGCTCAATCTAGAGAACTTGTGGCAGATTGGAGAAGGCAATATTCCTAATTCAAACAAATGTGGCTAGAAAGACCTACTTCGTAAAAGAAATACTCAATTATTATGGATTAGCAATAGCACCAGCATACAGCACCATCAGCAAACAGCTACCTGAGTTTAATAAGCCCAGTGGCATGCATAACTAACAGCTTTTGAACAAGTATTCAAGTAAACAAAACAAAGATGTCATGTAAATGCCTCAGCCACAACTGCATTCGTACTTGCCACAAGACATTACAATTTGATTGAATTTGAGACACACAAAAGATGTCCAATCCAAAGAATATGGTAATCGAAATGATTGGACGCTACATCATTCATACAGGAATCAAGGATGGGGTGTAAAGGGAAATCATATGATATGTAACGTTTGGGAATCCATATAATATTAGTTTAAAATGGTGCCTATCATGGATAATCAGATAAGACTAACCTGTCGATTCAAATCTCTTGCTTTATCAGCATATATGCGAGATTCTGATGTTAAACGGCTCGACATTTGACTGACCTCTGCAAAATTGAAATTCAGGAGGAAATTTATCACATATACACAAACAAATAAACTTCCATCTAGAAGCAAATAGAAAGACTTACGGTCCAACTTTTCACCAACACCAAGCACTTCCTGAACATTGCGAGTCATTATTTGGTGGACTTCATACAGCTCATCATTCAACTTTGCAATATTCCGCTGAGTGCGAGTGTCCTGGTACAATTTCTTTGTTTTCTGTATGAATGTATCTTTTAAACACAAAAATGTGGAAGGAAATCAAACCCAGCAAAAGGAGAACAAAAATGTAGATAATAAGTACACAAGTCTAACATATGATATGACGGACAATAGTTTATGGCAATAGACCTACCGAATTTAATGAATGCATAAGGTCTTGCAGCAGTTTCAATTTGAGTCCCATTAACACGCTCAAACTCATTCTTGAGATCTTCAAGGTATTGGAAGGCAAGTTTCTTTGGATAGGCACGGTCACACATTGTCAGGTAACACACACGTCCTTCGATGATATAGCTAAGAACAAAGGTCAAGGTAATAACAGTTGTATGCTCTTCCTCTAACGAGAACAATCAATAACATAGCATTTATATAACAGCATCAATAAGACAATTACTGAATGAGCAGCTTAAGTTTTAATGACAGCAACAGCTATGTGAAACTAACATATTGTCTTCCAATATAAAATTAAGTCAACCGATTTGCAACAAACCTAAGACACATTTATCAACAAAGTTTCACAATTATCACTATTTGTATTGCATCTAAATCCTGTCCAGGAGCTATAAGGGGATTGCACAAACCTATAGCTAGTAAATTTATCAACATAAAACAAATTGTTTCAACTCAATAAATCATGAAGACGAAGCGACAAGGATACTGGAAAACAAAAGGTCCAGTTTCAACTGACATCCTTGAAGGCTCATTTTGTCCGGTTGATAAGTTCTTGAATAAAGCCTTGACTTGTTGTTTGTAGAATTCAGAGTCTGTTACATCACGGCCATCATCCAGTCCCTCTGCTAGTGGAAGACCGTCAGTAACACGAGCAATCATAGTCAGCTTCACCATCTTCGCTTCACAACTTCCTAGCAATGCGAAATTAACTGTGCCACGTCAAGATCATCAAATACCAGATCCAGGATAGCTTGAAAAACACAAATGACCCAGAAATACAACAATAATATACACACATTGTCAGACAGCCTTACATTATCTCTGCATTATCTTCCTTCGAATAGAGCTTAAACGTGCAGTCTTAGAAATTGGGCTTCCTATTCCAATACAGTTAAAACCCAAATCCCATCTTCCATATCAAAAAAAATTAAATATCAAACGAGACCCAATGTTGTTTTTATGATTAATCGGGTTTTTTTTTTTTTTTTTTAATACTGATTAATTGGGTTTTTAGCTAACAAAAATCAAAGACTGCTCAAGTTCTGAAATTCCAGTTGATTGATCCCCTTAACCATCTAAACCCCTTTGCCCCTAAAAATCCCTAAACTACAATTTTTATCCAAAATCATAAAAAGAAATGCAGTGAAATCCAAAAAATTTACGATAAATCTGAGAAATTGATGCAAAAAACGAAAACTTGATTGCGAATTTGGAAGACGTATACCTGCTTATAACATTGATCTGAGGAACGGTGAGGACGATGGTGCAATCTGAGTGAGAAGAATTGAGAGAAGCTCTGGAAAAACAAAAGGGGGTTTTCGAGGACCAAACAGAGCAAATAAGGGTTGGCCTTTTAGTTTAATCTGCGATCTCTGCGTGCGTTTTATGAGGTTGTACGTTCAGATTGCCAAGAAAGAAGTTTCAAAGGTACAACATCTTGATGCTGCCAGGCTCGTGAACGACGACGAGTCGGGCCGCCCCATTTAAACATCGATGTCGGTCGGGATAGAATTGAATATGGGCCGATGCAAGAAACAGGCCTGAGTCGCCCGCCTCGCTCATGAAACAAATAGGTAATTTTGTCTCACTTACACGTGGCAGAAAGATAGTAAGTGATTTTACCTTCTGAGAGCATATCCAAAGAAGTATCTCAATAGGGATGACCACGGTATAAAATGAGTATAAAATAAATATAGGACAAAATGAATTTTCAATGGATCGGAAAGTGAGTCCTTAAAGTATATAGACTCACCAAATACATATTGTATTGAATTCCCTCACATTTAAGGTTTGTATAGAGACAATTTTAAGTTGAAAACAAGGCCCATAATCTTAATCGTAGCTTTTAATTAATAAAAAAATGATTAACAAAAACAAAAAGTGTGCACCTTGATTGGAAAACCATACCCACAATCTTGATTGAAGATTTTAATTTTAATTAATTAAAAAAAAAAGGTTTTTTTTTTTTTTTTTTTTTTTAAGGAGGCCAACTGGTGGCAAGCTACGGTTATCCATCTCTTTTGAGGGCCGGGAAGACTTACATAGACATTTCAGCCTTCGTTTGACCACAAGTGTGACTTCCACACCATCAGCGGGTTTCAAACCTAAGACATCTAGTTTTCAGTTTTAAGGAAGCCTCATAATCCGGCATTTACCACTGGGACACCAGCATAAACAAAAAATGTACATCTAATTAAATTATCACGTAAAACCATAAAAACTTCAAATTTAGGGTTTCTACTATAAGGACTCTACCATTGGAGTCAATATTCTTTTAGGAACATAAAGATTCCCTTAAGTCCTTAAATAAGTACTCAAAAGTGATGGTGGGAGTCCTCCATTGGAGATGCTCTGAGGATCCCAACGTAATTGAAATGTTTTAAAAATGTTATATGAGGTTGTAGTTATACACAAGCATGAAGATGCCAAATATAATTTACTCAAATATCTCTTATTAGTTGTCAACAAAAATGTGATCTATTGTTACCACGCCATCACTTAACATCTAACTTAACAAATTTTATAATAATGATACGAAATTAGAATAAAATCGTAAATATGCGACTGAAATGTTTTTAAAATATTGAAAGGGTTATTGCTCAAAATATGAGGGGAAAAAATGTAAAAAAATGTGTACGACCGAGTAGATAGCCCTACAGACAAATGAGTGAGATTACATTATAAAATATAAAGATTTATATTCCTTTCGTCGGCATTTCGTGGAGAATCGTTAAAGGTGAAAATCCAAGAAGTTCAAAGGACTTGGTAACTTCGGGCTGAAGGTTTCTCAGAGAGTGGCATTTATATTCTCTCCCTCCAATAAAATGGCCCCACAAACTCCATCCATTTTCTAATATAATCAAATATTAACTTTCCTTTCGATCTCTCCTCCGCACTTCTCACTTCTCACTCTTCACCGTTTCCAACTGTTCAGTCATTTTCTTCCATTTCTTCCAAAATTAACCGTAATTTCCCCGCCAATTACAGCGATTTAGGTCCAAGAAACTCCATGGACAATCGCGCGCAAGATGGCGACATCTCCCGCGGCGGACGATTCTCCACGAAACGGGGAGGTCAAGCTCGAGAATGCCTCCGAGGCGGACGATTCTCCACGAACCGGGGAGGTCAAGCTCGAGAAAGCCTCCGAGGCGGACGTTTTCCCACGAATCGGGGAGGTCAAGCCCGAGGAAACCAACGAGGTGGCCGACATTCTCCTCTCGCCGCCGGCCACCCTTCCAATCTCCACAGCCCTGTAAGTTTATCGCCACCCCTATCTATTGACAGACTTGATTTCTTGGTTTTTTTTTTTTTTTTTTCATCTTTTCTATGATTATGATCTTGTTAATCATGGGATTTTTGTGCATTTTATAATGAACTTTTGTTAGATTTAAGTGAAAGACTCTAATTTTACATGCTTACTTTGAGATTTTTGAAATTAAATTGGAATGTAATGTGAGTTCTGGTTGAAAAGTTTGGAACTTTTTCTTACTTTTGCACTTCTAAATGATTTGGCATTTGGGGTTTGAGGATTTAGAATGTGCTATGGGAACTGGGTGTGAGTAAGAGAATTTTCAAGCATGTGGTGGTCAATGGTTTAAAAGTGTTTACTTTGAGCAGCATATGTGTTTAGACAAATCATAGTTGGTTTGTGTTTTGATTTAGTACGTTTGAGCTACGAATTCAAGTCTGGGATGGGAAAACTGTTATAAATTTAGGGCTGGCTTGTAGTTTTGATGTCTTGACTCAGCTCCATTCCTTGGTAGATTTAGTGGCATTTCATTTTTTTAGCTGCTCTTTTATGAAATGGATTTGTTTGGTTATCTTCGACGTTTATATTGGTTATCCTTGCACATGATTTTGTGAAGTTGAGTTGATTGAACTGTGTTTATTCACACTGTTTGCACAAACAGCAGGCCGGGCCTGGAACTCATGGAACATTTTCTAATGACTCCTCGGGTAACAATGAGTTTCTGGTATCATATCATTCTGAGCATAAACCTGCCACCAGTTCTGCACATCGGCAGGAATGGCATTCATCTGGAAGAGAGGACATGCATTCTCATGCTGAGAGTTTGAAGGAGGGACATAAATCAACTGATTCCAGGGGTGTTAACCCAAAAGTTTCAAAGTGGTCAGCTGTCTCAGATGCAAGCTACAGAGAGCATCCTCCTTCGTTTTCTAATCTGAGTCATTCTGAGAATTTGCATGCCGGGGTAGAGAGAATGCAGATTAGAGAAACCCCGAGTGAGATGACAGAGGATAGTGTAACTCTGCCCTGCAAATCTGAGGCCCATGGTGTGCCTTTCCCTATTAACAGTCCTGTAAATGCAACCAACCAAGGGAAGCCAGAGCCTTCTGAACAGTCGATTTTTGATTTATGTCCTCCTAAATCAAGGGGTTCTATTACCCTAAAGGCTCCTCTGCTAGTACAGAATAGAGAAAGGCGGAATGAAATCAAGCGCTCCAAGGAACAGAACAGTGGAATTGTTTTGCAGTCTGGAATGGTTCTATTAAAAAGTTACCTTTCCCTCCATGACCAGGTGCTTCTTTGTGTTCTTTTACTTCTTCTAAATTCTGTGATTAGTTTTCATTGTTAAATCATTCTCCAACTGATAATTATGTTTCACCAATCTGAAATATGTGAATGGTACATGAAAATTGTAGAGTAAGTTGATGGATTGTGAGATTTTCTGTTTTTGATTTCTTCTAGATGAATATAGTCAAGTTATGCCGAGACTTGGGTTTGGGTTCTGGAGGTTTCTACAGACCTGGTTACCGTGATGGAGCAAAGCTGAATTTGATGATGATGTGCCTTGGTAAGAATTGGGACCCTGAGACAGGTCAGTATGGAGATCGTCGACCTGTTGATGGTGCTATTCCGCCAAAGATTCCTGATGAATTCTTTCAGTTGGTTGAAAATGCAATCAAAGAGTCCCAGTCCCTTATTATGAAAGATTCTAAAACTAGCAATTCTAAAGGCATACTTCCATGGATGATCCCAGACATATGTCTTGTGAACTTTTACTCATCCTCTGGGCGACTAGGTCTTCATCAGGTTTGTAATAAAAGAGCCTTATCTATTTCTCTGCAGTGGATTCATTTCTTTCTTCTAATTTAATCCTTCTCCCTCTGTCGTATGCGCATTTGATACAACTTTGGTAAGCATTACATCTGTAACTGTCAGGCATCGAACTATCTCTTAACCATTTTGGAGGAACAGCTGTCACTTTTATTTTATGCACTGAACTGCATGGCATTCATTCGCAGCAGCTGCACCATCTTCCAAATCATCTATAACCCAATGCAACTGTTGTCCACGTTAGTTATTTCTGGATCGTTTAGAAGACTGAAGCAAAATTTGCAAAATTTCCCATATAATGAAATTCATCCTGTATTACTTTCTGAATCTTAAAATAAGTAAAACCTTACTGTTCTGAACTACTTGATAACATCTCTTGGCCATGCCTTCCTGCAGGATCGTGATGAAAGTGAACAAAGTCTCTGCAAATGTTTGCCAGTTGTCTCTTTTTCCATTGGAGATACTGCAGAATTCTTGTACGGTGAGCAAAGGGATGTTGACAGGGCAAATAAGGTTATACTGGAATCTGGAGATGTTCTAATATTTGGTGGAAAATCGAGGCATGTATTTCATGGTGTATCGTCTATAAAGCCAGACACTGCTCCTAAGACCCTGCTGGAAAAAACAAATCTCCGAGCTGGCCGTCTGAATCTTACTTTCAGAGAGTATTGAAAATTTTGTGCTGGTGCACATCGTAAGCTTCTCTAGTCAGAGTTAGTTCGAACGAAGCATGGTAGCTTCATGATGTAATGACTCTTTGTGTTGAATCGTTTATATCAGTGAAAGTGGTTTACGTTACATTCAAGTACTTCCATTTCGGAATTAGGTCAGTCGTTCTTTCAAACAGGGCCCTATATCTAGTTCTGATGCCGGTGATTCATATTTCCTCAAAATCTTCAGACAAGGTTATGTTATGCCTGATCTTTCGTCGAAAAATTTTACGGAAACTTATGAAGAAATTGGGTCAATAGAACCGTCCATACCTATATTATTACTTATTGGTTGGAGAGTAGTTTCCTCCAAATAAAACTCGTTAAATTCAAATATTTTTTGTTCTCTAGATGCAACCCTATTTTTCTCTTTTGGTAGCCAAACTTCCAACGGTTCGGGCATAGTTGAAACATATGGTTCAACTTTCCTCTTGCTTCACTTACAGAACAACAAATTAAAAAAAAATTGCTTATTTTGGAAGCAAAAGCAGAAGAGCAAACAACCCTACCACCACCATAAGTGCTTGCCAACCTAGTAGGTGGGATCCATAGGCTCATCAGCTTTGAGCAGCATTAGGTATATCCACACAAGTACGGATTTCTGCATATAAAATCCTTTATAATCACCATTATTTCCATTCTTCTTATAAGATATTTATTAATTAACCGTATAAAAAAAAAAAAAAAAAAAAAAAAAAAAAAAAAAAAAAGCCTATGGGGAGGCCGTTGGCGGACGTTGGTGATCGTTCAGCCGGAAGTTGAGGGTGGATATAGGGAGAAAGAGCCATGCTGGAGAAGCAGGGCACATGCTAGATATATCAGCATTGTCTGAGAATTTCGCATGTGCTCTAGCTCTCCATCTTGGACTCTCTCTTTTTCAGGCACAAAGTTGGCAGTAGTGAAGGTGGCCAATTTTTTCGGAGCTCCCATTTTAACTTAGTTAACCGATGATTGTATCGCGAATTCATTTCCGAACAGATTCTAGTTCTGCAGTGCTGCAACGGCCTTAACATCATCGACCGTAAGTGTTACACATTGACATCCTTGATGCTCTTTTTTTTTTTCTTCTGTAATTCGTATGTATTTCTTCAAAGTTCATGTACAAAATATCATCATTTTATTGGAATTAATTTATACACAAGCAACAGTCCATAAATTATTTCATCATCCACAAGTTCAGTAACAATGCTTGGCTCAAATCACATTGGTTGGCAACAAAATCTATCTCAAATGTAATAAATTATTCGTATGTTTCGCTGAATCAATTGTGATTGGATCTGTTTTCTAGAGCTGAAGCAGCAGATTCAACATGGACAAATAAACAGGAATACACTTTTTGTTTCAACCTGTCAATGGTCTCCACCAATCCATTGTTCTCTGAGCTCTGACTGTTTTTCAGTTTATCCAACCACTCATTTCCTTTCTTAAGCTGTGATAGCGTCACAGCGATTTGATTCTCTGGCTCATTGCGGCGCCCAGCACTGTCCTTACCTTTCTTCTCTTGGGGGGTTTTCAGACGAAATCCAGAATCCAGTGCCTCCTCCAAGAATTTCAAGAACCAAGATCTTGTTTCGTTTAAGAGAGCTTCTCTGAGTTCTGTTATCTCTTTCGCACTATCTCCTTTCGCCCATTCTAGTTTCTCTGCTCCACTTAACTCAGCGGGGACCTTCGAAGACTTCAATGTGCCTTTACCATGAATTAGGCCTGTCTTTTTGCTCAACGTTTCGACATCTGGAGGTAACTGCTTTGTAGTTAAAGGAATTGAATTATCCTTTAATGGAGCTGTCATATTTGGTTGGTCAATCAGCTGGTGGAGTATGAAAAACTTGTTCAGAGAGATGTGGGGATTGTCCGGTGAAGCAGATGAGCATAGATCGGCGAACATACTTGGAAAAAAAGAAAAGAAAAAGAGTTTACTGTGAGACAATTGTTAAGATGATTCATACATGTAAGATTATTGTTTACCTAACGCATTTGACAAGAGTTGCAGCTGTAGATGCTTCTTTTTGAGCTTCTGCTGCAACCAAAGAAGCTAGATTTCTCCTTCTAAGCATTCCCTTGTAAAATTTTGACAAAATATACGAACTGTGTCACATTGTTATTCAATATATTGCTGCCTAGATCACATGAATGAGAGTCAATGAATATGTGTTGTTGCCTGGAATACCTTTCCGAGCTTCACAAAATTAGCCGGAAGAGAAGGCCACAAAACTGCCTCTGCTGAATTACTTTTATCTTTTCGGTTTGACAAGCAATTAGTGTTCATGGTTTCCTGTTTTCCTGAAGTGCGTTTTGCAGAAGCGCTTCTTGAAGGCACAGCAGTCTCCTTGGTATTAGATGCAGCCACATCTGCCTCTGATGCAAGCGCACGAGGTCGATTGCGGGGAGGAGCTATTGAGCGTGCCTGTTACACTAGTATAAATGACCATACTACATAACTGGTCAAAAGATTCAACAGAAATGTGTTTCCTACACTAGAACTTTGTTACATTTGTCAAAAAACAGTTATATACTTAAAACGGAAACTATGTCTAGCGCGCAAATCGTACCTGACCATTAAGCTCTTGCTGCTTGCCTTTCACCATGCCAACCTTCTTAGCACCAGTCTCATTATCATTGTTCTTCCCACCTCCATAGGAATCCGCTGCGCTAGCTTTTGAATTTGATGTCGAAACACCTTGCATATACCTAGATGCAACAGCCACCCTTTCCTCTTTAATAACAAGCTTTTGTCTCGGGTTTTCATCAAAGGGTTCCCTCGATTTGGAACTATTATTTGTTCCTTCATGATCAGCTTGGACTGGATTCTCTGATGGCTCTAACATTTGCATCAAATCCTTAGGGTTCCCCACGAAAGGGTGTCTTCCTGGCACTGGTCTGACTCCAACAAGAATAGGAACCGGTGTTCCTGCCTCCATTCTATCGACATAGAAAAACTGGCCAAGCTGCAACTTGTTATTCAATATAATCTCATTGTCCTCCCTCGACAGCGAGACATAAGTGGAATGAGAAGAATCGGAGACTTTTATGAAGAATCCTTGGTTAGGCCAGAGTTCCGAGCCACTTAAGGCTGGCACAATGCTGATCACTTGAAGCAGGACTGATCGGTATTCTCCTCGAACCTTCACGTTGGAGTTTATGCTCTGTAGAAACTTTATCAAAACTCCTGGTGTGAGGGAGGCCATTGCTTCAATTCTTCTCTTCTTCTGCTAAACCCAGACTAATGAACGCCACGCATTCTGAAACAACTCGAACAACACGAATCAAGAAAATCAAATTTCTAACATCGGTTAGTTCATCGAAAACTAAACTAGCATCAGTTACAAATTCTGAACCACAAAACCAAGATAACGAAAACAACTACAATCGGATTGTTCATAAATTTCTGAATACCTGAAGGGGAGATGTAGTAAAATCAAGGGAAGAATCCTGCATATAGTGATGATGAGGCAGAGAATAATGGCAAGAATATTGGCTTGTCCAAAAGCACTTCTGTAGGCTTTAGCTTTGCATACGAGGCACGTAAACTTCAGCTTCTCTTGGCTTCAAAGTCAAGTTACAATAAAAACGCACAGAATTTTATGGCCTTTTTTGTTTATTATTTATGTGATGATCAATGACGATTAAAGGGCCAACATTAATCAAGATAAATGTGATTGATCACCCTTTTTATATATTTGGTTTGTTGATTAGGTCGTGGGTCTCTTTGTGGTTGCGTTTCTCCTTTTGGGAAGAGTTAATTGAGACGGAAGGACTTTTCCAATTTCTGGGAACACAAATTATGCTTATATACAAAGTAGTAGCCTCATATAGTATTTCACCAGAATTTTTACATGTGATCATATAAACATTAGGCATCTTAATCAAGGATATTAACTAGTGGAGTACCACTTAGTACTATGGTTTAATGGTATTTTTCTTCACTTGTAAGTGAGAGATCTTAGATTCGATTCTCACCACAGGAGAATTTGAACGACATTATTATTAGCCTATTGTGAGGCTTAGTGTAGATAATATTGTTTGTTAAAAAAACAAAAAAAAAAGTAGAATACCACATTAAAATCCGCATTTTAATGCCTGAAAATCAAAGATGAAATTAACTAGGGGAGATGGTTGATCTATATACTCATTTTTGTCTTCCCCTTCCTCGCTTCAGGATTTTCTCATTCCATGAAAGTAAACAAGTAGACGCAATTATGCGATTTCATTCCTGCCAAAATTAAAATATTATCTTTCTCATTTAGGAACTTGGGTACAATACAATCATAACATTTGACGACCATATTTGACTGTCAATAGGTGATTATATTAAGTACTTCAATGTACCCTACCGGGTCCCTATTATTTAGATTTACCAACTAGCCATAACAAGCTACTTACATTATTGCTAGCTCATTTTGAGACTTAAGTCCACTTCTCCACCTCCTTAGTACAGACAATATTATTTGTTGAAAACAAAATCAAACAAAAAAAACTAGCGGTAACAAGCCTAGAACAAAAGGCTTTACAAGTTTAAACCCTACCATTTGAGTCATTGAATGTACGTTGGTACATCAATTACAAACCCTAACATCACAAAAAGTAATGAGAGTGTGGACCAAAAAAATATTAATATGGATTGGCTACTTCTCTATAACTACAAGCATGCTAATCAATCTTCTCCATCACAAAAGTTCCAGGGGTAACTTACAAGTTACATACTGTAATCAAAACGCATTGGCTTCAGTTTCTGCACGCACCAAGCTAGCATACACACCGTTAAGGTGAGAGGCCATAAGTGCATCATGGCTCCCATATTCTGTGATGGCGCCGTTGCTCATCACTGCTATCATATCGGCCTCTCGGATTGTCGAAAGCCGGTGAGCCACTATGATGGTTGTAGCCCTTTTGCTGATCTTCTTAAGTGCCTCTTGTATGTGCCTCTCTGATTCCAAATCCAGTGCACTACTTGCTTCGTCTAGAAGTAGTACCTTTGATTTCTTCAGTATAGCCCTTGCTATGGCAATCCTTTGCTTCTGGCCCCCGGATAGCTGGGCCCCACTCTCACCAACCTATAGATCAAAGGAAAGAGAAAACCATTATGGTGAAAGATACGCATCGTAGAAGATAGAAAATTTTGTGTGCACGACGCTTGCTCTTTAATTTGTTTTGTCGAAAATGTATTTGATAATATGTTAGTATGTTTTGTTGGAAATAATGATACAGACACGTTATCGACACTTGTCAATTATCCGAACTAAAGAGCATATAGTGCTATAAATTGAACTATATATACCTGAGTTTCATAGCCTTGAGGGAGGCTACTAATGAAGTTGTGGATATAAGCTTCCCTTGCAGCGTCTTCAATTTCAGACCATGAAGCATTAGGGTTTCCAAAAGCAATATTCTCTCTCATAGTGCCTGCAAACAATGTAGGCTCTTGACCCACTAGAGCTATTTGCCTTCTCAACCACTTCAGATTTATCTCCCTCAAATCCACCCCTCCCATCATCACCTTCCCTTGAATTGGATCATAAAACCTCTGTATTAACCATACCACCGTCGATTTCCCGGACCCGCTTCCGCCCGCCAATGCCACGGTGCTACCGCCTTTGACCTTCAAGCAAAAGTCGCTCAACACGGTCACATCTGGCCTAGAAGGGTAGGCAAATGTCACCATTTTGAACTGAATGTCCAATGGTTTCGACCGGTCAAGCTTCCTTTCTTTTTCTCTGCTGCTGCTTCTGCTGCTGATTAATGGCTTGCGAGTAATGATATCGAAAACTGCTGGAATTGCTGTTGAAGCCATGGATGTGTCTGGTGCAAGACCGGCTAATTGTCCAACAGAAAACGAACTCAAAACAAGGATAAGAAAAATTTGGTACACATCGCCGAAGCTTGCTTTGCCTTCTTTCACAAGGTAACCACCAAACCAAAGGGTTAAGGTGTATGCTCCATACATAACACCTTGAGAAAACCCTAGTGTTAGGCCCATGATTTGTGACCTCTTAACTGATTTTCTCTTTGGCCCTGATAAAGCCCTTTCGAAGGACTTAACCAGCTGTTGCTGAGCAGAAAATGTTGTGACTGTCCTTATGTTTGAAACAGCACCAGAAGCAATGTTGCTCGCTTTCGCATAAGCATCATTGTCGAGTTTTGGCCCTAAATTTATGATCAAGCTCAAGTAACTTGCACCGAGAGTCAAGGGAGTGAGAGCAGCAGCCAAAAGAGTTAGCCACCTATTAATCCAAAGGGACAAACCAAGTCCCACGATGGCTGAACTCAAACCCATCAACAAGACTGATAATCGATCAATATGGACCGAACGAAAACTGACAGAATCAACTGAGAGCCTCGAGACCAGAACTGCTTTCGAATTTTCTTCGGAGTCAAACCAACCAGGCTCTTGTTTTAGTATCGAACGAAACAGGAGGTTTCGCACTCTCAATGTGAGTTTTGTTCCAGCCCAGCCACACAACCCTTGTTGTCCTGTCATGAGGAGTATGTTCCCAAGGCCAAGCCCAACAAGTGCTAAACAAAGAGGATCAATTTTTTTTTTAATTTTTGATGGGTCGTCATCGAAATATATTTCGAGGGCTAGGCCTAGAATAAAAGGAAAGATAGACAAAATTGCTCCTGCATTCATACCCAAGAAGAATCCTACTAAGAGCATTGGAACCTCTGGTCTTTGTAACAACCATATATCCAAAAGTTTAACCTTTTTCGGTTTTTGTTTTTGGACATCTTTCTCCTCTACTCGGCTTTTCTCTTGAGCGAATGGCGATCCTGACAAATCATGCATATCAGACACCGAAAACTGAGTAACTTTCTGATTATCATTTTGTTTCAACAAAGGTTTTGTTACCCCATCAGCGGCAAGCTCAACGAGGCTATAGTAGGCACCGGCTTTTTCCATGAGCTGGCGATGATTACCAATCTCAACCACAGAGCCAGAGTCAAGAACTACGATGGTGTGAGAATTTCTTACTGTCGATAGCCTGTGAGCAATTACAATCGATGTTCGGCCTGAGGAGATCTTGTCAATAGCCTTTTGGACTGCAGCCTCGGATTCAGGGTCTAGGGCGCTGGTAGGTTCATCCAAGAGAAGGATTCTAGGGTCTTTGATCATCGCCCGAGCCAATGCGATTCTTTGCTTCTGACCTCCTGACAGCAGTGCTCCTCTGTCTCCAACCTGCCAAATGTGACAATGAAATAAGCATTGCACCATGAGTACCTAAGCATCTATGTATTTACGTATGTGTATGTGCACATAAACGTTGTGTAAATGTTCTCTTGCCAGACAAGCGAGGATATGTGCTTCGAACTGTCAATCTAGATCATGGATTAGGTGAATTCTTGTTTAATTGCGTGGTCCAGATTTACTGTTGAAAACATGTCATGCTAGATATCTTGCAATAGAACATTTCCGTGCATATTCTAACACTATAGCAAGAGAACTTTAAGAATATTTTTGCTGTTGAACCTGAGTGTCATAGCCTTGTGGAAGGCCAGAAATGAAGCTGTTGGCATTGGCAGCAATGCAGGCGGAAATCGCTTCCTTCTTGGTGGCATTCTCCTTCCCCATCAATACATTTTCTAATATACTTGTGGCAAAGAGCACGGGCTCCTGGCCGACCATACCTATCTGATCTCTTAGCCACTTCACCTGAAGCGTCCTTAAATCATGACCGTCCAATGTGATTGTACCTACCGAAACAAACATGCAAAAACCAAATCAGAGAAGGAACTAGAGTTAGTCCATTTTATCACAAGTTTTTTTTTTTTTTAATGTTGTTAATCCGTAAGATTATGATACCTTGGTTAGGGTCATAGAACCTTTCTATAAGAGCGAAAATGGTGGACTTTCCACCTCCGCTAGCGCCAACCAGTGCTACACTCTTCCGAGATGGGATAACCAGATTCAGGGAACGAAGAATCGGAGCATCCATACGAGACGGGTATGAGAAAGAAACGCCTTTAAATTCAATCCTTCCTTGAGTACTCGGCAGGGTGCTGCCTACTGAGCTGTAGGGGTCTATCTCCGGAACTCTATCTATAATTTCAAACACCCGGCCTGCTGCTACTGTGCCTTGTGAAAACTGAGCAAAATATGATAGGGACAACGCCAAGCCCCTGTGAAAATTCAGCCACATGCAAAATGTGTCAAGAAAATTGAAGTTTTACAGTTCCGTCTCTGTGGAGGACATCATTTCTTTCCTGTCTTTCTTAAAGAAAGGACGTCCTGCACAGAGAATCTCTCCCCCACAATTACAGAAATTCTTTATACCTTCCTCCAACATTGACGCCAAAGAAACAAGCAATGGCGGCGCCTCCAGAGATCTCTCCCTTAGAAACCAAAGCACTGCCATACCAGAAAGCCAACGCCCATGTTGAATACGAAACGACATAGATAATTCCCACTCCAGCACCCTTAGCAAAGCCGATCCTTGCTCCAAAAGGCACCAATTTGTTCAATAAATCTGCGTATCTTTCAGCCAGAAGATCCTCTGCAACAAAGGAAAACACAGTTCTGATTGAACTGATCGCTTGCTCGGCTACATTACCAGCTTTAAGGTAAGAAACCTGTGACAAATGCACCAGAAAAGATTTAGGAAAATATGTAAGTGCTGAGAAAATTTAAGATCGAGGCCAACATAAACCGCGCTGTAAGCGATACCTCTTCTTTCGTAGTGAGGCCAACATAAACCGCTTTGTAAGCGATACCACAGAACATCATCAGTGGTATGACTGAGAGGACTACCAGAGAGATCTTCCATGACCTCAGAAATCCAACTGTGTATCCACATATGAAAGTACATAGGTGGTGAATGAAATGTGCCATCTGAAATTATTCACAAAGTTCAAAATTCCCAAAATTTATCAGCTCCTAATCGTCGCATAATCATAAAAATTAGTTCAAAGGAAATTTATAAAAAGCAAATAGCAAGCAAACCTTCTCCCCCATAACTTCTTGGATTTGAGCAACATCACTAGAAATTCCATGCATAATGTCGCCGGCGGCGATCTCTGTGTCGAAAAAGCTAATGTCCTGCCGTAGAACTGCTCTTAGATATTCTCTTCTTATTCTTTGAGCAGATCTCTCCCCTACCATTCTCCAACAGGTAATCTCTGCATTTAGTGATCAACAAATACTTTTGGTATTAAACATTTGTACCACAAAAGAGAAGAAAATATATTATTCAAAAGGACACAAAGAGGAACATCATGATGCATGTGCATCTTACCCATGTATGCTCCAACTATAACTATTGCTGCTAATCCAGCCATATACAGGGCTATCTGAAATTAAATTGAAATGAAAAATGAGCTTCCATTGTTAATCTAACCAAATTTTTTTGCAGTTCTGTGTTCGAATACCAGTATCGCTCGTATCAGGCAAAAAAAAAAAAAAAATACATGCAGTAATTTTTTTTTTGAGTACAGTATACATGCAGTAATATTAAAAAACGTGTAAAAATACCAACTTTTCTTTTCAAAAGGCTAAGCTAATAAGAAAAAATTTAGAAATTAAAACATGTATGAATAGTTTTGACATACCGTTTCAATATCATCCATCATCTGAGTCTTGTCAGCGTACTTTGATTCCTTAGCAATCTTGTTCACAAACGTTCCGAAAAGAAACGAGTACCAAGGAAGAGACCCTCCATTAATGAGAGCACCAATGCATCCCAGAAACACAAGAACCATATCCCACTTTGTTGAATACTTGAACAAGCTGAGCAACCCTACTTGCTTTGGTGGCACGGCATCTTCTTCTTCATCATCCTCTTCATCATAACCTGAACCTTGATCGCTATCGGCATACCCATCAACGCCGCCGTTATGGTGGCCAGAGACTGTTGATTGCCATGCATGATCATCATAACCGTGAAGATGATGATTACGTCCCACATGTGACAACCCTCGACCATAGTCATCATGTCCTATAATTTTCGACGTACCATGATGACTGTGATGGCCATGATCGTAAAAATGACCACCAAGGTCATGACCCAAATTATGTGGCATCCCATGACTCAAAACTTCGGATGCGTCATCTTTTGTTCGGTTTGGTGGATGATCATAATCGATCAGACCGAGCACATCTTTTCTAGCTAATGAACCACTTCCGCTATAATTACCACTTCCCAACTCCTTTATTTTTTCCAATCTTGGGGGCTTTTTATGTTGTGCACCATAGATACTATTTGCAGAAATTAAAGAACTCTCACTATTATTATTCAAATTAGTGTTGCCATTCCCATTATTAACCCTAGGAGGAGCAACATAGCTTTGAAGCTCAAGCCTGCCATCAGGGACAGAATTGTAATTTGGGTTATTCCTGGCAGCGCGTCTGCTAGTTCTTGAGAGGTAGTAGTAATTGGCGGAGCGGCGAACTATGTGGGCCTCGGAGGATGTGTTTGCTGTGGCCCATGGGCTCAAAACTGAGCCTAAATTTCGCGTGTCGCTCCACCCGGTGGGCTCAAACTGCCAAGAAATCTCGCCCTGCCACGACTTGTCGTTGTCTGCGGCAAATGGAGTCGTGGGGGGCTTGATGTGGCGGGACCTTCGGCTGCCGGGGGTTCGGCTTTGGGTAAACTGGGAGTTGGAGCTGACCGGGGTGAAGGAGCTGGAGCTAAAGGGCGTGGGGTGGCGTGGCAGGCGGTGACTGGAGGAGGATTGTTCGAAATCGAAGGAGGAGTCTATACCGGCCATGATTTAATGGAGTTTACGGAGTGTTTGGCTGGTGAGAAGATTGTGTGAGAAGGTGTGGGAAAGTGGAAAGAAAAAGAGTTACCAGCTTTGTGGGGAAAGTTGCCAATTGGTGAAGTTGGAGACGAGTGGAGAGGAGCTATCTCCCTTCTCAGTTGGATCAGTTGCACTTGTAAATAAAAGGGTAGATTGTCTTTTGTGCTGCGATGATTTGTTGCTGTCCAAATATGTTTGGTTGTTGGTTCCATACTTTGTTGAATCCGTCTATGTTTCACTGCACTTAATAAGGCTATTGTTTTAATCTTCCATGGATTAATGTCTAATTATTCTAAAATATTTCTATGTACTTTAACGATTGTTTACAATTTTTTAAATTATACCGCTTTTAGAAAGAGTTTTTAGCATTTATCGTATTCATTATGCACTCAAGACCACATATTCGATACATTCTTTCTTAATATTAGATGACTAGAATGCGTTTGTAGCGTAAAAAGAAAAAAAAAAATTGTTATGCGTTATCAGGTTAGCTAATTACATTATACGAAAACACACAAATGTTGCTGTATCAAATTTAGCAGTTTTATTTATTGAATTAAGTAATAATTTAGGGAGTTGAATAATTTGTCTGTTACATATGGAACAACAAAGTTATGCAATTATAATCGACCGAGCATGCTGTCGCACTTAGGTAGTATCTACCGTCTGGCTAGCTAATAGAAGACACGCCATCCACTGTTTCATCAACCCTTGTATAGGCATGCAAACAACATGCAGGCCGAAAATAAAATTAAAGGCCGGCTGATATGTCGAGGAAGATCAATTAAATAAGTTTATCGTCGTCGTAGCGTATTAGCTGTTGGAGAGTTGATTTTTTGTAATTAGTTTAGTTATCTTTTTTTGAGTCCTTATAATCAAATTGTAATTAGGTTATTTGATGTTTATTTTTTTCCTTGTAAATCACTCTTGTACAATATATATTTTCCTCCTTAGTGAGAAGAATGATATCAGAAAATTAAGCCGCAAAGATAATCTCTAATTAGCATGGTATCATAGCAGAGATCCTAGGATTTTTGCTCTGCCCGTTCCCTCAAGCAAACTCGGCCCTCCCATGAAGAACCTACCACCACTCCACGGTGGAAACAATTTCATCCTAACCAATCCTACCCCTATACTAAACACTACTACCCTAATTGACCCTACCATGAATCCTCCTGTTTCGAGTTCTTCCGACATGCCTCCAAAGTCGTCTAGTAACTATGGTTATGCTTTTAATATGAATAATTGCGATACTCAGTCCGATTGGATTATTGACTCTGGTGCCACATATCATATGACCTATGTCTCGACTGATTTATCTTGTGATACTGTTCTATTTCGATGAAATATTACTAATGCTAATGGTGTCACCTCACCGGTAACTGGTGCTGGCACTGTACGCCTCATGCCTACCCTCTCTTTGCCGCATGCACTACTTATACCTTCACTAAAGCATAAATTAATGTCTTCTGGCCAAGCTACTGAGCAATTGAATTTTTGTGTACTATTGTATCCAAAGTTTTGTCTTATTCAGGATATTCTCATGAAGGAGATAATTGGTCGTGGTACTAAAATGGGGAATCTCTATTTTGTGGACGATGTCAGTACAGGACGGGTCAATCTCGCCCAAAGAGCCATTGATCACAAACAGTGTCAGATATGGTTATGGCATCATCGTTTGGGTCATCCATCTTTCAGTTATTTACAACATATGTTTCCGGATTTATTTGTTGGTTGTTCAGTTTCAGACTTTAAATGTGACACTTGTGTACTTGCCAAGAGTCACCGTGTCTCTTATCCGTTGAATTCTAATAAAAGTGATATTCCTTTTGTCTTGTTCATTCTGACGTTTAGGGACCATCTCCGATTACTACTTCATCTGGTATTAGGTGGTTTGTGACGTTCATATATGATTGCACACGGATGACATGGTTATACCTTCTTAAGCATAAAAGTGATGTGTTGCTGGCATTTAAGACATTCCACACCATGCTTCAGACATAATTTTCTACTAAAATCTGGATTTTGCGTTCTGATAATGGTGGTGAATATGTTAATAATGATTTTACACATTATTTAACTAATCACGGAATCCTCCACGAGACTACTTGTCCTCAGACTCCTTAAAAGAATGGGGTGGCTGAGCGCAAAAATCGCCATCTATTAGAAACAGCTCGATCGCTATTGATTGGGGCGGATGTTCCCCGCTCTTCTTAGGATGTTGCTCTTCAGACTGTCACTTACCTTATCAACCGTATGTCATCCAAAGTATTGAATTTTCTTACACCTTTGCAAGTTCTTGCTACATTCGTGCCTCTACCGTCCGTTTTGGTGCTCCCACCGCGAGTTTTTGGATGTGTTGCCTTTGTTCATCTACATAAAAATCAACAGACAAAACTTGACCCATGTGCTCTCCGGTGTGTTTTCATGAGGTATGGATTACATCAGAAAGGATACCGTTGCTACCACCCTCCTTCATGTCAGATGGATATTACCATGGATGTTACTTTTTCCGAGTCTGAGATGTATTACTCTTCAGCTTCTTCCAACCCTCCACTTTAGGGGGAGACACTGCATGACGAGCAGGTTTGGACCTTGGTTGCTGCTACCACTGATCTTCTATTGCCACTATTAGCTGAGTCCGCAATGGCTGCACTGCCAGCCCAGCCAAGCAGAAGCAGCATCTCTGCCCATAAAACTAGCAGCAGGCACTGCAGTGCTGTGCTCACCCACGACAATAGTGCTGCCACTTGCCGATCTTGAGACTTCTACTGATACTACTACCCTCTCGTCTCAAAATATAGTACCACCAGATGACCATACTCCAGAGAATATTCCTGAGGTAAGATCTATTATCCCTATTGATGTATCCGATGTTCCGAATTATTAGTTACCTTTCAGGCACAACTGAGGAAAGCCACCCAATCAATATTCACCGGAAACAACGAAAGGCTCTAAATATCCCATTGCCAACGATATGTCATCACATAAATTATCAGAACTAGGCAAAGCTTTTGTACAACAAATATCCAATGATAACACACCAAGTTCATTGAAGGAGACACTATCTGATAATTGATGGACCAAGGCAATGGAGGAAGAAATGGATGCACTTCAGAAAAATCAAACATGGGATTTAGTTCTACTACCCCAAGGAAAGAAGAGAGTGGGATGTCGATGGGTGTACACCATCAAGTACAAAGATGATGGGTCGATTAAACGATACAAAGCACGATTGATGGCCAAAGGATACACTCAGATGTATGATGTTGATTATACAGAAACATTTGCTCCGATAGCAAAGATTAATACAGTAAGAGTGTTACTTTCGTTGGCGGCTAACTTGGATTGGTCATTACAACAATTTGATGTGAAAAATGATTTCTTACATGGTAATCTTAAAGAAGAAGTGTATATGGATATTCCACCTGGTTATGCATCGATTTCACAACCCAGATTGATGTGTAAGTTGAATAAGGCATTATATGAATTGAAACAATCACCTCAGGCATGGTTTGGTAGGTTCTGGACGACTATGAAGAAGTATGAGTTCAGGCAGAGCAATTCTGATCATACACTTTTCTTGAAACGTCGAATGGGTAAATTGACGGCACTTATTATTTATGTGGATGATATGATTGTGATAGGTGATGATAAAGAGGAAATCTCAAGGCTGAAAGATTACTTAGCAACTGAGTTTGATATGAAAGATCTTGGTGGATTGAAATATTTCTTGGGTGTAGAAGTAGCTCGATCTAAAGAGGGTATATTTCTATCTCAAAGAAAATATGTTCTTGACTTGTTAGCTGAAACCGGAATGCTTGATTGTAAACCGGCTGACACCCCTATAGTCCAAAATCACCATCTTGCCTTGCACCCTGATCAAGTTCCCACTATTAGAGATCAGTTATCAAAGGTTAGTTGGAAGGTTAATTTATTTATCTCACACCAGGCCTGATATTGCATACATAGTAAGTGTTGTTAGTTAATTTATGCATTCTCCGAGTGAGGCACATATGGGTGCAGTTGAACGCATCCTACGATACCTGAAGTCCTCCCTAGGTAAAGGTATCATGTTTTCCAAGAATGATCATTGCCGAATAGAGGGTTACACCGATGCAAATTGGGCAGGCAACGTTACTGATCGTCAGGTCCACATCTAGTTACTTTACATTTGTGGGAGGAAACTTAGTGACTTGGCGGAGTAAGAAACATAAGTGGTTGCTTAAACATAAGTGGTTGCTTTATCAAGTGCAGAGGCGGAATACAGAGGTATGGCAAAAGGAGTATGTGAACTATTATGGCTTCAGAGGTTACGTGGTGAACTTGGGTATCCTTCAAATTCAGCCTCAAATTTGTTTTGTGATAATAAAGCAGCTATTGATATCTCACACAACCTAATTCAACATGATTGCACAAAACACGTGGAAGTTGACAGACACATCATTAAGGAGAAGTTGGATGGGAATATTATTCAATTTCCGTTCGTAAAGTCAGAAGATCAATTAGCGGATAACTTAACTAAAGTTATTGCAAGTCAAGCGTTCTACAACTCTCTTGTCAAGTTAGGCATGAACGACATTTATGCACCAACTTGAGGGGGAGTATTGGAGAGTTGACTTTTTGTAATTAGTTTAGTTACCTTTTTTTGAGTCCTTATAATCAAATTGTAATTAGGTTATTTGATGTTTATTTCTTTCCTTGTAAATCACTCTTGTACATTATATATTTTCCTCCTTGATGAGAAGAATAATATTAGAAAATTCAGCCCCAAAGATAATCTCTAATTAGCATTAGCAACTTATACAAGATTCTGTGTAGGTTTCTCCGACTGTCATTAGCTCATGATTTACAAAGCATTTTCTTTTTTTATTTCCATTAGAAATTATCGTTTTTCTGACTAAACCTCACCACTACCTGATCAAAATCTCTTTTTGGAGTTTTCACCAAGAAACAGATGAACAGACCAACATTTTGGACTCACCAAATTCATTAGGCCAATACATTATCCTTTAATATCTTTTACATTAAGTAATGGACTCAAATTTACTAATTCAGGGTCTTAGACATAGGGCAAATGTGTCAAATTACAAGAAAGACGGTCAAATGTTCATTTCCAATAACACCGATATTATTTATAACTTATTAGTTATCACCTACAAAGTTCGATACGTGTGAATTTTATCACAAAAGACCGTTGTATTAGATGAAGTGAGATTAGGATATTTAAACTCTTTTCTTTTTCTCTCTACTTTTGACAAATGTGGAATATTTCAACAAAATGTTCTTTAACCTTTAGAGCTATTGAAGCTTTTGTTACATAATTCGAAATCTTAGAACTTCTATGATTTTCACAATGATTTGACATGGAATTTTCTTCTTCGTGATTAGTTGGCACAAAGGGGTCCGAGACAGGACTCTAAATAATTGGTCTAACTATTATCTGCACGTGTCATTCACTATTTAATTTTTTTTTATAATAAATTTATATTAATAATTACCGGTCAAAAGTATCTAGCTTTTAAAATTGAGTTTATTCCACACTTCAATAGTCTAAAGTTTCTTTCAAAATAAATAAGTCATCATGTATTTCTTCTTTAAATTAGACACTTCATTTTTTTTTTAACAAACAATATTATCTACATTAGAGAAGGAGGATAGGATTAGCCTCACAATAAACTAGCAATAATGTAATTTAAATTCATGTTTAGCAAGAATTAAACATAGAATCTCTCACTTATAAGTGAATAATAATACCACTAAACCGTGGCACGAGGTGGCAATTAGACACTTCACATTTTGTTTAGAAAGAAAAATAAACTTTAAAAAAGTAGATAAATGATAACTACTCTCTTTTTCTTGCATGTACTAGACTCGGCAAGTTTTTGACACGACACGATGACACAACATGAAACGACATGAAATAACAGGTTTCAGGTCAACACGATAACTAATCGGGTCATTATCGGGTGACCCATTAAGAACCCGTTAATAACAAGTTCTTAACAGGTATACACGCGGGTAACATGTGGGTAACCTGTTTCGACCTGTTAAGAAAAAAATTATTTTGATAATTTTAAAGTTTAATTACTAAAAAATTTATTATAAAATACAATAGCCATATTAATATACACAATATATTCTATATTAAATATATAGTTTTGTATTATTATTCTATATAAGTTAAAAAAGAAAAATTTAGTCATTATTTATTTTTACTATGAGGGTTCCTTATTATCATTACTAGGATAAATTTTACTTAATATGTTGTCCAAAATTAAAATAAGCTAGTATAGTATGTGTATAGGTAAGAACTAAGAAGACATACATACAAGTATGAAAAATGTAAAAGAATATATAATTACTTGTGATTCATCATTATTCCTCCACGAGTAGATAATGGTTACACTTACATTATCGTTTAGATTTTTAAAATCCTCCAAACCCTCATGAATAATGTTTTTTATTTGAGGGAAAAATTAATCAAATTAATAATAATTATTGTAGAAGTGTAAAAAATGTAAAAACACACACACACACACACACACACACACACACACAAAAATAACTCATAGTGACAAGCTTTACAACTTTCATGAAGGGGTCAGCTTCGAAATCCAGCATTATAATCCATAAACCTTAAATTTATATTTAACCGTCAATTGTCATTCACGCTTTATTCTTCTTACTAAATTTCATTTTTTTAATTTTCTTTTTTGAAAACATGATCATCTGGCGGATGTAAGAAGATGAACTGTTTAGATCTTTGATATCATGTTTCGATATTTACAGTTGACTGAGATATGAGTTGATGTCATATAGTTTGTAGAAACTTTATAAACATAAAGCAATATTTTCACTAACCGTAAAACTCTTAATATAATATCAACGATCCAAACCGTTCATTTTCCTGCATTCTCTAATAGATCATGTTTTCAAAAAAGAAAATCTGAAGAAAAAAAACAAAATTTGATGAGAACAATGAAGCGTAAATGTAAACAACAATCAACAGTTAAATTTTGATATATGATTTATATGATTATAGTCCGAATTTCGAAGTTAAGCTCTTCATGAAAGTTGTAAAACTTGTCATTAAAAGCGTTTATATATTTTTTTTCTATATTTTTTACACTTCTACATTAATTAAAAAACTATTGAAGACTTTACTTAAATAACAGTCGTAAGATAAATGATAGTAAATCTATACCGTTGGATTTTATTTCATTTATATTATTAAAACTTTTTTGGATGAAAAAACCTCTTCTTTATTCCAATATCTTCCAATTTTACCATTTGATCAATTTAGGTAAGCGAAAATATACTTAAAAGAAAATTGTGTTTTTATGTTTTGAATGTGACAATATGATATGTATATACTTATTTAGTATTATATTTTTCATTTGATTATTTATTGGTTTAAAATATTTTTTCCTTAACGGTTAACGGATCGGATTATATTACCCGTTAATATTATCAGGTCAATTTCGGGTCGGGTCATTTTACCTGTTTATTTAACGGATGTTACACAACACAACCTATTAAGATATCAGGTATAAGACGAAAACGACACAAACACAAAAAATACGACACGAATGCCGTATCTACCCTATACAGTACACACTCTTGTGTAATCTCTTTTGTTACTTGTTTTTGATATATTCAATATGATGGCTAAAAACTATGAGAACGTATAGGAGAAGAAAATGATGGGTCGTTATCATTTTCCTAAAAAGTAATTTAAATAACTAAAATTTGTTGACGTAGCCAATAGTCCCTACATAGGCCAAAAATTGACAGGAGAAGTGACAACACCACAAAAATGGTGGTCTTTACAAGCTATTATTCCGCGTACTCACAACACTCTTCTTTAAAACTGTCAACAATGTAACGTTGATTCTAACAAAAGTTGAGATATACAGCATCACACAAAGGCTAACCACATGAACAAGAAAAAGAACGCCTCTCGACTACCGAAAACACGATTACATTACGCCAACCATCGACATCGTTCAATAGAATATACAACCATATATTTCCAATACAACTACGTATATAGCTAACTAAATGACCACGCCTTCGTGAAGTGAATCCAACATATACATAATCCCACCGTAGAGTTTATATTATAGATGGCTGAGACACACCTACTCGATCGTTCGTATCATATAATGCGGTCATCCCTTTAATCTACCTTGAAATGATCCAAGCACTTGCTATGTGGTTTTCTCCAAGTGGTAATTACCTCAGCTTTGAGTCGCTTCCCTTGCTTCGGAATGATGAGAGTGAGAAGAATGACCGCGGAGCTGTAACACATAACCGTGAGTATACCGTTATCAGAAAGATTCAATGCCAATGCCAGTAAATAAACATAAGCGTTTTCCTTGACGCAATCCTAAATGACTATGACAAAATCTGATAACGCATTCCGACTAGGTGAACTAAAGCTGTCAATGATTAAGCCAACCAATTTCTGAGTTCTTAACAGCTTCACGTTCATCTGCCAAAACAGGGCTACTACACGAGAGATTTGTTTCCTCAGTTGAGACAACAAAGTACAGTGTACTACTGGAGATATACGAGGATGAACCTCGAACAGAGTAAACTAATCATTGCATTACTACCAAGAAAAGTAAAATAAATGACAAAACAAGTACATAGAGCATCACCTTTCAACGAGCTTCCCGATAAATGATCCTCCCTCAGTTTAAAGTTCATTGGAGGTGCCGGGATAGAGGTCCGTAACGCTTGTACTGCATAGAATGTAAATTTGAAAAATCAGCTCTTCATTCTTTTCTAAAAGGAGAAATGAAATAAGAAAACTTATTTTAAAAGAAAACAATTCACCAGGTTTTTTAAAAACAAATCAAATAGGAAAATTTGTTTAAATCGATGGCCTACGATTTGCAAACTACTTGCTGTTTCATATGATTCTACAGTAACTTTTCGATCCAAACATTTTTAAACTGACAGATCAATGGTTATTGAAAATTTCAGTGGCCTTTCTGTATAACAAGTACAATCCAAAGAAGGTCCTTCCAATAACTACGGATACACATGGAACACATTATATGTGTGCGTGTTTGATGATCTGGAATAACACTCAAAATACCAGCTGGATAAGAAAACAAGAAACGGCCACGTGGAAAGTTTAGCTGGGAATGGAAAGTGCAGATGTTGGGTTGCTTAAGGATTCCTAGAGCTGTTCAAGGATCATTAGTAACCCATGGCAGCTTTCAGCCACTTCGGTTTTCTCACCCTAAGAAGAAAATGGTTGGGACTCATATGAAGAAAGTTAAGGTTCTACCATAAAACCAATTGGAAATATAGGGAGTAGCCCAACTTACTTATAAGCCCATGCAAAGTCCCTCGTCTCATCAATGTGGGATTCGTTCTCAACACGCCCCCCCCCCCCCCCCAATTTTCAAACCTAACACGTGAACAACACAAACGGGGTGACATGGAGTGTGTGTGGCCGTTTGGCTTCACACATGGGACAACCTACTCTGATACCATAAAGAAAGTTGAGGTTCCACCATAAAACCAATTGGCAATACGAGGAGTAGCCCAACTTACTTATAAGCCCATGCAAGGTCCCTCGTCTCATCAATGTGGGATTCATTCTCAACATCATATACTCCAGCATACAAGAAGTTCTATATGTCAAAATAATTGGAAATTAGGATATCCGTTAGTTACCCTGTTCATTGAACTCGCTTTCATTGAAGCTGTCATCAGGACCCTGCGTGAATCCCATTCTTGACTTCCTAAAATCTTCTGATAATCGGTTTGCAGGATCTCGCCCGTCTTCTGTATCATCATCCCCTTCAGAAGTCGTAGCAGAGATCCAGTCACTCATATTATCTGTCCCGCGACTTTTTCTTCCAAACTTTAATAACCGTTTAAATCCTTTTGTCACATCCTTACGTGACTGATTTTGAGATGAATTGGTAGCAAGGATAGGTTTCTGAGCACTTCCCCATTTCTTTCTCATCCGAGCTGCATCAACATCTATTTGGGTAAGACCATGAGAATTCCAAGAAGCAGGGCTCCCAATTGGGGAGTCCACAGAGGCATCAACATCTGAGGCCTCGTGAGGGTAGGAAAAGGAATGATGCATGTGCAAGTTCCATGAAATGGGGCTTTCCCCAGGTGAGTCTGGTAGAGACTCCAAAGTATGAAATGTTGAGGGTGCAGCCGCAGGCAATTCAGCCGTTGAAGCAGGGTCCACTTGAGAAAGAGATCTTACGGAATCGACATTATCAGACCTTTCAGAATCCTGGCTCGGTTTTCGTTTCCCATTATCCACATCCATATCATCACCATCTTCAACTGCCATATCCATATCAACACCATTTTCAAGCTCTTTCTCTTCTTCTTCTTCTTTGGCTGTGTCAACTGAATCTTCTCCCTCAACTTCTTCTTCATTTGTTAAAGTCTCAGAAGAAATGGATCCTTTCAGCTTGGAAAAACTAACTCCAGAACCAGTGCCTATGCCATTACTCTTCCTAAAAAACGACTTCGACTCCACATATTTAGCAAATTTATCATAGGAGTCCTGCTCGGTTTGCTCTTCATCAAATGGTACCAAGACAACCCCATCAGAGTGTAGAGAAGATAAGTTGTTCAGTTCTACAGGATTTGCAGAGCTTTTCCTCAAGGACTGAGAACGTTGTGGCTTCTCTTCCTTGGCCATTATCTCTTCACTAGTGCTCTTGCTGTGGGAAAAGCTTTTGACCTGTGAACGAGCAGGTATTTTGCTAACAGCTGGTTTGCTAACTCCAGAAGAGGGCTTTGTGTTTTCTTTCCTGAGATCAGAAAAGTTGGGAACTGACTGTGCTAGAGGATTTTCTAACTCTGGTCTTCGCCGACCTGAACTAAGGTTGGAAACTTTGCCTGATGACCGTGGAGCTGGTGCAGTTGGTGTCCAGGGGGTAGACGAAGGCAAGTTTCTATTGGGAAAAAGCTTTTTATTTTGAATGCTTCTAGAAGCACCGTCTCCTAAAGATGCCTCGTTAGAGAACCTATCTTCTCCGTACAAATTTTGGCCTGGAAATTCAGAGAGATCCTCATCCTTCTCCGAACGAATGGAATCTATTGGCTGTTGTCAAAACAGAAAACTATTATCCTAAGATACAAATACCAACCAGCAACACAAATATCTTCAAAGATTTGGTCAGGAAAAAAAAAAAAAAAGGAAAATGGGAAAAATCAAACTTTCCAGTCATCAATTTTACACCTAAATTCATGGTAACTTAAATTGAATCAGTACCTGCTCCCTCTTCATACTAGATCCAAAATTGAATGATCTCAGCTTGTCTGCGCGCCTACGAGCACTAGATGCTGAATCCTGTCTGTCTGCTGCCCCTGAAAACTTGGCTTTTAATTCTGCCTTACTTTTCTCAAGGCTATCTTCCATGGCCTTCAACTTGGCTTCCTTCTCTTCTCTTTTAGAACCCCATTCTTCTCTCAGTTTAGCATCTCTTTTTTGCATGTACCTCTCATAGAATTTTCCTTTAGAATCAAGAGAGAAACCAGGCTCTGAAAAATTTTGCCTCAGATTATCACCGTAATCTTGGATAGCAGCTATCTTCATTGGTGGAGTAGTATTGAAATTTTCCATCTCACTAGAACTACCCATTGGTTCCAACACTGTGTTAGCCGCAGGAAATTGTGCAGAAGCAATCTCCTCCACTGCTTGTTTTCTGTTTTGTGAACTTACTGCCTGTTCCTTCTTTGCATCCACGGGCTTGCTTCTTCGAGCAGAACTAGACTGATCCCCAGGAAGCCGAAGCTTGTGCTCTGCAAAAAGCTTTTCAAGCTCATTTGCCTTCATTTTGAGCTCATCATTGAGCTCTTGATTTCCCTTGGTCTGTCTAACTCTCTGAACTTGCTCGACTGGTGTTGTCGGTATCGTAGCAAAGCTCTCTTCATTCCTTGAAACTTTGTCACCTGTTAAATCCAACTTGCTTTCTTGACCACTATTGCTTTCATCTCTCCTTCCCTGTGGCTTCTTAATTTGTTCGCGACTGGCAGAAACCGGTTTCTGGAATCTCATTTTCTGAGCTCCAGAATCTTCCATTCTAATGTGTTTCTTATCAGATGATGTGCAGTCAACTTTACCCTCCTCCCCAATTTCTCCAGAAAAAGATCTAAACATAGGCTGGGGAGGGAGTTGATCACTCTCAAACCCTTGGAGCTGTGCTGAAGAATCTTCTTCAAGTTTTCGTCCAACACCACCCTCAAACTGCCCTGAGAAAGATCGGGAATGACCCTGGTAACCCCTAGGAAGTAACTGAGTCATTGGCTGATCTCTCGGCCTTGAATCCTCTACCCTACTTCCAAACCCACCACCAGATATTGCACCCCCAACCAGGTTCTTCCCTCGAACAACCTCTGTCCGACCTGAAAAAATCTTGGACTGTGTCTCAGAACCTGATTGATCCTTAAAACCACTGCTTCTTTCTTCGCTACCCGAATAAATCCCTTGATCACCTAACCCAACCTGCTCAGTTCTTCCACTAGAAGTCCTGGATTGAGTATGAGAACCCACCTGCTCCTTCTTCACCTTTGAACCCACCTCCTCCTTTCCTACAAAAACCCCAACCCGAGTCTGCCCCTCAGCTTCATCTTTCAGCTCAACATCACCAACTCTACTAGAAGCACTCCTTCCCTCAACCTTACAAAAATCTGTCGAGTCAGTTGACCCCTTCTGGTCCTTATCCACAGTCACACCAGATATTGTATTCGCTGCCACCTTTGTCTGAGAAAATAAATGAGAAGCAGAGGAAGACGATGGTGTGCACAAGGGGCTCTCCGTTTCTTTCTTCTCCCCGCTCAAATCAATGCTCATGTCACTGGCACCACTCCATCTTCGTAGCACGGCCTTCTCTGCAACAGCAGGTGCAGACGACACGTCAGAGGAGAGCCTTTTGAGCTCCCCAGGTTTGGCAGACAACACGTCAGAGGAGAGCCTTCTGAGCTCCCCAGGTTTGGCAACAACCGGCTTTCCACCACTGCCACCGCCAGAACTCTCCTTCTGTTTATTCTCAAAGAGGCTGATACGGTCCTGGACGCTGAGCCGCCTCCCGGGTTGACTCACGCCCAAAGGAGTCGTCGACTCAGTCTGGGATTCAACCTTCTTCTCCACCTTGGCCTTGCCTTCCTCTTTGTCTCTCTCAGTTACACTGTTACGTTGTTGTGTAGGGAAGTTGGCGTTGAGGGACTCAGGTTGTTGACACGTGGAGGGCTTTAATGGGTCTTCTTGTTGCTCCTGCCTATTTTGGGGTTGGTTGTGGGGCCCAGACGAGTTTTCAGTGAGGTCATCAATGGACATGTCAGACTCACATGAGGATCTAACAGCTCTGTCGTCCGCACTTGGCTTCCATTGGGAGATCACGTCGGATCTTCTTTGGCATAGTGAGATGAATTTGCGGCAAGCTTTGCTGCACAGTTTTCATAAAATAAATAAGTAGTTATATAAGAATAATGTATTCATATATACAGATATAAAATTACAGAATTCATAATATTTTTATTAGGTAAGAAGTACATGGCAGTTGAGATTTGAGAAAAACAGAAAAGACCATTGCAACTGCCATATTGTGACGGACTGCTTTACTATTTTTCTAAGTTCTACCAACCTTCGTTTTTTCCCTTAAGCATTTTACAGTGGGCCCAACGTGGCCCACTTAATATACTTCATATATAATGGACCCACTCAATGTACTTCACATGATCACCAAACACAGAAGAAACAAAGTCTTATAGAAAGATTACTAAATTCAAATCAAGTTGGTACTAAAGAACTAAAAAATGAGTATAAAATAACATAGGAAAAAAAACAATTTGTTCTAAGAACATCCTTGTCAGCTAATAAAAGATATGAAGGATTTGGAACAAAAGAACCAACTATTATATGCAGACAAGTAACAAGGAGTCACATTTTCTACGAAAAGCTACCCATCTTTAATCATTTAAAAAGGTCCAATGGCATGCTTTAATCAGGCCACCCTGTTAAACTATTTTTCCATTTAAGAGTTGCTATTTTCAAGTTTATCAGATACCCGAAGGGCTGTGATAGCATATCGCTTTCAGAATAATGCATCAGGTTATGATTGCAGAACCTGGAATAGCCTATCAACATCGACAAGAGTTAGTCCTATAGTACTAATGGAAAAAGTAGAGCCTAAAAAGACCACACATTGGCAAATAGGAAAAATGATTATATACCATGAAGGAATAACCTGGTCAACCGTTATATCTCATTTTGCATTCCTTATGCAGTTGATTCTTGAGAGAATTGACCCAAGTTAAGTTTCAAGACAGTTTCCTCCAGATTTATATTGGATTTGTGTTTGTCACAACTAAAAACCAGATAAACTCATCACTAGCACCAAGATGCAGGCATGGAGGTACAAGCATATGCTAGTGAGAGCATGCACACGCACATGGAGAAAGAGATACGGCAGGGGCACTGGGCTATTAAATAAGACCTTTTTCTCTTTTGGAGAAGGTGAGTTTGAGATAATATAAATTAAACTTGATGAAGCAGCGAACAGAGAGGATTTCAAGAATCTTACTTTAAGTGATGGGCACCAAACTGATCGGCAAAGTGTTGTAGTTCAGAGACTGTATCAGGGTTGAAACCAGCCGCAGATGCACGAGCACAAGCTGTGGTTAAATCCTGCCTAACTGCAACAAGTCGTACATCCATAGCCCTCAAAAGCTCCTTCCTGTACGAATTGTATTGAGAGAATAAAAATGAGACATCAGTTTTGGGAGGGAGAAGGGGGTGGGATGCTCTAAAATAGAATATGCATCTTAGATTATTTACTGCCATCAGTAATGATGATAGCAGAGCTATGGCGAACTGTTCAAATTAACATGCGCAGTCAACTCCTATCTTTATCTTTAACTGCTAACTTCACCTAGTAATTTGGACTTTGATACAGATATTGTGAATATATTTCTTTTCCATTTTAATTTTTGTCAAACAACAATTCAATATTTCACATCGAATAAACATTCCTAAATATCTCAAACCATAATAACTTCATATAAAAGAAGTTCCACAACCACATCTCATGGTAATGACCCAATTATTATCACCACCAACAGATCAACACTTTAAAAAACTAAAACAAAAAAATCCTTCCCACTGCTGACTTCAAAGTTCCAACACAAAGAAAAGTTCAAAATGAGGACAACCTAATGAGTTTAAGGGCTTGTTTAAGAACTGCTTTTTCATGACTGCAAGCGCTTTTAGAGAAAATATTTTTGGGTTTCAAAAGCACTTGAAGTGCTTTCTTCAAGAAGCACCAGTTATGTGCTTCTTGCAGGAAGCACTTCAAGTGTTTTTCCAGGATTAACTTGCATTTTTATTAAGGATAGGTTGCAAAAACATTTTCGCTTAAAGAGCGTTCAGTTATTTAAAAGAACTTCCTAAATTTTCTCCTAGTGCTGCAATTTCATTATAATTCTTCCATAACTTAAACTCTGACCAAATTTAATGAATAAAAAATTTACTGCAATCTAAGGCAACATTAAGTAAATTATTAACGAATTTAAAATTTAACAGAGCATTACTTTGTTGCATCTGCTGCTGCTGTGGTACCTGTTCCATCCCCACCTGAGCAAGTAATTCAGCATTGTGATAAAATTCATGCTTTGATCAATATCCAGATGTGAATGAAATAACACTAATAAAAATAAAGGTTTCAGATGTACAATGGCACAGGAAAAAAGATAATGACATTCCAAGTTGATGAATTTAAGATGCCAAGTCAGATTAGATGTACATGACCATTATGAAAAGTATACAAGAACAATTATGATAATAGACTGAGTTCTTTAAACTGTTTCAGAAGATTATATTATGATGTGCCTAATTGCTTAGTCACCCAAGTCACATGGTAGAGGTACATTACATGCACTTTTCATTTAACTGTTCACCCACGGTATCCATGCTTTCCATAAACCAGGCATAATCTCATCTCACTTCTTGCCATGCCAGGCTAGCTAGGAAAGATCCTGCTGGGCCAAGTTAACACCACTCAAATCCTAGAATTCCTGGTGCAGTAGCAGACACCCAACCGTTTTCAATGAGAACAAACACCTAAGCATTTACAATAAGAGTAAATACCTAACCATTGCAATCAGCAGATCTGCCTCTGCACTTCCCAACTTCAAGTTGGAAAATGTCTTCAACACAACAAATATAATACTTCCTCACTGCATAATGCACACCCCAGTTTTCAAGGATCAGATGCTAACTTGCATGAACGGGACACTGAAACTTCCTGAAGAGAAAGGGACATCAAATCCCTTTTACTCATAACACTCGCCTATTTGAGTTTGGAACTTGGGCCAGACCATGAGTGGCACAGAATGAATGCAAGAAAAGGATAGGGCGGTGGCATTCTTCAAGCCCAAAAGCGAGAAAACTCTGGAATCCACCATGGGGTCCTCTGAATTCATAACAAATACAAGGAAGAGATAACTATATGAGTTTTATTGTTTAACTCATCCAGAAGAATCTGATTTAAAAAGTTCCCAAAAGCCCTATTTATAATAAACTAGTAATCCTGACTAGGAAACAAATCAATAACAAACCCAGAATGGCATGGATGATTTGCTTGTCTTGGTTCTGTTGACTTTGGACCTAGTACCTAGTTTGTTAATCACAAATTCAAGGGCCACCATATTTGGTTTGGTTTTTCACTTTTCCAATGTAAGTTGAAGATTTCATCATGCATGACAGCCCTAAGGTTTGGGATTAGCACTAAGTCCATATCCCACCCTAAAAAAAGAATATTGTAACAGCATAAAAACCTAAGGACACTAATTTCCTAGCAACCAAGTATGCTGTATAATAACACCAAACCAAAGAGTTCTGGCGAGAATAATATTACTAAAAATATCGATTAATCCACTAATAAAAAATAAAATAAAAAAACCAAGTTACTGCAACTACATTCAAGCTACAAAGGGACGAGGCAGACAGCACAGAGACGTCAAAGCCTAAAAAGGTGAGAACCAACATAAAGGGTTTTTTTGGTTGTTTTCTGTTCAGTAAAGTTGCATTGAAGCATGAAGCAGTGTCAACTGCATTCCCTTGAATGAGGACCAGAATATTCCATGGTGCGATTATACGGTGGAAAAAAAAAATCATTAGTATTTTCTTTTATGTGTATGTGTGCGTTTCAATTCCTTTTCCTATCTGACTTGTAGAGATGGTGGAAGAAAGTCTATAAGGATATGGAGCCTGATCTTGAAAATTATGAAGGGTGTGATATTTAAGTGCTTGTCGCTCTCCCCTTACACATTTACTAATCTATAGTACTTCTTCAATCTGACCTAACTAATCTATAGTACTTCTTCAATCTGACCTAGTTATAGCAAAAAATATATCTGACCAAAATCAGTATTGCCATTGAAAATAACCCCAAACGAGATGGAAATCACTAATATATCTTCGACATAGTAGCAAAATTTTCATATATTTATTGCTTTAAATATAAGGCATGAACTCCCAATAAAGTATGAAATTACATAGCATTTTTCAAGTAAACAACACAATCCCTGACCATCTATATTTGTGCAAGAAACTTAATGAACTTTCCTAGATGAAGAAACTAAGACAAACAAATGGTGAGCCACCTCTGCACCATCAATCCTAAATTCTCTCATGTTTCAACCACTCACATAGATATATATACACACGCGCACACACACGCACACACACACACACACAAACAGTTATAACAAAGAAAGTTCAATAAGGTCAAAGTCCTCCAGTACTGAAGCAAATACAATCAATTACAAATTATACAAGATGCCAGAAATCACGTTTTGTTGCATTTAAACCAAGTCAAGTTGAAATACAATCAACAATTGAAAGTGAAGTTGGTAGTGATGAACATACCTAATGCGCCAGCATGATGACCGCCCATCCCCTGATTTGAAAAAGTTCCGCAAGTTCGATTAAAACAGAAAAATGCGGTTTCATTAGCATTAAAGTTACTTAACAGATAAATGACCATACCTGAGAATATATTCTCCGTGCCACCTCCAACTGGGACATCTCAGCATCAAATGTATTGACCAGTTCCAGCACCTCAGGTGTGCTAACAAACCGCACAAACCTGTTAACAATATTGGCTAATCAAGTTAAAGAAGCCTAAATTATTACAACATAAAAGGCCAGCATGGTTTAGATAACTGAAAAAAAATATCCCATTGGCAACCCGAAATAACCTTTCAAGCGTTCCTTTTGTGAACCATGTCTCAGTATGTTTATGTTTGTCAACCTCAAGTTTGATCGACGGAATTGCAAGTGCAACCTGCTCTTTTGCAACTTTTAAATGAGTAACAAATGGCTTGACTGAACCAGACGCTAGCTTCTCAGTGTTCCCATCACTATAAACAAACAATTCACATCTGCCAAAACAAAATATATATCTGATCAATAATCTAAGTGGAAATATTAAAAGAACATGAAAACGCAAAGAGTACATAGAAGCGTGACACTCACCGTGAGTGCTTTGGTGACAATTGGAATACTGCATAATCAATAGGAGTATCGGATTTCATTTTCCCCGTCACACTAGTTCCTTTATCTCAAATGACCCTTCATATAACAGATGTAGTTTTCAAGCCCCCAAATGCCTGAGATTCTCACAGTTTTGATTAATTCATTCACAATGCATAATCTGAACCAAAAGAAAAACACAAAAGTTTTAGAAACTAGCTATATCAGTTCTTGCAAGTCAGCATGATTGTGCAAGTTGAAGTTATTAAGGACTTGACAATGAAACTTCCATTAATAGAATCAAATATAAGAATCCCACATCACTAATCCGCAATCGAAATCAACAAGGGGTATTCCATACATGGAAATGCCCAAAGAAAAAAGCACAACCCCAGTAGCTAAAACTTACTACTTCTAGACCAAAATACTACCACAAATACACTACCAGATCTCAATCCAGAAACTCTAGCCAAAAGCAAAATGCACCTAAAGTCTACCTATTTGCACCAAATACGGAAACCCCAATGCTTCAAATACAGAATTCAAACATTTCCCAGATCCGATTTCTCCAAATTCCAAATTCAAATGCAAAACCAACCAAACCCCAGATACAAAAATGCCCAATTCACCCCCAAAAAACAAATTCAAATGCGAAACCGTAACCGACGCGACCATACAGATAAACCGACTCACCCACATTTAAATGCAGCTTAAAATTGCATGCAGTAAATGCAAAATCCACACCAATCGCATCCAAAATGTAAACCCAAATGCGAAACCGATCGCCCGTACAAGAACTTACTTGAACTAGCTCAATCTCCCGGGAGATCTCCGATTGCCGCAATCGGATCCTCTGATTCGCTCACTCCGGTGCCGGCATTTCACTTCCCCTTTTTCTCTCCAATTTTAAAATTTTCGTTTTTCAAATTTTCCAATTGGGTTCTTATTTCAAGTTAATATTTGGGCTTTTGAGAAAAAAGCCTAATAAGCAGCAATGACAATATGGTTTTTGCTTTTACTCATTCATCTCAAATGTGCCTTATCTTTGCCCCCCTTTCCCTTTTTTCTCCAAGTGCTTTGCTTTGTGTTTGCTTTCTCTCTCTACAATCTCCCTGTTTAAAAATACACAGTTGAGAGAGAAAGAGAGAGGTGAGAGAGAGAGCAAGAGAGAAGAGAGAGAGAGAGAGAGAGAGAGAGAGAGAGAGCAAGACAGAGAGTGTGTATCTGTGTTTGGAGTTTCAGACAAAATTTTGGTTTAATTTGTCAAAAAAAATAAAAAAATCTTAACTAGAATTGGAAGACAGAGACTCGTTGGTGGTGCTGACGTAAATTTACCGAAATGGACTTGACAGTGGTTTGACTCCAAATTACCATGTTTGCCATTCTTCTATATATTTTTTTCCCAAATTTAATCAGTATATTTAATGCGACTTCATTTGTTGCAAACTCGATTTAAACCTTAATCCGATCTATTAATCAAGAGTGATAGAAAAAAATCATAACTTACCCATTATTTTGAAATTTTGAGCACATTAGATAAATTTTATACCAACAGATAGCTTACTTAGCAAGAGAGATCTTTTTTTTTTAACAAGAAATGAGAATTAGTTGTGCGACTCATTCTACATTCGTTTAAAACGATTTATACTATCTACTATTGTTTTCCGTGAAAGAAATGGGTTTCTTAGACTAGTTAACTACATATTACACATTTGATGATATTTTCCCTGCTTAAAACATCTAATAGGTTGAAGTTTATATTAGATGGTGTTACCCCCATATCCGTATTTCCCTTTCACACATTTCATGTTAATTTTCGTCATTTGATCATTTTTAATTTATTCGATCAAACGGACAGAAATCGAGAGGAGTGTGTGAAAGGTAAAATTTAGTGTGTAAATAGTACCACCTATTAAAGGATGAGCTCTATTTTGGCCAAATGTTTGAGTGCAAATTGGTTTAGAAAAATATTACTGGAAGAGATTTGGATGTCCTAGTTTATGTACGATTGAAACTGAGAATTGATCCTATAATTACTCACTTATTTTCAAACTAGGAGACAATGTTAGGTTCCTACAACCGTTTTAATAAGAGAATCAAGGGGATTGTTTGTCAATATATATGTAGAAATAGCGAACCCTAGTCTCACAGATAAAAAACACTCATTATTGGACCAAAGACCTACTGTTTGGTTAAGCATTCTGTATTTGATAGAGAGGATAAGCTTCCTATTGAAATCGGTCACGACTTCATTTTTTAAATTTCCTTCAGGTCAGATTTTGTTCTTTCATGTGGTATCAGAGCCTAAATTGGAAACTTCGGATCATACAAGTATTATATTGATGATGACTTTAATGTTATGAATGTAATTGATATTCCAGTTTTGGTTAGACCAATTTTAATTAATTATGGTTATGGTTAAGGTATTGCATAGTTTCTAATTGAAACTTTATGGTGTGCAGTGCAGTTACGACTGTACTGGCATGTTCCTAATTATCTAACACCATGTATGTTCGAATATTTGGGTTTCACTTACATGTTATTTGTTGCCAGTTGATACTTTTAGTCTGAACTGTCATTCAAAAGAATGGCCATGAGTAGAACTTATTGTTGTTTATGATCCGTTTTATTATAGTTGTGAAAATTATAGAGTTTTAAGATACTTGGCTCGTGGATTGGGTTTTGTGACTTTACCTGATTTTTGTTACTATCGCACTAACTTAACTGTTAGAACCTTAAAGAAATTAAATTTATTTTATGTCGAAATTTTCTTCCCCTTCTGGTATATTTGTGATTTCAATTATGATTCATGCTTCCGATATTTAGATTGGAATCGTAAATTGAGAGGGATGTTGTGTCCATTTGATTATCTCTTAGGATTTGTTGATGTATCTGAAATCTTGGTTGTTTTTTTTTTTTTTTTTTTTAATAAAAAAGCTAAATTTTAGTGATTTTCTATTTACTTGAACTCATTATAATTCATGTAGTTTTTAGGATATACATATTTGATTCATGCGCATTCAATCTTTTTGTAAAACTAACTTCTGCATGAAGATGAATTTTGAGTTCTGGAGAAGAAGTAATGGTCATGATTATCTCGTTTTAATCAAGATATATTATCGCAATATCCGACCATTATCAAAATTTTGGTTGATCTTGTTCGATGGATAGGAGCCAATTAGAACCAAATTGAATGCAAAAATATTGTGATTGCTTTTGAAATTTTGGTCATTATAGGAATTGGTGTACTTTAACTTATGTGCGATGAGTTGTTCTGAAAGGATTGAAACTATCTTTTAATACATAAACAGTTTGAACAATGGAGTATGATTTGATCAATTAGTTCAATCTCAGATTATGCAAGAACTATAAAAATAAATTCATCATGAACAATTGGTTCATGTCTTTGATTTCATTATTAGTTATGTGATAGCTTCAACTTATGCTCAAGTAAGGGTGGGCAAATAGGTACTAAACCCGCGGGGCAGGTCAGGTCCATGCGGTTCGGGGCAGGGTTTGAAAATTGTAAACCACAAATGGGGCAGGACGGGTCCAAAAGGCCTAAGAAACAGGGCCCCCGCTGGACCCGTTTCTACCAAGCCCACTCAGTTTCCCGGTCTAATCCTCTCTCCAAAGTCCATACCACCCACACTCTTCTGTCTTCTCCTCCTCAACATCACCCATCTCGATTCTCTCCTCCTCGTCGGCACCACCCATCATTCTCCTCTTCTATCTTCTCCTCCTAAAAGACATCACCCATCCTTTTCTCCTCCTTGATGATATCCCAAAGCACCGCCATCCCGATGGTACAAACCATCTCGATTCTTTCCTCCTCGTCGGCACCACCCATCTCGATTCTTAGATGACCGTCGCGATCATCATCACCCCATCACCGTCGTTAGCTGCTATAATTTTGGTAATTTTGAATTAGGCGTTTGTTATTTATGTGAATTTTTGGTTTAGAGATTTAGGGTTTTTGAATCAGGAATGGTCTAGATTCTGTTCTGGGTTCTAAATTTTTGGTTGGGGAATACAAGATTGTAGCTATCAGAATGAAGGTTGTGGGGATGGAATTGTATTCATTTGATATGTGTGTGTTTGTTCTTTAATTTTGGTTTCACTGTTTGGTGCAATAGGAAATATCCCTTTCATTTATTTTTTGTATCGTTTTCATTCCATTGTTGGCTGTTTTGAATAATCCATTGTCATATTTTTCGATTTGATGGAAACATTCCACCATGAGGATGATCCACTGGTGGCTACAATCTCGTGGGTGCTTTTTGGATGATGATCCAGTCTTTTTTTCATCCACTTATGGGGCTATGATCAACTTGAATTCTGGTGGTTGTTGGAGGCTCGATATATAGCGTTTTGGCGACGGCGGCGGATGTAGGCAATTAGGGTTTGTTTTGGGCTTCTTTGCCGTTTGCTTTTGGGGTCCATTTTTGTTGTCTATAATTGGGCCTCAAGTTGTGTAATTATTGTTGTGTTGTTATTGAAGTTTCTTTGACCCAAAAAAAAAAAAAAAAAAAGTTGTACCTGTGAACCCGTCCTGAACCGGCCCGTTTTAAACGGGTCGGGTTAGGTTCGGTTCCAAAACTCAAAATGCTTCTACTCGGTTTGCCCCTAACCGTTACATTTTAAAACAGGTAGGGCTAGTTCCTCCAAATTTGGGCCCAGCCTAGCCCGTGCCCACCCCTGTCACGCCTCGATCCCGAAATACGTCCAGGATCGACACGTGACGTCACTAAATACCCGTAACTCTAACATACCTCGCCTTCAGGAAATGGCAAAACACAACTTAAGATCCAATTGGGCAATAATTTTTTGTAGACTTTATAGCTGCCTCTAACATCCTCAGTTAGACTACCTACGTACCATAAATAGGGATCAAGCCATTCGTAGTTCATTCAAACATAATCCTCAACTTTTATCACAATACTTTTAAGTGGAAAATTATAGCACTCACCAATCAATTATTAGAACTTGACATTCTTGAAATTACTAGGTTAAGGGTTACATATCAATCCCACAAGACCATTAATATTTCCACTTCATCCATCATATAAACCATCATGTTTCTCCACATAAAATCACAATACATAGCATGTAACCAATTAAAGAATCAACAAAGCACAATATTACTTTCTAGCCACATCAATCAACTAAAATAATCATACTAATAACAATCATATCCATCGTCATTTCACGATCCCGTCAATTAATCAATTCATGAATCAAAGATGCAAGATCTTAGCATTTAATTACATTAATCAATGAATGCAGTAACATATCATTTCACGAATTTAACCAAGGAACTCTATATAATTCCCTACTTGGATTATGAGTAATAACATGGTAATTCTAATTTGTATTCACAAGATCTATTGTGGGTAATTCTCATTCACTCAAATCTAGGATACACGATAACCTTATGGAAATGAACAAGAGCAAGGATTCTGAACCACTCAACGGAATCCAATAACATCGGGTCCCGGACCACTTAACGAAACCAAAATACCAAACGGTTTCTCGTAATATACCCAGACCTGTCATATGGAAAATCAGTGCCTACATCAAGGGAATGGTGCACTGGTAAATCAGAACTCAGTTAAGCTGTGAAGCTCGGGTGAGTGACAATAATACAATTATGTGATATTTAATAAAAACAGATCATCGATCACAATCTATAAACATCGAGTATAGAATCATGCTTTATGAAATCATAATCAAGTCACTGAAAACTCCAAAGGAGTTACCCAGACATCCAATGACTTTTCCCATTCAAACCACCAAGATTTCCCAAAACCATCCTTCATATGTGCATTAAAAACTAGGGCTAGAGGGACGCAGTTCGGCCGAAACCTACATAAGTAACCAAATAGGAAGTGGCCCCCTATCGCGGATTAACCAAGCAGAACCACCCCTGCAGTAACCAAGTAGGCAGTGACCCCTTATCGCGGATAAACCAAGCAGAGTCACTCCTACGCATCTGTTAGGCAGTGATCACCTATTACAGATTAACCAAGCATGATCACCCCTAAGAGTGTGTATGGCATACCAAAAATATAAGGATCGCCTATTGCAGATTAACCAAGCACGATCCATAGAAAATATGGTCCCTTATCTCGGATTAACCAAGCAGGACCAAGAAAAGTAAGTAGGTAGTGACCCCCCATCGCGGATTAACCAAGTAGAGTCACACCTACAGAACTGTTAGGTAGTGATCACCTATCGCAGATTAACTAAGCAGGACCAAGATAGCTAAGTAGGTAGTGACCCCCTATTGCGGATTAACCAAGTAGAGTCACACCTATGGAACTATTAGGTAGTGATCACCTATCGCAGATTAACCAAGCATGATCACTCTTAAGTATACATGGGCATAAGGATCACCCATCGTGGATTAACCAAGCGTGATCCATAAATAATATGGTCCCCCATCGCGGATTAACCAAGTAGGACCATTCATGTACCACTGCTACATGGTGTGGACTGGGTGTCACCTAACCCCGTGACACTAGGGTAACGGTCCCCTACTAGCCCTCGCATTTCTCAACATTTCAAATGTATATTTATAACACAATTCATAAACATTTCAATATGCACTTCAAATCACCTTTTCACAAATATTACCAATCCATGAATCAATTCACATTTGATAAAATAGATTGATGGCCAATTATAAAAGAATCACATTTTCATATAAAACACATTTATAAAACCAAGTCACATTTTCATACTAGTAACCATACATATTATTTCTCATCTATGCAATCAACATTGTAAGGTTCTATCGTAACCTTCTTTCTCTATCCTTTAATAAACCAACTTAAAGTTAATGGTTTTCAACTTAAAACACTACCTCTTCACTCCTGCCACTACCCCTTTTTGACATGTATATGCGGCAAATATATATATATATATATATATATATATATATATATATTATTGATAAGGTTATTAAATTGAGTTAAACCAAACTACTGATTTGTTATATCAATTAACAAGCAAATGGTATTACCTTCTGGATTCAGAGTTCTGTTATATGAAAGGTCTGCAGATTTTAAATTAATTAATTTTCAAACTTCAAACTTCGTAATTAGTTTAATTAAAATCTAAATTCAAATAAATTAATATAAATTCCCAAAAAATAACATAGAATTTCAATAATAACAATAAGTAGATTATAACAGTGAAATCTACGAACGGGATTTTACAACCCCTATGCTTAAGTGGGAGAATGATATGTTCGAATGTTAGCATGAAGTTTAAATGTTAGATTTATTAAGTGGACTATATAACTTCAATTTTTTCGTTTGTTAAAGGTCAGATTTATTTCTTAAATATAAGCATATTTAACACAGAGATATTATATTCACACATCTCAAATTACGTCAGAAAAATATTAAAAAATTAAAAAGATATAGGAGAAATAATTTGGAGTGTGTTAATATAATCTCTCTTGATGCATACTAAAACCCAAAACAAACTGTTTTACTGTTCATAACAACATTGTGCTTTCCATTTTGCCCCTGTCAAGTTTGGGGTTTAATCTGCAACTTGATGTGTTTGGAAAGGCTCAGGACGCTTTGTACGCGTGTATAGAGAAAGAATCGAACAAAAAGCAGACCTAAATCGCGTTGAAGATTTGTGGTATCCAGTAGAATGCCAAGCTTCGAGGGAGGAGTTTGTCAAGTACTACCGTACTTCTTGGGAAAAATCTGGAATCCCTAATTCTCAAATTTCAATTTTTATTCACATTGATTTTGACTTGGTACAAGGGTTTGACTTGCTTTCCAAGATCAAGCGTAAGGTATCGTTTGGTATGCAGACGAGACAGGACAGGATGGAACGAAACGGAGCGGGAGTAAAGATGCCCTCGGATGGAAACAAGGAGGAAGAAGAAGAAGACGGAGAGGTTATAATTTTGTGTTCCACAGATGTGGAACGAGTCGTTCCAGGGGATGAGGTAGAACGAAAATTCACCCAAAACTCGTCCCGTGGAATAGCTCATTCCACCCGTTTTAGGCGCATCAAACGTGGGATAGAACGCCTTATCCCACTCTGTTCCGTCCCGTCCCACGTACCAAACGGTACTTTAGGATCTACTTTCAAGCAAGATTCGCTTTTGTATTTTTAATTTTATTTAAAGTTTACTGTTCTCATATTTAGGTTTTTTTTTTCCATTCCCAGTTTAGAAAACAATCAAAGGTATATATATTTTGCATCATTATAATTATTCTACTTCGTTAGCTTATAAAAAGATATGACTAATTGCTTTATTTTTTATTTTTTATTTTATTGTGTAATAAATTATCAGCTTTTGATTTGATCTCGTAAGTTTTTACTTATTTGTACGCGAAGTATTTTAGTCATTAAATTGTTGGTTTTTGTAGAGACAATGCGTTGCTCACCAAATTGTTGGTTTCGTAGATCCAATTTTTGTAATGACAAAGTTGCTCCTCAATATCTTCCCATACAAAATCTAGTAGTGTGCATTTCATGCCTTCAAATGATGTCAATCAACGAAAATAAGAAATGATCGCTGTTTTCTTTGTAGATCTTCTGTTAATGCATTGTTGACAACTATTAGGATTCTTCGGTTGAAAAGATAAAATGCATTGGATGATAACTTCCATCATGGTTTATTCCAGATACAGTTTAAGATTTCTACTTATACGACTAATTTAAACTAGATTCACATGTTATAGTATTCAGTAAGTTTAACCTCACTTTCGAATTCCTCAAGTCCTTGAGTAGATGTTTTCGAAAGTCTTTAATGCTATTTCCTTCTTTCTCCACAAGTTACCCTAAGAAAACCAACCACACAATTTATATGTGTATGTGTGTGTGTGTGTATTATATATGAGTTATATACATTACCAATGTCGGTAGCTTGGAAACCCCATTGGATAGCCGCAACCTCCTAAACCCTCGTCCAACACAGTGCATCGTGAAGGAGAAGACAATGAAGAGGGTTGAAAAAAGGAAACAAAGTTGTCGACTCTATCTCTTTCTCGGTCTCGGTGGAGTCGGTTGAAAAATATAGAACCGTAAGAAAATGGTGTGAATGGTGTGGTTCAGGCACAAGAGACCTAAACTTATCCTTTTAGAAGTTTTGTCCTGTTGATTATTGGCTCAAACAAAGTAGTCTAAAACCAACAAATGATGTCAGCTACTTTCGGCTACTTTTATGGTTGGCATGCTACATGTGGGAAATAAAAAATGGATGCACTTACAGGTGGGAAATAAAAATTAGATGCACTTACAGGTGGGAGATGCACTTATGCCTAATTCTTTATTACTTGATGAGAGGCCTTGGCCTATAAAAGGAGGTGTAGGCATAACTCAAATATAACAAGGAAGAAAGGAAAATAGCAAGAAGCCATTCGGCATAGAGAAGAATTTTCTCAAATTGTCTTGCTTTGTATTTTTTTTGGTTTTCTCTTCCTATTGTAAGTGTGTGAGCTTGGGTTATTCGGGTCTTTGGGAAATTGAGTGATAAACACTATTGTATGTTCTCATTGATTATAGTGAAATACTCCGTCGTCTCCAAACTGGATGTAGGCATTACCGAACCAGTATAAATCTTGGTGTTCTTGTTGGTATTGTTCCATTTATCTGTTATCAGTTTCTAGGGTTTATTATTTTTCACTCACACTTGTTGAAGCTTCCGCACAACATGTCCGATAACAAGATCCAACTCTACGCCACGTATATGAGTGTCCTGCCACTTCACTTTGCATCCTGCATTTTAGTTTGCTTCTCATTGCAGTTTCTACCGTGCACTTTGGTGTTGGGCCTTTCTAGTTGTTGCCCAAAAACAGTACACCATCCCGACCTAAGGAGAAAACACCAAATGGCCACCTAAGAAGGCATAAATATGGCGGAAAATGATTTCTGCACTTCCTCGTTGCACTTCCTTTTGTTTCGATATTATGAGGGGAAATTTTTTTTTTTTTATGGGTCAAATCAAAGAAAATTATGAGATGAAAACAAATGAAAGAATGCAAAAAGAGAAAACGAGAATGTAAAAAATCATTCCTTAGTTTAACACGCATATCAAAATACTATAGTTTTTCCAATACTCACTGGTTACTAATCTCAAACCCCATTGCTTACATGTAAAGTATGTTTTGCGTGCAGATCAATGTTGCATAAGCTTTCCGTTCGGTCTTAAGGGACCTTTAGTAGCATATTTCTTAGTTTAATCCTAGTTTCTGCATTCCTTTATAATTCAAGGTCTTCAATTCCCTCGAAGGCCAATTAACACCAGCAACCACAACTATTGTATCTTAGGTACAATTAAACAACCATAATTCCCAATTTTTTTTAATTAATCTGCTGCCTTTTAAATACATAATCACACCATCCATGTTGATATGAACAACCCATGATGTGTGTTTTTTCTGTTGAATGTAAATTTTTACTTTTTTGGGTTTTTTTTGTTGAGTTTCTTCATTATTTTTAGTCGGTTATTGTTTGTTTATGCCTAAGTGTTTGGTGAATTTGTATTGCTATTGTATATTTGAGTGTTGGGTATGAGATAAAAATGTAAGCTTTCACATAAGTAAAATACATTTTGCTTCCAGCTTGGCGCGATCATATGGGTGTTTTTTATGATCATCACTTCCAGAAGATAGATTTAGGTAATGCATGTTCAATTTGGAGACTGGCCACTTACATAAAGTTTATATTTCCATTGAAGTGATTTTGTTAGATGTTATACCAAGCAATCTTTTTATGTTATAGCCTACCTCTTTGTTGAGATGTATAGCTTAACTCTTTTTATGTAATTAGTTTCATATCTACCTGAAACTAAATAGGAAGTGCACATGGATTTGATGACTTACATATTTTGGTAGAAAAATCAGAGGCCTCAAAAATCTATGAATTGGGGTTTTTTTTTATTTTTTTTATTTTTTTTATTTGTACTAAGGGAGAGTATTTAATGTGTCTTAGAAGGCCGAACACCTTTACTTTAACTTTCAAATCATCAAATATTCTGTTGTAGAGAACTATGATCAATCTGAATAGAAGATTTTTTTTTTTTTTTGAACAAACGATATTATGGGCTAAGCCTCACAATGGGTTAGCAATAATTTGGTTCAAAATCGCCTTTGGTAATAATCAAATTTAAGATCTCTCACTTACAAGTGAAGAAGAATAATATTAGACCGTAGTATTAAATGACATCTTAATATTGATTGTAGTTTCATTCTTTTGTTTCATTTTCCTTTTATTTATTAGTATTTAACTCTTATCCTAATTCTTTTCTTTGACCCTTTTAATCTCTTTTATTTTTTATTTTGATAATTACCCAAATGAAATTTGTGATTAAATTTTGTAAGATTTTTTTTATAAAATTGAAGATAAAGACTACATGTGTTGAAGATAAATAGCATCTATTTATTTAGAATATTTACAGAGCATCAGTTCATATGTCTAAATAGCATCTATTTATTTAGAATATTTACAGAGCAAAGTTGAAGATAAAGACTACATGTGTTGGGTCATTGGAAGTGAGAATATGGAAGAAGAACAAGTTACAAAAATCATGCCATGGCTTCAATGGTGTAATTCTTTCAACAACAAAAATAATAATAAAGTGGGTTTTAACTTGGTATTTTTTATCCTAATTATATTCCATTTCAATCCCGTAAACCCAGTTGTCTGCATTGCACAGTTACTTTTCATGAAAGAAATTTGTGCCATTGTTATCATTCTTTTGTTTCTCCAGTAGTTTTATGCGCGCAGCACAAGCTAACAACACAAGGGATACAAACGTAAACCGCAGAAGTTTAATGTTAAGAATCCACTAGAGTTTGGGGGAAAACCGAAAAGTTTATTTAACTAATTCTTGAATGTGTATTACAATAGAAGCCAAAAGGCTTAAATAGATTTAAAACTCAACCTTCAAAAAGTTCAGCAAAAGAGACCCGCAGTTGCCACCCTATTACTTAATGATCAAATTGACGGTTTGACTTTGAATGTATGAAATTACGGCTCAAATACAAGTTTTTGTATGAGATTGAAATGTTTTAAAAATATTATACAAGGTTGCAATTACACCAAAACTTGAGAGATAAAATGTAATTTACGCGATAGAAATGAGAAGGGTTTGGGAGGCCGGTTTGAGTTGGAATTCACAGTTGAGATGGTTGTGCCAATTTTGTTCTCTATTTTTAAGTACGGACTATTTAAAAATATTATAAATTTATATGGGTGTCCAAAAAAACATGTAAATTTAATTGAGGTGTCCAAAAATAAAAATTGGGTGTAAAAAAAACCACCTTCTGTAAACAATTTGTGGCCCAACTTATTGACTCGATCCATATAGTACACCCAACATAATATGCGCTTAATCACTTTGAATTTTGGCTATGGAGCTCATCAAGTAAACGGTAAACATCTCATACAAACATTCAGTCCTCAACATAAACATCTCATACTTACATTATCAGTTCTCACCACACTAGAATAAGTAATTTACAAAGTAATTTTTTCTTTTTGGCTCAAGTCTGAGGTATCCCGCATCCTGAATGGTAGGATTAATCTCCAAAGGGCCCGAAAAGACAAAAGGAATTCAGTGCACTGCGACAACAGTCAAATAATACACGTCCTTCTCAAACCAGGGAATCATCCTTGTTTTTACCACCATCATCCTTCAAACCCAAGACCGAGAGCATACTGCATACCTAAAATTCTACCGCATTTCCAATTGACCACTTGCCGTAGTTAATTTATAAACTAGTTAGCTAGTATCACATATGCTAAAAAAGCATGTTTTTCCCGCCATCAAAACGTGTCCGCCTACACTCTAACAAAAAAATAAGTTTAAAAGTGCTTTTGGTTCCCATAACGCTTTTTAAAGAAGCTTAGGTGCTCCTTGCGAAAGCACTTCCAACTCTTTTACTAAAAGCACTTGGATTTTTAACAAAAGTTTCAATGTTTTTCTAATAAAAGTGCTTCTAGAAAAAGTGTTTAGGAGCATAAGTGTTTCTTACAGAAGCACAAAATCAGTCCTAGACGAGCCATCATTCATCTCATAAGCAATCTACAACCAGCAACGACAATTCGAGATTCTCACAGTAACGACATTTCATTACAAGTGACCATAAAAATACATGAAGATCATACACTTGATAAGCAGCAAGCAACAACGCTAAATTTTTCGTTACTCCTTTCGCTAAGGTTGATGCTTACTTCATAATCCGACGATACTTCCAGCAATAATCCGACTCTAAATCCTAATCAACCATTTTAACAATAACCGCTACTCTCTCCTAACACCATGATTTCACAAACTGACTCAACTACTATGTCACAAACCCACAAGAAACAGATCACACACTCAAATCTACCATTTTTTAATACAAATTTGCCAACATGGGTTGGTTTTTTTACCTTTCCTAGCTGCTACAATCACTGTTGTTGTTGTTGTTGCTGCTACGATGGTTACTAGCATTCCCGACCCCCATTAACCCCGCTTTTTCTTCCACTTCCGGTCTTTAACTGAGAAATCTCCACCTGTGTCTTCATGAAAAACTGCAGCCTCTGCAACTCCAACTCCTTGGCAAACTTCATCCTCTGCTTTTCCATCTCCACCACCTGCTGCAGCTTCGCTGTCTCCGCGTGCTCATAAGCCTCGCCAAACTTCAATATCGCCCGAGTCAATTCCCTCATCGAGCTTCCCCACCCTCCGCCTCCTCCTTCTTTCTCTCTACCCACCGCACAAGGCTTTAATCCACCCCCTACCCCCTTCCCCACACTCGCATTGGCATTGGCAGTCCTCCTCCTCTTCCGCTCGAAAACCTCATTATCAATCGAAAAAGGCGACAGCTCCCGCGACTCATCTGAGTCCCATTCCACCAAATCCTTTTGTCTAATCTTTCCCTCCCGTTTCGCCCTATGCCCCAGAAACTGGCTATGTCGAACCCCGACGGGCATTTTCTGGCTATGTCCCGAAAACTCACCACTACCACTACCACCACCACCAGACCCAGGACCCACCTTAGCACCAGAGGGACCAATCAAATGATCGAGCCTCTCATAAAAGGGCCACTTGCTGGGTCCTCCTCCAGCCCCAATCTTCGACTTTTCGAGCTTATACTTCTTCTTCACAGTATCAATCCTATTCTTACACTGTATGTCAGTCTTGGGAATCTTACCGTAGTCCTCCCTGCTACTCACGACGTCCGCCACCTCCTTCCAGTGCTTCTGCTTCAAATTCCCCCTGCTCAACTCCAAGTACCTCCCCCCCCACGCCTCGATCAGCACCGCCGTAGCCCCCTCGCTCCAGCAATCTTCCCTTCCTCCGCCGCTGCTCCGCCCTTGCTGTTTACCCGACGACGGGAGAGCTAGGGTTAGGGTTTTGTTCTGAGACGGCGTCGGTGCCGGAATCTGCGCCGGCGGCACCGCCACCGTCACCGTAATCCGACCGTTCTGCCTCTGCGACGTCTGAGATTGGCTTCCTCCAGACGCCGGTGACAGGATCTCGTCGTCCTCTTCCATCGATGCAACTGCTATCCCGCGCCGATCTGGATCGGTCCGATCTAGATCCAAGACTCGGTGGCAAACTGCGTAGAGGTGCGTCGAATATCACCGATCTGGGAGCTGGGACCGGTTCAGAGGGATTGAGAGTAAGGATTATGGTGGGTGCTACCGTGCGCCGGAGGTCGTACGATAAGAGATATCGGCGATGTGAATTTTAAGATTTTGGGGGTTGGAATGCATTTAGTGCGCGAGACGGAAAAGAGGAGAGAGAGAAAGAGAGAGAAGGTGTTTTGGGTTGACCGGCTTTCCGCGTTTACGGAAAACGTTAATTGGGTGTTTTTTTGTTGGGTTGCATTTACTCGGTTGACGGAAAAAACTGAGGGGGGGGAGAGAGAGGCGTTGGGTGTTTGACGGCGTCCGTCGAGGGGTACAGAACGTGGGGACACGTGGCGAGGGTGGGGGACGGGGCAGTGGGGATGTCCGGATTTGATTGGGTGAGAGGTAGAGTTCCCGTCACCGGCGTCACGGGAGAGCCAGCTTGATAGGCAGCGTGGGGAACTTGGTCCCATTTATCCATACACTGCAATTACCGCTGCGGTCATTCCCTACCTACCTGACCTCTATCTGGCTCGGATTCCCTGATCTGAATTCCGGTGTTCCGGAATTCCTAATAGGGAAAATATTCTTTTGATAAAAGTTAGGGTTATTGGTACACGAACTTGAACATACACAAAGATCAATATTTGTTTGCTTTTTACGCAGAATGAGAATCTTTTCCGGATTTTTTTTTGTGAGAATCTCGAAGATCTTTAATTATCATGTGTTTAATTTCTCTCAAGTCATTAATTTTATCTATTTGATTTAGAGAATTGTTATTAGCATTCAAAAAATTTGGAATGCTAATAACTCGTTTGTTTGATAAGTTTAGAATGAGATTTTTGAAGTGACAATAATAATTCCCTTGATTTAATGATACGATTATATTTGATTAATGTCGTCATGCTGTACAAATAAGAGTTGTACCACATGCATTGAGAGCTATATATGCGTAAACTCGAATTACTCAAACACTGTGAAACAGTGGTAGAGCCAGGATTTTCAAATAAAACGGTCATAATATTAATAAAAAATGTTTTATTAGGCGATTTTGTCAAGCATCTAGTTAGCACATGTCAAGTCCGGCCAACATATGCCAAAAGCTTATGCCAACATATGTTGACAACTACTATTATATGTCGAGGTTTGATGCAGTATATGGTGGAGTAACGTTGAAGACTGCTGATGCTTGTCAACTAAGGTATTTCATCTAACACATGGTGCATACAATAGAATCACACACAAAAAGAGAGAAAAATAAGACAAATATGGTAGAAGAAAAATAGAAGAACTAGGAGAATGAGAAATACATAAAAAAAAAAAAATACACATAAGATTTTTTGCGTTACTAGTGTAAAGAACAACTAATGACCTGGTTAGAATATCATACTCAAATTTCTCTGTGAGAATGTCTAACTATTCACGTAGTTAGAATATCATACTCAAATTTCTTTACTCTCGTCATGCAACTAAGAATCTAAAGTCATACGACATGTCTTCTCTTAACATTAACTCGTTTTTGCGTTAGTGAAAAAAGTTCAAATTTCATTAGCATCAAGAGTTGATACGAAGGAATCAAAGGTATCATTTGTCCAAACAATCCACACAAATTACAACCAAAAGATTAGATGACAAGAAAAAGAAAGAGGACAAAAAGTATCAATTTGTTGAGGGTAATAAAGTAATTTTAGTTGAGTAGTTAAATTGTCAAGCTAGCAAAGCAAAAGGCTGGGCATTCCGATTGGTTGGGAATTGGAATTGCATTCTTCATAATTTAGCTAGTAATCGCTTAATCGGACGGTAAACTGACACTTGCCAGTGACCGCTGGTGATGCCACGATAAGGGAACATGCTCATGTAGGTCATAGGTAAGGCTCATTGGGTGCTTGGACGTTATGAGGCTATCACGGGGCTGCACAGTCAAAGCAGGCTCTCCGGATCCCTTTTTCTGAATTCACTAAATTCGGAGATTTGAACAACTGAAATTTGATTCAACGGTTCCAGACAGAAGTCCACTTTAGAAGTTATAATAACTTTAGCCATTTGATCAAATTTAATGGTCCAAATCCCCAAATTTGATGGATTATGAGGAAGGGATCCATTTCCCTTGTTTATGGGTTTTTGAAGAACACATAAACCCAGTTCACAGAAGGTGATAATGATAACTTGATTTTGTGGTTTGTTTGATAAGTTTATCGGTTTTCAATTTTGCATGTGGCTTAATATCCTAGTGTATAGGGTGTTCAATTTTCACTTATGTTCCCCGTGTTTTGAAACTCCACTATCCCCTAAATTATTGTAAGGGTGATGCTAGGGAGACTAAAATATTAACCCAAATTTACAAACCAAATGATATGTCACTCATAACAAATAAGCACCTTAATCAATTCAATTATCAATAACCATATCATTTGATTTAAAATTTTGATTTCTCTAACAGTATCCTTATTATAAAGTTTTGAACCCTCCAAAGCTAGAATCAAGTCTCTGTAGAGCATGAAACTCCAGTGCCAAAAGAGCTGTGTAGAAAAAACCACCATCACTCATTTTCATCTAGCATTGGAAGAAAAATAACAGCTTAGGGTTTATATGCCTTGCCTTGAATGAAAAATTACTAAAAGTGTATTGCACATCAACGGTTGGAGCACCGAAGTCCACCAAACTACCACATTCATCCCCCTGAATTAGACGTACAATAGTCAGGTAGCTAAAATAATAATCCCACTGGAATGAACCAAGGTCAAATTTGGATCAAATGGATGATTGTGCCACTAAACATTTATGAATTCAAAGTCAGATTGTTGATAGATTTCGAGTACAATTCATATCTTTGGTACATCCTTCTAGTCCATATAATTCCATATCAACTTGGAAGCAGTAAGAGTTATGGGTGATCCTAACAGCTCTATGTGCCACAACAATAAATGGGTTCGGGTTGATTTGGGCGGGCAAAGGATCAACCCAACCCAACCCAATCAATGAACGGGTTGAAATCAGTTGGGTTCGGGCGGGTTATAACTAAAAAAAAAAGCCCACTTGTTCGGGCTTAAAGTTGAGTTGGGTTTGAGCAGGTTCGGGTTGGCCTAACCAAAAGTTGCACCCCTAATTTACACTAAAAAGGATGGGTGGGTTTAGTCTTATTATAGACTAGTAATAATGTGGTTCAAATTCACATTTGGCGAGAATCGAACCTAAGACCTCTCACTTATAAGTAAATTATAAGTAAAGAGGAATACTAATACAACTAGATTGTTGTATTAAGTGGCAATATGGTTCTTTATTAGTTGCTTGTAGTTACAGATTCTTGGATTTAAATAAAATTTAGTAAAAAAGAAAGTAAAGTTCTATTTATACCTCTATTTTTGTTTAATACATCTATATTTTTACACTAAAGGGAGCGAGAGTTCGGTTAAGCCACACAATGGGTAACCTAATTTAGTATCGAATTCGCCATCCACAAGATTCAAACTTAAGACCTCTCACTTTCAAGTAAAGAGGAATACCCTTAGACTGTAGTGCTGAGTGGCATTTACACATCTATTTTTACTTTTCACATTTATTTATTGGAGAATTAAAAAAGGATAAAGTACATTTTACCCCCTCAGGTTTCGGTGCAATTGTAACCTCATACAATATTTTTAAAACATTTCAATTTTATACATTTACTATTATTTTATTTCAATTTCATACAATTGTTACAAAGTCTGTTAAATTAACCGTTAAATGATGATATGACAAATATAGAGTCTTCATTTGTGCTGACGTGGCTGCCACATTTCTGCCACGTTACTAAACACTTAATTAAAAATTTGGAATATTAAAATAAATAATTAAAGAAAAGTAAAATAAATAAAGAAATAAACAAACAAACACAAATCCCCTTCGTCTTCCCCACTTGAGCCCACCCCCTTCTCCCATCCCTCATCACCCACCCTTTTTCCCACATTAATTCTCAAACCCAAAATTTGCAAAAAATTACTCACACAATGAAGACTTTCTTCAATTCGCAAATGGGTTAGCAGCGGGTTCAGATAACGGTGGAACTGAGTTCAGATTTGAGTTCTTAGAATTACGGGTCGTGTGACAGCCTGTCCCGAATTAATCGTACCGTAGGTGTGAAATGATGATAATGCCCTTGGTGGGTATTTGCCATTTTGGTGTGTTGTTTTGTTGTTTTTGGTGGTTGACTTTACAGAACACATACATACACCTATACTATACACTCATGTGACTCCCTCTCTCTTCTTTCTCTCGGATTTTCTTCCATTTCCTTTGCAAGTGTATGGACGAACTTCAAAACCAACCTTTCACGCACGGATCAACATCTAGAAGGTAAGATTCGAACTCCTTGCAAGCTCCTAAGTTCATCCATACCACTTTTAGAACTTGAAACCCTTGAAAACCCTAGAACCCGAGAACCCAATTTTCATGCACTGTTCCTTGCGAAGGTTTCAGTGGATTTTAAGGTCTTAGGGAGTTTTAGAATACTCTCACGAAGCTCGGGGAACAAGTTTGAAGGATTTTGGACTTCGAGATAGCAAATTCTAAGGTTGGCCGGATTTTGCGAAGTTTCTCCGGCGAGATTCCGTGAATTTCAGGGCTTGAAAGTGGTAAGATTTTGTTCTACTTGTTGTAAGCTTCATTTTGGTACCAATTTCATGGAATTTGGTTCAGAAATGAAGAAGATACGAAATTTTGAAAATTTTCCAGTTTCCTGCGAGAATTCGTGTTGCAGATGGCGGCAGCCGATGAGACTCACCGGAGAAGACAAGGAATATTCCGTCAACTTTGACGGAATATACTAACGGCGTCAGATATATTTAATGGTATATTCTATTTTTGGACGGAATATTCCCTAACACCATTAGGGTTACCACATGTGTGCCAGGCACGTGCCCGCGCGTGGCTGGTGTGTGGCGGCGCGTGGGAGGTTGGAAATTTTTTTTTAAAATATGGGGTTGTTCGTGAGGTTGAGTAGATCACATTGGTATATCCAAACACCTCATTTGCGCATTGTATGAGAAGTTATTACCTAGTTTTGGTTATGTGCTTTAAATTGACGTTTTTATAGTTGTTTCGCATATAGGTGAGACCTATCCTGAGGACGAGCGTAGTCACTCGAGGCAAGGGGGTTACAACTCTTCCACATACCAGTGAGTGGGCTTTTGGTTTTCTGTATATACCTATATACTTGTGGTTTTTCCTAGAAAATGATATGGAATGTTTATATGTTTTAAATGCCATGCATAGTGTTTGCCTATTTATTTATGCATTAGTAGTTGCATATATGTATGTTTAGTGCTGCAGATGCACAGGTAACTGCCAGGTAAGTTTATGGTTTATGATTGTGAATTAGTAGTTATATAAGATGCATAGAGAGCTCAGAACCTACACTCCCGGTGTTAGTGCTCCTTGTCGTACAGACCACTATAGGTGGTTCCAACTCGTAGGTGACCCGCGATTATTCGCCCAGTCTTCACGTGATCATAACACTTAAGCGTATTTATTTACAGCTAGTCCTGTTGTACATACCACTTTAGGTGGTTCCGACTCGTGTGCAAGTATAGTTAATGAGTTGGGGATTTGAGCTCCAGATTCAACCGTACGGGTCATGTTAGGTGACTCCGGCTGACATGTTACTTGCATTAATTGACATTACCTGGGTTACTTACAGTTTATGTGGAGGCATTTGACATGGCATATTTCTGAACATGTTTTTGATATATGTGTATATTCTATTTTCTGGGAAATTAGAAAGGTTTTACGATAAGGGGTTAGAACTTTTGATAAAGAAATGATTTTGAAAAGCTTTGTTTTTACCCACTCACACTTTCTGTTTTGCGCCCCTCCAGGTTCTAGTTAGAAGCAACTTTGGTGGTCATGAGGACTTGACGATGGTTCTGACAGAACATCACAAATGTAGGATCACCTTTGGGTGTTGTGTAATTAGTATTCGTTCTTCTGGACTGCACTTAGGCTTTCTGTGCTCTGATTATGTTTATCTCACTTAGTCTCACACTAGTGTGTTACTTTAACTAGTTTATGTTGTAGTTTGGTTTTTATTTATTCGTACTTTTATTATTTATCTTTTGCTTCCGCACTATGCACATGGCTATGTCACCCTCACGTGACGGCCAGCATGCCTTGATTCCGGTTGGGGTGTGTCAAGTCGGGCAGGTCCAAATCAAGTAATGACGACATCGAGGTTCTATCGTGATGTCGGTGCGAGACTTCTGTGCTCCATCTCCATCAAATTTTGAAGGCTGCCGAGAGTTCTATGCACAACGGTGCTCTCGTCGGAGTCTAGATTCGTTCGACTGGTGCACATTCATTCGTTGGGGTCTTGTCGGGGTCCCGGTTCTTGTCGACAAGGGTGTCCAAGAGGAATTTGAATTTTGGGTTAAATAAAGGTGAAGAATTAATGGGGGAAGGGGTGGGTGATGGGGGATGGGAGAAAGGGGTGGGCTTGGGTGGGGAACACAAAGGGGAATTTGGAATTTTGGGTTAGATGGAGGTGTATAATTCATGGGGGAAAGGGTGGGTGAGGGGGGATGGGAGAAGAGGGTGTGTGAGGGTGGGGAAGAAGAAGGGATTTTTGGGTTTTATTTATTTTTTTATAATTTTCTTTAATTAATTATTTTAATATTCTAAATTTTTTACTAAGTGTTTAGCCACCTAGCATAAATATAGCAGTCACGTCAGCACAAATGAGAACTATATATTTGCCATGTCATCACTTAACGGTTAATTTAACATACTTTGTAACGGTTGTAAGAAATTGAAATAAAATAATAGTAAATGTGTTTGTACCATACTTGACCAATCCCGAAACTACTAAGCACCAGTCAACAGCATAGCGTCAAGGACCCACAAGACTTTTCTCCAACTAGGAGGCCAATCACAACACAACACATGTCGGTATCAGAGGCCAATCATAGTGCAACACGTGTCGATATCAGAGGCCAATCACAACACGATACGTGTCAATGTCAAAACAAAGCTAGAAACTCTCTTCTATAAAAGGGGATCATTCTCCCACAATAATCCCTAATGTCATTTGTACTAAACTATTCACTAGAACTCACTAAAAGAGAGCTTGAACCTATGTATTTGTGTAAACCCTTCACAACTAATGAGAACTCCTCTACTCCGTAGACGTAGCCAATCTGGGTGAACCACGTATATCTTATGTTATTTGCTTCCCTTTCTCTATTCATTTACATACTTATCCACACTAATGACCAGAGCAACCTAGCGAAGGTCACAAACTTGACACTTTCTGTTGTACCAAAGTCCTTGCCGATTTTGTGCATCAACAAAATGTATGAAATTGAAATGTTTCAAAGATGTTATATGAGGTTGTAATTTCATTGAAATTTAAGGGGATAAAATGTAATTTACCCATTAAAAAAGTTTGGCTTTAAATCATCCGTCAGGGGCAGGCTGGAATTGAGGTTTTTCTATTAGCGCATGTTGGGCTTATGTGAAGTGCCCTGTAGGGTGTAATTTTGGTCCTTATTATTAATAAATTGTTTATTTTATTAGTATTTTTTTTTTTTGAACAAACAATAATTTATGCACTAAAGGGTGAGAGACTGCGCTAAGTCTAATAATGAACTAGTAATTATGTGATTTAAATTCGACGATAATCGAACCTAAGAGCTCTCACTTGTTTATTAGGTATTTTTTATTAACTTTTTTTTTTAATCTTAAGGGCTTTTCATTAAAACCCTTTAAAAAATCGAAGCTAAAAATTTCGAGTGCATGAATATATGCCTTTAATTACTTGAGCTGCAAATTATCGTTTACTTTTAAGTGCTTTGAATCTAACTTTAAGATGATAGCATGGACTTTAATTATGTTTGCCTGAGTAGAGTGACCATCGATGTTGCCTTTAAAACTCGAAAGTCGACAGCAATAAGGTAGCTCACAATTAGCATGATTTGCTATTGAGTTAGAAACTCCTAGACTTTGATTCCCGAAGCAAAATGGCTTACCTACGATGGGATAAATTCTTTGGTCCCGTAAACCGCATGGATTGTCCGGCAAAACACACTAGGTGGAAGTAAACGTGGAGAGGGTCTTTGGAACGACACCTGGATTTGGTATGGTGTAAGGGAAGTGTTTTATGTCTAGGTTCAGACGGATACGTGGTCTGGTTGTCGGATCTCATAATTTCTCCCAAATGTGGGGGTTGGTGGTGCCGGAATGTACCAATTCCCATATTGTCTCACACATGACGAGATATAGAATATGACTTTACATAGCGTGCAAGAAAGAAAGATGACTTACTGAGCTTGAGCCTTGATGACTATATCCTCTTTTGTCTGAGGACTTCAATGTAACCCAGTCTTCTTGACGGGGGTGAAGCGATTTTCGTACTAACATTTTTCTCCTCATGCTTTTCGTTTAGGATTGAATAACTCAAAAAGAATTCAAGAACAAAAATAAGGTAAGTAGTGCAAAAAAAATAAAATAAAACGGAAATGTGAAAGTCAATACCCATAAGATATTCAACCAAATTCCTGGCACAACCAAATTTCATCAAGTTGCTTCTTTAATTAGTTTCTGAAGCGTAAAAGTAGCAATATAGAACGTGCTACAAGAATGGCATAGCTCCATTTGCTTCCTCAGCAAAAATTGTCCTACTGTCTCCTTCCTATCAAAAGAATTCTATTCTATGTGGCCTTGGCATGCCTATCAACAGCAAAGTTGCGCGTTGCACTCGGCAGTTCAAGGCATATTCCGTCAAGTTCTGGTTTTGCAACCATTTGACAACCCAGACGAGACCTGCAAATGAATATCAACTTATATAGAATTCAGAATTCATATTTCAGCTACTACTTTGACATAATATTCCCTGCAGATTAATTCCAAGATATAGGGGACTTACGTCTCTGTGAGCCCGAAAGCAAGATCCAGCATGTCATTTTCCTCATCAGTTGGATCTTCAAGTTTATTGTAGTATTCCATATCCTAACCAAGAGTTCCAGAAGCTAGCTCAGATGAAAATTTTAGTGTGAGGAATGGAAGTTTTCAAGGCAACTTTCACCGGATACTAACGAAACAGAAATCAGTTCATTTTGCATGTCTCCTTGTATCCAGTGAATATTGCCTTCCTATTATGATTCTTCGCCTGCTAACATCAGGTTTCAAAGTACATACTCTCACAATCACATGACATGTCGAACAAGCACACGATCCTTCACATGCTCCTAAGATCACATTAAAACCAACTTGTTAGAGATAGACAAAAGAGATAGCCAAACTGTTCCACAGTTGATCAACTCCATTCAATCCAGCCAAGCCTTGGTTTTAATCACATAAGTTCAATTTCCAAGTTCATCTTATCCATTCAATTCTAACAAGCACTTTAATAGTCTCATAATAAAACAATCTTGAAGGGCAAGCTCACTCATCAACACCACTAAAACAAAATTGCAAGGAGTTACCGGGGTCTATATTCTACATAGAGCTCAGAAAAGTTTTTAATAAAAGTTAGGATCCTACTAAAACAAGAGGAAACAAAGTGGAATGCACAAAACATCAAATGACATGCTAGAGAACCTTCAAGTTCTATGTCATTTTCATGAGCAGCTTCTAGCATGGACATTCCAACAGGAACCTTAATATGCTTCTCCATCTCATCCTTGTCAACAAACGTGACAGAAATTCTGCAGATTTAAACAGAAGGTTAAAGAAATCTACAAAAAGATGCAAGCGTTCCAATAACACAGATATTTAGTTGCAGGATAGGATGAGAGCTCATCTTTAATGAAATAAGCCAAATACGGGAATTCTCTCCAAATTGTTCGCTGATGATTGAACCAATATGTAAAGAGTTGTTGCTACAAGTTCAATTTTTATGTGAAAAAAAAAAGCAACTTACTCTTCTACTTTTTTATCCCCCTCCTCATGAGCGGTTGTCGTAGAGAAAGTTTGATGCTTCTGAAAAAATAGAGTGAGATTTTGACGGGTTAGTCCAAAAATTGAAAATGAAACAAAGGCCCATTGAAGAAAGTTCATTAGGAAGCTAACCGGAGTATGGAAAATATCACTGTAAAGTCCACCGAAGTTTCCTGTCTTTGGTGAAGGCTTCAATGGACCTGGCAAATTCATATCAGTTAGTTCTGAATTGTTTTTAAGATACCAACTTAAACTACAATTTAAAATCACAAGAGAACCTCCGCTACCTTACTGGAATCATAAGAGAACCTCCGCTTAAGCAGTAAACTAATTATACAGTTGTAACTTAGTTGATTTAAAAAGACACCAATAAACTAAAACTATATGTTATCATGTATAAAACTTGAAACATTGAACAACCCATCATTCATCCCAACGATCCAACATAGCAGACATCAGTCTCCTGTCACACATATCTAGCTACATGTCAAACAAGATCATTCCTTGTGCAGCATTACCTTAGCATTTACCACAACGATTTCACTCCCACCACCTTAGGGCATTACAAATTATATATTAATTACAGTTTGGATATTTGGTAATAAACAACAGTTCAATAAAAGTTTCAATGTCAATGTAATTAACACCATATTAAGCTGAGAAATGAGCATGGAAGAAGTTAATGTTGAATTTTAATAAGGGGCTGAGACTATTGGAAAAGCAGAATAAAGATAGACCAAAAATGAAAAAAATTCACAGAACAAAAACCTTTTGTTACATGGTTGATCATCTGAGTTCTGACCGCGGATAGTCTAGAAACAAGCATGGTCGGCAGGAATCTCCCAGAAGCACCTGGGAAACATGAACAAATGAAGTATTACAACATGAACCACAACGAATAAAAACCGAAACAGTTTCGTACGTCTTTCATACAAAGTAACTCTGAAAAGTAGAGAACTTGGTTTGGTTTATGTCATTGGAAGAAAAAAAAGAATTTAGTACGAATTTGGAGGAAATTCGGTATCAAGATTGAGAAGGAGACTTAAGCGGCATTAACACAAACAGATGGTTAGCGCCCGAAAGGAGAATGTGAAACCATATATACACACACACATATACGAAACGTAAATCTTAAAAAGTCTCGAGACAGAATCAACCATAATCTGCATGAATCATTCAAACACAAAGCTTATTCATTTTTGGAAAGAAACGGAAGCATGGTGCATGGTCGACGGACCTCCGTGATCTTTTTGTCAGCGGCAGAAGTCGAGCGTCTGTGGGGCACAAGAAAGTCACCAAAGCAGATGTATGTCGTTGTCGAACCCAAGACACCCCGCTATTAGCTGAGATTTTACAATTTTGGTCTTTCGAGATTTTTATTTTTATTGCAAATTATATTTTATGCTACTTTAAATAAAAAGAAAACAAATGAAAAGAGTTTGAAAACTTTGAGTTTTAACGACAAGGAAAAAAATAAAGGGTAAAGTGAATAGTACCATGATTGACTTTTTAGTGTAAAAATATGATTTTTCGTTAAAGTGAACAGTACCAGGATCTTTTCGTTAAGTTTCCTTAAATAAATAGCAGGTAATAATGGCTTGTACTGGTGTCTAGTTTTTTTTTTCTTTTCTTTTTCCTGAAAAGGGGGAACAATTGATGGTAAGCGACATTTATCCATTCATTTCTGGTCCGAAGAGGCTATGAGAAATTTCACCCTGCCTGTGGCCAAGGACGGATCCACATAGGGATCTGGGAGGTCCTAGGACCCGTCGGCGATCCTAAATCTCTGCTAGAAATTTTTCGGGGACCCCTCATACTCAAGCATGAGGTCTGTGCAGGTTGCAGTGGCTGTTTTCTTCTCAGAGAAGATGACCGCACACGGAGAAGAAAGAAAATAGGGACCCTTCCAGCCTCTCTCCTCCTTGCTTCTGCCATGGTCTCATCCATCGGTGCCACCCACTTCTCCTCCAACCTTTCTCTGTCTCCTGGCAGGGCAGTACATAAGTCCAAATTCCCCCCAAATTATTTCAACCACCATAGTAATTTTTCTTATGGGTGAAATTTCGTACATAAGGTTAGTAAGATGGATATGATTTGTCATGGGTTGGTGAAATTTGGGGGTGGATCTGCCATGGCTTCGGGAGAATGGGGAAGGAGGCGGTTGGTGGAGGTATGGTAGCTGTGTTATTAGTGAGAGAGAAGATGGATGTTTGGAAACTAGTAAAAGAGAAAAATGGTGTGTTTGGTAAGAAAGATAGTGGGAGTTTGGGGAGAGTTTTATTTGACCTATGTTTTAAATTTAGTAGTCCATATTAAATAATCAACAACTTAGGTACTCCTTATTAACTTATGAAACCTCGTAATGGACGCTTGAGTTATGATTTTATAATTTGTAATATTGTTTGGCATGTGATTTTTGACCTTTATTATTGGGACCCCCCGAGTTTAAAATCCTAGATCCGCCACTCCCTGTGGCCACAGTAAAGCAGACTCATCAGCTTAGAGCATTGAACCCAAGACCTCCCATTTTTTTTTTTTGGTTATTGGAGAGCTGTAATCCGTACCTTTACCACTAAGCCACTTAAATTAGAGGTGGACACAGTTTGGTCTGATACAATTTAGACCTCAAATCGCTACTAGACTAGTACATCACTATTTGATTTGACCTGGTTTTTTTTTTTTTTTTTTTGAACTGAAACTGGGATTAACCAGGGCACAAGGCCAGCAAGAACAACAAAAGCCGACAAAGGCTGACAAAGAGAAAGAACAAGTAGCGACAACACAGGATTACAAACAGACGCATCCACAAATGGCAGAAGTGTCATCTCACAAAACAAGACAAAAGCTACATAGCCGGGAGGCACAGAAGACCATCCTTGTTCAGAATTCTCACAAGAGAAGATGGGGGTCTTTCGACCCAAGCCAAGTCATGCATCTCCGATTGAAGTTTGAAGCAACGAAGTCTGCCCCAACATTTGTTGATCTTGAAGCCCAAGACCAGGAGCAGGATTGGAAAGTTTTCCCCACCACACGAATTATACTAAGATTGGGAAGATTTCCTAAGCACAGCTCATCGAACAATCTTTCAAACATGTGATGACATTCTTCAAATTCGACTTAATCACCACCTGAGCAAGATTCAACTCTTTTGCTAAGCAGCACCCGTACAAAATTGCCAAGGATTCGACAATAGTCACATTAGAAGCCAAAATCATCGCCTTTTTATTACTATACACCTGGAACCAAAGTCCCGCACAACCAAACCCACCCAAGCCACAGACGAACCAATCTTCCAGCTCACATCTACATTGATCTTTGTCACAGGATTGGGAGAGGGAGACCACGGGGTCATCCTATCAGGTATGGAAGGGATCGGAAGGCTGCCTTTTCCATCCACAAATGTAGTAGCAGAAAATGCTTCCCACGCACAAGTCAAAGCATGTATGGTTTGAGAAAGGGCGGGGTCCCTACATTTAAACACAGCATCATATTTAGCCTTCCAAATAAACCAACAAGAGAAGGCCACCAATGATAGAAACCGGTTTTACACTCCTTCAAACCCAAGTTCAGCTTTAAGAGGGAAGACAACCATAAATCCAAGATTGTAACAGATTCTTGGTCTATACGAAGACTGAGAGGCCCACCAAACCAAATCAGCTAAACACATGGGCAAAGAAGAAGAAGATGTTCGATCGTAGAGAGGGGAAACAACACATCTCCTTCTAAACAAATGAGCTTTTGTTGCAATAGCCCCTTTAAACATCTCCAAACAAAATTCTTAATTTTGGGGGAAACCTTTAAACTCCACAATCCACTCCACACCACATTCTCAATAGTACGAAAGGAGGATGGATGACCAAACCGTTCCTTTGGGGATGGCCTATAAACCCATATGTACCCAGATTTTACTGAATATATGTCATTTTTTGCTGCAAGCCAAATAAGCCGATTCGGGGCTTGTGAGTCATTTACCTGAAGCATGGCAATGACATTCCCCTTAACCACAGAGACGATATCTATGATGTCATTTAACCTCCACAACCTTGAAACCGGATCAATAATCTCGGCCACTACCTACGATCTATCCACCTCCGCCTCCCCCATAGGGTTTGGATATCCATTCATCACACCCGAGACCCAATTATCATCCCAAATCCTAATTGAGTTTCCACTCATAACCTGCCATCTAGTCCCTCGGATAATAAGGTCCCTTCCTTCCAGTAAGCTTGAGCATGCCCATAACGCCCACCGCCCTCTACTTAGAATTAAGAACGAGTCATAAGGGAAATACCAGTCCTTCAACACTCTTGCCCATAAAGAATTCAGTTTAGGGATTAGACGCCAACACTGCTTGGCAAGAAGTCCAGTGTTAAAGTCCATCAGGTTCTGAAAAGCCCATCCCACCATCACCTTTGGCACAACCCATTTCTTCCCAATTCACCCAATGAATGCCCATCTCTTTATTTCTATTCCCCCACCAAAACTTAGCAAGGGATAACGTCAATCTCTCTACAAGGACGAGTTGGTAGCCGGAAAACATTCATTGAATATGTTGGAATCGCCCGAGCAACCGCCTTGATAAGCACTTTGCGGCCAGCCTGAGAAAGAAATTGTTGCTTCCACCCCATTACTTTTGCTAAAACCCTCTCCTTTATGTATGCAAGAGCATCGCGCTTTGACCGACCCCAGATCGTAGAAATGCCTAAATATACCCCTGGATCATCAATCTGTGGCATATCAAGAATATCACACAAAGCATGAATAAGTATTGCAAGGAGTATTTGCATTAAAATAAACAGTAGACTTTTGCAAGCTGACTTGTTACCTAGAGGCATGTCAGTAAGCCCTTAGCAGGTTCGAAATATTCCGATAGTTGTCTAGAGTAGCATTTAGGAACACAAGTGTGTCATCGACAAATAACAAATGGGTAAGCTTAGGCCCGTTCATACTCATTTGAATGCCATCTTAATCATCCAGGAACCCAAGATCAGCAAGCCTTCTTATCATCTGAGAAATCACCTTAGGTTATAAACTTAACTATGAGTGTAACATAATCAAACGAATTCATAGTTATCGAACCATGCTCATCCTTTTAGTTAAGACTTCTACTCTTCTTATACCAAGTCAATAAGGCTTCGTTTGGAATATAGAATGAATTGGAGTGGATAACTGTAAATTAAAGGTATCGTGAGAGGAGAAATGAAATAATTATGTCCAACTAGGATTACTTAGGAATAAAACTTATCTATTTCAATCCTCTCCAAAATGATAGGATTACAAGGGATGAGTTTTCTTCATGCCTAGTCCTCTTCTAATTCCCTCCAAATGAAATATCGTTCACTTCTACACTTCAATAAGTTATTCATTCTAATCCAACATACCAAACCAGCCTAAACTATCAAATTATGTTAGTCTCTTGCCCAAAACATAAACCCAATTAGTTTAGAATCAAAAGTTGATGCAAAGGCAGATTGAATATGAATTCTTTTTACCTTCTACATATTCATCTCAATTTTTGATCGTTGGATAAAATGAATTGAAGAAGATCAAAGGATGGAAATTAACAAAAGGTGTGTGGGAGGTAAAAATAGGTGTGTGGATAGCACAACCCTTGTAACAAAGTTTAGCTTAAGCTTATATGTTGTCTTTGACGAAGGGCTTTACTGAGTCCACCTAAAGCCAGCTTTACAAGCACAAGAGACACAGTTTATGGTATTATCCGCCAATTACATGGTCATTACGATATGATTTATTGTAATTATCGACAAAACCCCTAGACATTTTTCATGTATCTCTGCATTATATATGAAGCAAATTACAAAACCTATATGCCTATACGCATTGTAAGAACAAGCTGTTATCGTTATTATTCTTCTTGTTTTACATAATTATTCAAGCTTCCAACTCTTGATCATGGCTTCTTTTGGTTCAATTTCACCAATCTCTGTTGCCACTCTACCTTACACCGCCAAGGGCAGAAGCACAACTTGCCAACTCAATGGATTCTCTAGAATTGTAAGTGCCACGAATTTTGCAAGAATCATAGATTATTGGGTACAGGCTGTCGTATGTCACACTATGTGGGAAACTCACATGCATGGATCTGTTTATTGTGAGCAGTTGCGACAAGCCGTGCATTCCACAGTTTATGAGCGAGAATAGATATGTATTTGTGAGCAGTTACGACAAGACGTGCATTCCACAGTTTATAGAGAGACCGAATTTTCACTAATTGTATGATTTGATTATTTTCAATGCAGGAAGGGCCAGTGGTTAAGGGGCTAAGACTTGTACCAAAGATCGCGATCACTAAGGCAGCAGAAGATCATTTGCACTCCCTAGTTGCACTAAGACTACAATCTCATGTGCCATTGTAAACATATTTACATATATTTCTGCAAATATCTATTTTAACTTGGCTATCTATAGTAATTTTACACTTGCTTTCTCTTGCATCTTATTTTTTCTCCTTTTTTTTTTTGTTTGTAATTTCTCATGCGATAACTTCCATTAACACATGCATCAGAGTTATTAGTTATAAGCTCTACCGAATGCCATCAGAAATGTATGTAGTTACTTGAAACATTTTTTGCGGTACACTTTATCCGTGCTTATTCTGTGTATGTTCTTTTAATCATATCTCTAATCGGTGCTTAACTAGAATAAGCACTTATCTAGTTTGATTACCTTGTGCAGGCTCAACCAGAGACCCTGCTGACTGTGCAAAGCACAATTGCCAAGCAACTTTCCATTGATGAAAGCACTGTGCTTCCCGAAACAAAATTTGTCGATTTGGGGGCGGATTCTCTCGACACAGTATGATGCTCGATCTTCAGACTTTCTCTAATTACTCTATAGTTTTCTTTTTCTTTTTCTTTAGCTTTAATTGGTGATGAGTGATGTTTTGGCAGTTTTGCATAATATATCATAACATGTTAAATCGATTAGCTATGACTTGTAAAAAAGTACTAATAATTGTAGTGTTCTTCATATAATTTCCACACAAAATATAAGTAATTTGTTTCAGTCCGCTATATCGTAACATTCAAAAAAAATTGTACCACTTAATTATTAATTATGACTTTTATCATGTAACTTATCGTTAATCCTATATATATATATATATATATATATATAATGAGTAAAAATGAGGTCCTTGGGGTTAGGATTAGCCAAGTGGTGAGATTGTGAGAGAAAATGATCGAAATTGAGTTAATTAAGAATAATATAATTTATTGCTTCGAACGCTTCTAATGTAACCAAGTCTTATGCTCATTAAGTCATATAACTAATTCAGAGATAATTAGGTATTGACTTAGTTGGAACCCTCTCTAGTTGATGGTATAGTGTATAGATTAATCACCCATTAATTTGACGTCAAAGACCAAATATTCATATGCTTGATTAATGTCACCGATCTGTTCAATATTTTACTTTTTGTTCAATTATTTATTTCACTCTCTGCACATAAATATCTGATCAATGGAAAGAAAATGAAACAGGTTGAAATCCTGATGGCTTTGGAGGAGAAGTTCGGTGTGTCCGTCGGAGAAGGAGGAGCTGAGAACATCGCAACCGTTCAAGACGCTGCTGATCTGATTGAGAAAGTGAAATCTGGTTCAACCTAGGGACCTCCAGAGTTGATATAAAGAAAAACCAATACCTTGTTTCTCAGTCAAGTTTTGTTCCTTTTTTCCCCCTTCATTTTCCATTTAGATTAAGTTAAACTCGAATGGGGTATAGGGTTCGAACAGCAACACTCTTGAATATTCAAGATGTCAATTTTCATAACTATTGTGTGTAATCCACATAAGAAGTTTTACTCAAAGCCAGAATATTTAATCCTGAATGTTTGAATATTATGTTTGGTTTACAATATTATACAATAAACACAGCAGGAAAAACATTGCACTTTGAAAATAGCTAATTATTAATCCCACACTTCTATATGCATGATGCGTTCCCACACTTTTATATGTATGTTGCGTTAAATTGTATGGGTTCATTTGATAACCATTTGTTCTTTATTTTTTTTGCTTGAAATATGAGGAAACTAACTACCATGCTAACAAACAATGATGAAAATCAAAATTTAAGAGTATACTTTAAGTTAATTATTAAGCTCCAAATTTAGGAGTTTCATGAAGGGGAGGATTCAATACACAAATCCATATGTACAAAGATCAGATAAAAATACAAAACAAAACTTGAAGATCACATGGAAACATGAAAATATATAGGTGAAATAGCAAACCCTACTTCAAATCCTCCATAATCTCCAAGGAGCATCGGTTCCTCTGCTGTTCCTCGTCAGTTGAACCGTCTTATTATATGTAGTAGTACGTACTTAGATAATTACATCTATATACTTGTATATGCATCAAGTTCCCATAAAGGTAAGGTTCTCTATGTACAATGGTGTGGAGCCGCCGGCCGATACTTTAGCAAAATCTTCTTCACTTCCTCTCTCAACGATCCAAAGCAGTAATTACCATCCTGTAATACACATAAATAAGAAATAATAAGGGGGGTTAAAGTATAACTAGTATTTGTTAAACAATCTTCTCCTCGGATATTAATGCATCGATTATCTACAAAAGAACCTTGGTATTTTGTGAGACCTATATAAGGAAGACTGTCAAGTCTGCACGTTATATTATCAGACTCAATCTACATGTATTTTGAATGCATGGTGACGTTTGATAGTCTGACAATATAACATATCAGATTATTTAACTACCCTACGCATATCTAGCCCAAGGGTAAGAGTACCAAATTCTTTTCCTAGATGGTCCCAAATTCCTAATCTTGTTTTCAATTGGCATTGACTTGATCAGTTCTTAATCTAGTGAGAATTATCTAAACCAAATGAGATATGCATGCTTCTTCAAGTTGACTCCGATATCTACCGGGGTTAGCTATAGAAGCAAGGATATATATATATGCATGCTTCTTTTGATTCACTATCATTCTAAACATAGCTAACACTTACCAATCGTAACCAGTCGGACTTCTAGGTTCGGCGCGTGTCAAAGCATCAGCAGACGATTTCCTCCTTGTTAATTTCTTGAAATTCCTTGCACCTGGTGTTCCAGCTGCACGTAAAATCAAAGGAATACATAGACATAAACAAAATTAAACATATAAATATCTCACAAAAAAGAGAGTTATACATTTAAGAATATGATATCTATATCCAAGCAAGTTGGTCGCAACAGGGGTGTAGTATATTTACACTCGTTGTATCTAACAATTTTTCCATGCTAGACAAATATATCCATATTTCCACAAATTTGCATATCGATATCTACCGATACGATATTTTAAAAATTAGAATTACTAGTAGCACACCAACTAATTCTGTTATGTCTTTTAAGGCATATCAAATTTATCACGGTGTCAATTCATGTTGTTTGTAGTTAATTTAGAGACTATAAAATAGATAACTTACGGGTTCTTGGAGTTCCTGGTGTGGTTGGGGACTCTGAGGGGGAGCCGGAATCAGGTGAAAGGTTTCCAAGGGTGGACGAACTAGTCCTAAGAATAGTAATGCTCCGAGTGACCGGAACCTCATTCGCAGCCATTGGCGAAGAGGACGGGATAGACATGGAGTCGTACTTTCGGAGCTTACCGAGGCCGGATTCAGGTGCCGGTCCGGCGAGTGTTTCATCCCAAAGCTTGTGAAGAAAACCCATGATGACTTTTTTTTTAATTTATTCTAAAACTAATTGTCTCTCTGTAACAACCGACGAAGCTGGCCGTGTGATGTACCAATGAACGTTGTTAGTGTAGGTTCGTGACCCAAGCTATACGACTGTTACAAAGAGATTGGGAAAACAAAGCAAATGAGAGAGAAGATGTGAAAATTAATACGTAGAAAGGAAGGTCTTTCTATGAACACAAGGTGTCTCAGGGTTCTTATAAAAAGGCTTTGAGACTTGAGAGAGAGAGAGAGAGAAAGAGAGAGAGAGTCGGAGTTGAGGTGGTGATGGCTTAAGCTAAATTCAGTAAAAGAGCAACCGGCTAGAATTGAGGTGGTGGTGGCTTAAGCTAAATTCAGTAAAAGCAACCGGCTAAAATGGCTTCATTACTTTGGAGCCATCCAATTTGCTTCTGTTTTTTTTTTGAACTTATTTGAGTAACTACTATATTGTTTGGCGTTAAGGGGGCAATACATGTAAGGATATCCAGTAATTTTGAGTGATGCTATTTTCACCTCATCTCACTCTCACAGTCTCACTCACCTGTTTTTTCTCGTTCTTTCAATGTCTTTATTGTAAGGATAATTTCCTTACTAACTCACTACTTAACTCTTATCTATTTTTAAATATATTTACATATATTTGTTAATTTTGTCTTACAATAGCCAAACAGGATTCACTTCGATCTAGACTTACACCGCTCCATCCAATACTTGTTCTTCCATTTACAATAAGAGGTATTTGTTGATTTATCCCGTGAACTTGTATGTAGCTATCAATTTTTTTCTTGAACTTTAATTTTAGTCGATTACCCCCTTGAACTTTTTCAATTAGCAAATTTCTCCCTTGAACTTGAAGTTTAGCCGATTACCTCCTTGAACATTTATAAATAGTTAATTCCCAATGGCTTTAGATTTTAACAAACTTTCATTCAATTTTTGATCCTTTATACCCTTATACAGTTGTCATGTGTTGTTTTCATAATCAAAATGGATGGAAAATTGAATAAAATCTAACACCAGAAAGAAAATTGGCTATTTATAAAAGTTCAATAGGTAATCGAGCTAAAATTATAGTTAAGGGAATAGCTAATATAAGTTAATGAGTAATAGCTACACTAAGTTAGAGAAATTGGTAAATAAACAAATATGCCTTGTAATAATGTATCTTAATCATACAAACGCATAATATGTGCCTTTTATCTGCTTTATTATTATCTAAAGATTTACAAAAAATTTAAAAATAAAACATTCAATAAAAATAATTTAATCATATTCATATGAATCAAACAAATGAACAGATTTTTTATTTTTTTTATTTTTATTTTTTATAATAAAAGTTGCATTCTCAAAACAATGAAAAGTAAGCTTAAAAAAATTGAAGACAATATAGTTAACCCACGTAGAATGAGAAAGATGACAAACTCATGCAGCGAGCCAAATTCTGGGAAGCCAAGCAGAATCAAGCCACGGATAGAAAAGATTGGAGATCGTAATACTGGAAACAGGATAACTAGGTCAAGTGGTTCGACAAGTGTCCCATCCTTTTTAAAGATAGCTTTTACACGTCACTGGATAAGCTTGAAGACAATCCAGATCCACCAAACACTGAACTGTTGAGGTGTTCTGTGGGTCCACCCTGTGTCACGTTACAAGGATGGTACATCGCCCTCCCTGAGCTGCTGCAAGCTTGAAGACAACAATCTAGGTCACGTTAAACCCTAAATCAAATTTCCCAGAAAAGAGACCCTGAATTCTGTCTAGGATTGGATTAGACTCAACAACTCATTAGATTCAAAATATATTAAGTAACAAAAGATAATTATGTTCTTCCCACTGCACTCAAGTTTGAAACTTCTTTTGCATAATTTAAAATTAATTTAGTGTGTAGTACCCTGCCTACATAAAAAAGAAGAGTGTAGAATATTAATGGAAGGGTCATGTTTAATAATTGTGTTTATTGTCTTTTAGGTAAGAAATTAAGAATAATGTTTCTTTTTAACTTGTAGAACTGTGGACATATTAGACTCGTATTGAAACATTTTGAAGTAAAAAAGACTACAGTGGTGGAAATGAGTTATGTTATTGCATCTCGGCATGAGTTTGAACCTCGTCGGCTTTCTAATCTAACATTTAACCACTAAGCTATTATCTTTTCCCAAAAAAAAAAGGTTTAAACCACTGAAAAACAAGCCAATTACAACTCTAGCTAAATATCAAACGGTTAAAGGTTAAGAACTCATAATATGCATCTGCCTCCAAATCTTCGACCAACCAACTCTAATAGGACAGTGCTCCAATGTAAAACCCACTTGATAATCCAATATTGCAGAGAGTCTTTGTACACCACCTCAACCAACAGCTTCTGAATTTTTACATGGTAAGGTTCTCGATTGCACTGATGAAATGACCTTTAAATGAAACGACCCAGTATTTTTGTTTTCTTTTTAAACAACTACAATTAATCTTTGACATGTCAGTAAATTTTGGCCGTTGATACATTTCCTACATCCATCAACATTCAGGAATTGCCCACGCATTTACGGGTGACTCATCTTAGAACACTCTAATTATTCGTTTAATCTATTATATATAAAGCCGGAAGGCTCTTTTGGTGTCACGGCTTCGACAAAAATATTATGACCAAATTGCCCCTTAGCCAAAAATATTCAAAAGCAACTTAATATAATGCAAGGGTAATTTGGTAATTTGGTCACCATAAAATATAATATAAATATAAATGGGAAGAGAGAAAGGAATAAAAAAAATGAAAGGAAACAGAGAAAAGAATAAACAAATGACAAAGTTGATGGTACCCACGTGATGGGGAAGAAAAATATAATAAAAAATAAGAAAAATCATGAATGTTGTGTTCAAAACATCTTACAAAGTGCGTAGCATCGGTGATAAAAAAGAAAATAATGAAATAAAAAATATTGAAGCAATTCACGCATATAAATACATTTAAAATGTCTAAGTCGCACGTAGTGCCTATGATTCAAAAAATGTATTTTGCACGCGGTTGTTTATTAAATATCATTTCTCAATTTTTAACACTTAAGAGGTGCGTAGTGCTAGTTATGAAAAAGTCTCTCGCGCGCTCCTAATAATTTGATTCAATTAGTTGTCAAATGATCTTTTTTTTTTTTTGAACAAACGATGTTATCTACACTAAGGGAAGAGAGCGGGCTTAGCCTCACAATGGGCTAGCAATCAGTTGTTTATTAAATATATTTTTTCTAATCTTAATGTAAATTCAATAAAATGTAGATGGAAATTGAAATACCGTTTTTATTAATATGGATTCAACTGTTTTGATTAGTTAAAAGACAGCTTTTATTAAATGTATTTATTATTCATTTCCATCTACATTAATAAATACATTTAAAACATGTAAATCGCGCGTAGCACGCCGTAATGCAAAAAATGTCTTGTGTATGCCCGTGAGCGCGTGCATAGAGGCTAGTTGTTCTAAAGTCAATTGATGATTCGAATACTTAATCACCCAGATAAGGCTCTTCCAGTAAATAAACTAATTAAAACGTCTTGTTCCTTTCTTCCGGGAGAGAAAAATGGACCTGTCTTGTGATTCCACCATAGGTAATATCTTTGAAAAAATGGTCCCAGTGACTTCGATCCCTCTTAACTTTTTCATAGCCTTCAATCAGAAAATTAGATGCTGGCCCCTACACAAAGACTCGAAGACAATTAGATCATTGTTTTCAATAATTCAGTAGGGTTTGGTTAGGCAGTGCTATCAATCTATGATTGTGAAAGGAAACACATCATAATGTTTTTAAAATTGGACAAATTGAGCACAATAATTTATCAATACTAACATGAACTTATCACTTATTTTTTCTTATTGGAAACGCAAGCCAATTAAGATATTATCTCCTAGTTTTCTCATCCCTTATGAGACGTTAAGATGCTAACATTCAACCACATTCGATCGACACCATTTGAGATATCATAGTTCCGATCGTAGCCATCTTCTCTTTTGAGTACTTATCATGATCAATATTCTCATAACATGAACATTAATGAATTATGAGTCTTCCATGCATCAACGATTATAAATCAACACCTGCGACTATAGTTGTATCTCATATCAAAATACATACCACAAAAGCATTTTGATTCAACATTCATAATAGTGGTGACTACAAAAAGAGAAAACATAGTTTTTTTTTTTTTTTTAAACCCAAATCCCTTATCCCTTTACTTTCTTGTATTGAAGATCTTTTCTCTCATTTAATACTCTCCAGTAGCGCTGGTGTGTTCTGAACTGAATACCGAAATCAAACTTAACATATTTATTACAATTTAAATTTTGAAGTTACATAAAAATTTGGCACTCAAATTCAAACCCTCAAACTCACATAAAATGTACATCATAATTTGGCAATCAAAATCACTTAAATAAAAATAAATAAGAACTCGAAAAAATAAAGTCACTTCAATATGAGCCAGAATTGAGAGAACCCAAAAAATTAGGCCTAACAATCAATGCCCAATCCAATTTTCTGTTTACCAAACCAAATTGAAACATTTTAGGTTTACCTTTCCATGATCAAAAAATGTTTTACCAATAAGATTTGTTTGGCAAGCAACCCAATGTGGCTGATCTGAAAACCCATCACAACGTTGGATAAGGCACTCATTAGAGGCCTGCTGTAAAAGCCCATCATAATGTTTTTTGATTTCAGGCACAATTAATTCCTTTGTAAAGCCCAAGAAAATAGTTGAGAATGCACCAAAACTAACCTTTACAAATATTAAGAACCCTAATATGTTCATACTCACTTCATTCACTCCCTAAATGTTCTCATTTATTTTTCGGTCTCTAATTTGTATATTGGGAGCTTATTTGTTCATAAACGCTCAAATAAATACAGATGTAGGGAAAGGAGATCACATGAGCAAATTCTATACCTAAACCCATCGAAAAATGTGGTAGAAAATTTCTAGAAACCTCACGGACACCGATGAATGTGAATTTTTTTTTTAGAGATTATGGGTAGCAAAAATAGTGAGTAGGGAAATAGCATTCATTCACCCTTATGTGAATATGTCGGTGAATGTTAAATTTGATCGAAGCTCCACGATCAGAGGATACCATTCTTGCTAGCTAGTTGCTTATTTTGCTATAAGGGTACATAATATGCTACTGTAGAGAGAGTGGGGTTGAGTCTACATTATATAACGGGATAATCATAATTATGTATGTGTTTGGGCCTAAATTCACATTTTCGGCCGAGTTGAAGTCATCCCAGAAAAGAGGCCATGAGATTCGGCCCAATGACGTGGTGCTAAGGGAGTAGCCGAGCCTCAGATAAGCTAGGATTGTTAAGTATTGAGATGTTTTCTGATGAGGACCAGAATTTTCCAAGAACTGAAGATTGTGGCGGATGGGATAATGAATTAATTGAACATATATGGGGGCTGGGTTTAGAATCCTAGTAAGGAAAAGGCCGAGAAAGATGGTGATAGACTTTTGGCTGAGAACATTTGAGTATATTAAGAGAATATGCAAAGGAATTGGAATATTATTAGAATTTTACAACTCTAAATACCTGATCATCACGAAATATACCCCTTATAAAATATGGGGTTTTGGCAACATAAAAAGGACATTCAGCAACACACAAACGCCCTGTGAAAATCTCATTCTACGCCAACCTCTCTCATTTTCTAAGAAATCGCTAACTCTCCTAACTTTGTCAACACATCTTCAGTTTGGATTAACAGCTATGTGTTGACAACTGGCAACATCTTCAATTTAGATTAACAGCACTGGAGTTAGGCGACCGATAAGCATCTTCAGAGAGTAACAACATTGCTTCAAATTTGGCTAGTTATCTATCCAAGCCTCTGCCAGTGAGGAGCCCTTGGTTTTCTCATCGAAAGACGTCATCTCATTAGCCTTCTCTATGAAGCAAGGTGTTACTAGGTTATTTCGTGTTCGGCTTATTGAAAGCCAAACCTTATTTGAACTTCACTAGCAACCTTGTCTTCAAGTTCTAGTACCTAGAAGCCTAGACGTGTTCCTTCCTCGGTCATGATCAGTTGGATACAGAAGTCAGTAGTGTGTTCGACACCATCACCACATTCATTGAGTTCGGTGGCGAGTCGGCGCGCCCGCATTCACCAGAAGAACGTAGTTAGCTCTTAGTTACTCCGCTTGCGCGCCACGTAGGCTTAGTAGTTTTTAAGGTCAACGGTATGTAACTCAACACAAATAGTAAACCTCATGGTCATCTATAAGAGCCGAACATGAGTAACCTCTCACTTATTAATTACAAGTTTCTTTGATTTAGACACGCAATTCAACCCTTGTTGACATGCCCTCTGATACATGTGAGTCCCATATGTACAATCATTTATTAAATTAGCATTCAACAAATCAATTTTATGCTTCTAAGTACAATGACTATAAGATCACATATCAATAATTCTAATCTTGTTAGGATGTGTTTGTTTCCCTTCATTAGCCCTCATTGGACTGGACGAGACTAATAGTTAGCCTAGTCTTCTGTTTGTTACTTCACGGACTAGTTTTAGTGAGAGTAAGCTGGACTCGCCTCGACTAAGTACTGTGCTGCACTCTGCTCGCGTCTTCTACTCTCCTTACGTTCTCTCCTTCTCTCCTCGTCCCCAACCCTGAATTATGAACAAAGACCTCGATTCGAGATGGGAACCAGAATCGGAATCGGAATCAGAATCAGAATCGGACTTTTGCTATGATTTGCCACACTTTTCAGTCCCCAGAGAGTTTAGTTTGCGATCTCCCTTGAGTTTTGATCGAGGAGTTTGTATTGGGTAGGTAGATTTGGGGTTTTACAATCAGCTAATCGAAATATCGAATTTGAAATTACTTGAATTCTGGGAATATTGGGGATTTGTTCTAATTCATTGCTCTGAAATGTAGGGTTTTGGGGTTTTGCAGTTGCAGGAGGAGAAGATGAAAGTCAACATCTTGCGTATCCTTCTCACTGTGTTTATGTTATTCTGTCCTTTCTTTCAAACTACTCTAGTTTATATACCATTTGCAACTAGCTCATGTAACTTTCTGTACTTTTTATTCCAAGATATTAACTTTGTTGCATTTAATCATATGGTAGACTGAATTTTGGCTTGATAGTTTCAAATTCCTATGATTTTGATTTTGTTCTTTCTTTCAAATTTACTGGTTTATACCATTTAGAAATAGCTTTTGTAGTGCTCTTTTCTTTCCCGTCTTCAAACTGTTGCATCGAATCGTGGTGGAATGAATTTCAGCTTGACGGTATTGAATTTCTATGATTTTTCATCCTCTGGAACTATGAACAGTTAATGAGCTGTAGGGTTTTACTACCTTAATTGTAGTCTAATGTTACGAATGGCGATCACAAGATCAGCATCCATTATGTTAGTCATGAGTCTCTAGCATATGTTCCCTCTGTTTATGATTCGGCGCGATTATCTTTTTAACAACGATCTTGATAATTTGACAATCCCATTTGCTCGGTGATCTTGTTTTAACTTGAAATATCTTTGATGGGAAATGGACGTATTATGCATTTTATCGTAACTGTTTTCTGTTGAACCTTGTCTCTTTGCAAATATCTGATGGAGATTTTAAACAGAGTATGTCTTTTTTACCTCTTTTTGCTATCTCTCATGTTCATTAATCAATTGGAAATAATCAATTGCTGCATGTGTGAATGTGTCGAAGTGTAAATTTGATGTGCCCTTTTTTTTCTGGGATATGTTTTATTTCATCTACTTTCAAGCTCTAACTCTTATCCCCTTGGACCTGCAAGTGGCATGCTGTCAGCTTCATGGACATGGCATGCACAAGACGAAACATGTGGGATTTGTAGGATGGCATTTGATGGTTGTTGTCCCGATTGTAAACTCCCAAGGGATGATTGCCCGCTAAGTATTTGATGTTACCCATTTGTTTTCAATTTATCTGCTATTTTTCCTTTTATGAATTGATTGATAAGTTTTTGTAAGTTGATGTGATTTTGTTCTTCATTCCTTGCTTTCGTTTTGCTAGAAATTTGATGTTATCATATTTTGGGATGGGTTAATTGGTATCTTGTGGGTAAGTTTGTGGAGAAGGATTTGTGTGCATCTACACTGTTTGATGAAATAGCTAAGAGACAAAGTGAGGACGCTGCAGGAAACCTCTTCAATCGAAAGTGAGGACGTTGCAGGAAACCTCTTCGATCGAATGACCCCTCTTTTTCATAACATGGTTGTATGCTCTTAGTTTTGCATAACTAGGGGTGAATTATAGAATGGATGAGATTCGGGAGGCAGATTGGCTAAAATTCTAGGGGTGCTACTCTGTTCCAAGCACCAGGAGAACCGTTGCGACATGTACGATGGTGGAAGAATTGGTTATGGAAGAGAACATTGCAAAATGTTGCTGGGCAAATGGGGAGTTGTGGATGTAAATGATTGTTGCAGTTGTGCTATGTATTTGGTGGATTCCGGGATGGTAGATGGGAAACACTTATGCATTACTACGAACTCTCAGGTGGTAAGCTTGAGCATTGTGCCTTCTAGGAGGCCTGTGATCCTTGCAGACAAGACCTATGCCACCAAGACTGATGCACTGGAAGCTGTTATGCATGCACCTGTCCATTTTCAAGGATTTCTGACTTTTGTGTGAAATCGGTATCAATTGCTCATATTGGTTGTAATGTATACTGCTGATGAGGATTTTGAGTCTATAACCAATGTTCAATAAATCTTATACAAGGCTCGTTCATCTTCTAAACTGCAAATTTGGATCTATTTGCCTATCAATTTGAGTCGTTGAAAGTTTTTTTTTGTAATATTGGTTTAATTCTTGTTAATCGTACAATATTAGTTTGTGGTTGAAGGAAATTAAAATTGAACAGTAATTTGCAAACGCCATACTGTGGACAGTACTATTTTCATTATCCTGCTTCTTAGTCTGACACTACACCACGCTTCACTAAATCAGTCCAGCTTAGTCTAGTCTAAGCTAGTCCAGGTTAGTCCTTGAAGCTAGTCCAATCAGAAATAATCTGGTGCAACAAACGCACCCTTAGTTTCCTAATTCCTGCTCAAGGATCCAACTTTAACCATAGTACTTTCCAAAGAGTAAGTATAATATGAAAAAGATTTCCGCACACATTTTTTCTTTCCTACACACTTTTATTTATTTTTTTAGCATAAATTGAGCAGAAGGAGAATCAATGGACGATAATATCGCAAACGCAAATGCAGCTAGCATGAGTGAAGGAGCAAATCTATTTAGACATTCTCCAAAGTTATGAATTCTAACATGCGAAATGTGCTACTTGATTTATAAACAAATGAAAAAAGTAGTTGTTGGCCTCGAAAACCACTAATACTATAATTATGGTCAAGCAAATTGCGATTATGGAGGTAATTAAATAAAATTAAAGATCGATCATCTTCTAGGCAAACGAAGATTTTGATATATTATTCTATATGTGCCAACTAGTTGCCACCCATGCATATACTAGAATACCTGGACTCTTCTGTCCCGGAACATCGTTTTGACGTATTTTTTCTTCACATTCCTTCTACTTTTTGCATACCAACTTCCCCATTCAACACGCTTTGCCCAACTTGTGCATTAACATTTGACTAGTGCCATGGAAATTTGTTGAAAATGATACACCATTTGTCGATGGACGACCCACAATAACGATCTGCATTATCATTTTGGCAACTTGCGTGGGACTTTGAGATCCTGCGAATATTTTTAAAGAACTTCAACAAAAAGATTCTGGTACTATTTACTTTAACGAAAAATCACATTTTTACACTAAAAAATCAATCATGATACTCTTCACGTTACCCTTTATTTTATTCTTATCGTTAAAATTCAAAACTTTCAAATCATTTTTATTAATTTTTCTATATTTTTAATAACAAAAAAGATAAACACACGTTTGCCCTTTTTAACATTTTAAGCATTTCTATTTAATTTTAACAGTTACTTTTACTTGATTTATTCATTTTGACAACGACTAACTAACGCAAATATAATAATGTGCGAGAACTGGCAAATAAGTCTAAAGATGGACGGGACTAGCGGGCCAATTTGCTGTTGTTTCACCATCTGAAAGCGAAAGGCATAACGGCAGCAGATGAATGTGTGTTTTCCTCGGCATGGAAGAGGGGTCACTAGCAACACACATGTGGGGTCTTCACCCACGTGCCCTGTAGGGCTCCACTCTCTATACCTTGCCCATGATTAACAACCAAACTACAACTTTGCCACCATCATTTTCATTCCTGCCTTCTTTTTTAAGACGGACAAATCACAGTTATGGTTGGTAATCACAACGTAACATATAAATTTATTTTCAGTGAAACAAAAGGAAACCTTCTGCACAAGTCAAACTTATTTGTCCATATGAGAAAAACTACGTTCTACATGTAACGAGTCAAGTATTTTTTCCGATTTGAAATAATAAAGAAAGGGGAACTACTGAAATCCCAACATCAATGGGTAACTGAGATTACAATTGACGACTTTGAAACAATGCCATTACCACTAATAGTATGGCATGGCAGGAATTGCAACAATGAAAGCTTAAACCCTAAACCCATTCCACCCTCTGCTAAACCTGCACAAAGCTGCCTAGAAGTAACGAGTAAATTCCTCATGGTGGTGGTGGTGTTACTCTTCTGCACTCTCCAGGATGATTTAAAATTTTGCCAAATAAGTTCCCAAATAAGTCCATAAGTAAAAGGATCAATAACTTCATCTAGCTGATATACCAGAGTAGTCGTTTGAAGAAACATCATTACCAGATGTAACCTTTTGTTTCCTGCCCCGCCTTCGATTACCGATGGCTTCTGCGCGAATCACTTCTCTTGCTGCCGTCCCCTCCCCGATGTCTTGAAGGCTTTCCACCTGTCTTCATAGCACCAATCACAAATACATTACAACAAGTGACAAAATGAAGGGGAAAAAAGGGAAAGAAGAGGTAGTTGGCACAATACATTTATTTATTATACAAAGAAACCGAAAGAGCACTTGATGCTTATTTTTTCATACCTTAAGGCTTAAGTTCAGAGTCCACATTTGTTTGCTCCAAATGTTATTTTACTTAAGAAGATAATGCCTTCACCAGTTTCACAATGCACACATAATACATTAAGCACTTGTTAAGACACAGTTCCGATATTACTAGATGGCACGAAAGTCGCTCTAGCCGACCATTTGGTTGTATTATTTATTCAATAACGATCAAATTTGACTCCTACTCTGGTCAGTAATTGGATTCCTTTGTGAACTTATATGAAAAGTAGATTAATTTAAGCGCCTAGGACTTCGACATAAGACTAAAATATCTAAATTTCAGTGCCTTGGGTTTTATAAGGATAACGGAATATGGAGCGTAATCCTCCACACTGGATTTCAGTAGCATATCAAAAGAACCGCCGTCTATAGGTCTCATATTAAAAGCACGATAAGACAAAATCAGGTTACTAAGCATAAAGAGGAGGGTACTGACCCCTAAACAAAAGCTCTGAAAATGAGTGTCGAAGCCAGAAGGATCGTCCAAGGTCGCCTTCTCATAGTTCATTTCGGAGCAATTCCGCTTAGTACTGGAACTTGATCTTTCACAATAGGACACATACGAAGACGTAGAACAGGAACTAGGAGGGTGAGAGACTGACCCATAACTCCCAGTATCCCCTTCAAACATTTCATCAAAAAGATTCTGCAATTCTTCAAAGGTCTCCTGCCCATTTTCCTGTCAATTACGCATTCTTCATATGTCAGTAGGTACTCGGAAACAATATCATTATCGGCATCATCAAAGGATTAGTCACGATGAAATTTCTCTAGAAACTTCCATTCGTATAGAAACTAAAAAAGACTGGAAGTTCCTAAAGTTTCTCACTGCATTACCAGATAGATTTATGATTAGTCAGAATGTTCAGCTCACAATTTTTATTAAACGTGGAAAAAGATGAACAACAAAATATGATATTTTAGACAAAACAAGCTCTCAATCATTCAGCATAGCTGATGCGACTAGCGCATACCCCTTCAAAAATGTTAGATCCCATGTTTTTGGGTGTCCTTAATATTTTCGAAAATACGAATTAATATAACTTTTTCAAATCTTGAATAAAAAAATATCATTTCTCACTGAATGAGCACTAAACAGGCTATAGAACACATTTTAGTGCCCCTAAATTGTCTGTTTAGTCTCTTTTTAGTGTAAAAAGTTTTATTTATGTATACTTCCTTAATGTTTTTGAGATTATTACTGGCCGATGCCCTTTGCCGGAAATGGAAGTGACTACAGCTAACAGAGATCTCATACAAATCAACAGCTTATACTTGCCCACACGCGGGTTAGTAACTACAACTAACAAACCTCTAATTACAAATATTTTCTACTCACTCATGAAAATATAGGCATTTGAACACAGAACAAGTGCAGTGCACTTCTGTCACATGCCAGGTGACACCTGATGAATTTCTTCTCATAACTATAAATTTATCACTAAGTGGTGGGCCAGTGGCACCTCAATGCCTTCCCTTCGTCTTGGGCTTCCCCAGATCGCAATTAAACAAATAAAACTGCATCATGGGATTGGTGGGTCCACAGTGACTAAATTTTTATATTTGAGCGGTATTTTAATCCGTACTAAAAGAAGATAGATTCAAACTAGAGCACAGAAGGATGAGCGACAAGGCTACACCCTCCTGCGGTCAAGGCCCTAACTAATGGGCCCTTCAGGAATAGACTTCACCAGGATGTTACTGCAATTGTAGTTGGACCTATCCATTTTAACAGGACTAAATGGCCCTTCAACACGCTTTTCTAGAATGTCTTGGCAAAAGTGAGGGCTCAAGGGAAAGCAAAAGTAAACCAAAAACGTAGGTTTTCCCAAAAAGCGAAAAGCTTTTTATTTTTTTTGCATCCCATTTTTTCCCTAATCTATTTCAACGTGTTTAAAACATATATATATATATATATATATATATATTAGTAAACGCAGGGAAGTCGAAAATTAAAAAGGAAGAAAGGTGAATTTGTACATACATTAGGCTTCGTTTGGCGCATCATCACTGCCATCTCGTCCAAAAACTCACCCATCCCCTGCACCAATAACAAATTTTAAATTGGTCATCTGGTGGGCGGCTACATTTGACGGATTTCATACAAGTAATAAATAAACATTGGCGAATGTCATCGGATTGGAACAGTTTATAAACTACCAAATTTGATACAATTGAATATACAGGGATGAATGTGAAACTTGAAAATAACCGTAGGGACTATGCAAGTGCTATTATAGGGATACGATTTCCGCTCACGCTAATTAAATGCATTGAGTGTAACGGGGGGTGCGGAAATCATCATCTCTAAATAGAGTCCTACTGTGATTGGTTAAATGGTCAAAAGTGAGCAGTAAAAGTGTAGATAAAGCTGTAAATTCAATAGTATAGAGTCCGCTAATTAATTAAATTCTAATTTTTGTATTTTTAAATAAAGAACTAGCAGTTAAAATATTTTGAGTGCCGGACCAAATCAAATCCCAAGAAAAAAAAAGCTTACATTGTTTTCGTCATCATCACTGCCATAGGCCCCAACATCGTACAGAAACCTCTTATTCGCGTCAGATAAAACTGTTCAACAAAAAACAGACCACACGCTTCCCTCGTGACCAATTCACTAAAAAAATAATTAATAGTTAATAATTAAATGAGAATTAGAGGCTGAAATTACCAGAATAGGCTTCTTGGATGTCCTGGAATTTCTTCTTGGCTTCTTCCACGAACTTAGAATTTCCGGAGGCCGAACACCGATCCGGATGCCATCTCTACACCAGCAAAGCATATAAAAAAATCAACAAAAATATTCAATAAATTAAAGAAAAATACACAATTCCCCGAATTTCCCAAGAATCCCAGAAAAGTTTCAAACTTTTTCGATCTTTCTAACCTGTTTTGATCATGCAGTGAAAACCCATTTCCGGGATTTGCATCCTGAAAACCCAATTTCCCAGAAGTTTTGAAGGAACCCAATGATGTTCAACCCCAGCAAATAGTAGAAAGGTCCCATTTTTCAACGATTTGCCAAAGACCCAGAAATTCAATTCAGAAAAAGATTACTACTTTACCTCTAAATTTCAATTCTAAAAGGACCCAAATGAAAGAATTGTCAAAAGAGGGGTTTAAATTCAATTGTGCAAAAATGGTGATGAAATTTAGTTTAAAAAAAAAAAAAAAAATTCTAACCAGTGCAAGTTTCTTATAGGCATTTCTGAGCTCCGAGTCTGTGCATTCCTTTTCCAACCCCAAAACTGCATAGAAGTCACTGCCTTTCTCTTCCCCATCCGCCATTTCTCCTCCCTCCTTCCACCTCCTTCAATTCAAACCAAATCCAAAAATACCCAACAAAAAACCTTAATTTCCTCGTTCGTTTCTTGTCGACAAATTATAGGACCCAAAATCCCAGAACAAAACACAAAACACAAAGATTTTATGTCGTACGAAAACTACATCTTTGTCATACGGAACACGGAACTTGTAATCGAAGGGGGAAGGAAAAGGAAAACATGAGCAGCCTCCACCCCTTTTGCAAATAGACACCGAGGCCCAATTGAAGGAACACTCCAGAAACCAGCCCCATTTAAATAGTTTTTTTATTTTATTTTATTTTAATTTAATCGATTTGGAGGATCTTTCGTGATGGACGGTTGAGAGTGCGCGAGAGGAGGTAGATATTTATGCAGATTGTGAATCCAGAAGGTTCTCTTTCTCACGTGTTTCTGAAGCCCTTTTTGACGTCAACTAAAACAGACCAGGATCCTCTACGGGTTTCTTATTATGAGACCCTGGGATCAATTGATCTTGACCGTTTATTAAATGTCATACTGTCATGAGTTAATGTTTTTACTTTACCATCCCTTGAAGCTTTGAAGTTCAAGTTTTAATGAAAACACAAAAATCGAGTTGAGAGTTTTCAGTGAATTAAAATAACTTTGGCTTGAAGTGGCTGAAAATTTTAAATTGAAATAAATACCCATTCTCTCACTATTTTTCAACTAAAAGAAATATGAAGCATGAACTGGTTTTTTGAATCTTTCAATTTTCAACATAAAGTTCCTTAGTTTCATTTTTTTCTCTCTAAAAAAAGAAAATTGATAAAAGATAGCAACATTTTGGAATCTGATGTTTGGTAGAAACCGTTGGTTTTTTTTTTATTTTGTCCAACGATAGGTTTTGTTAAATTAATCATCGATTGAGTTTAAACCCACGTCGTTATGTAAGAGCTCAATACCTTTTCACCACCATGGTAAAGGGTCACTTGCTTGATAGAAATGTTTGTTGAAAGAATTGTAATGCTGCCTCAAAATTAGGGATGCAACTCGGATGGGTTGGGCGAGTTGAAAGGTCAATCCAATCCTAACCCAACTTTTACAATTCGGACTCAAGTTCATATTGGGTTTCATTCGGGTTCATTTGGGCTCAGGTTTAATTGGGTTAAGGTTTACTTGGATTGGGTTAGAGTCAACTTTTTCAAGTTTAATCTTGTAACAACATAATTTCTAAGAATTCCTAAAAAATTAAGCCAAGTAACATCAAAGCTAACTAACTTTAATTTCATAAATCAATCTACTATAAAGCTCTAGAATTTAGAGACTACGAATATGGGCTGACTAATCAAAGCCTCTTATTCCCTAAAAGCTTCGTAATTATTAAGGATAATTTATTAAAAAAATATTAGAAAGGGCGATGATTTTTGGACTTGGCTCTCTTAGGTGTAGTATGAGCATTAATTAATATGGGTTACAATCTGGTTAGATTGGGTTTGGTTAGTCGGGTTGGGGATGGATAAGCAAATGATCAATCCAACTCAACCCAATCAATTAACGAGTTGAAATTATGTTGGGTTCATGCGGGTTATAGCTAAAAAAAAAAAAAAAAACTATTTATTCGGCTTTAAAGTCGAGTTGGACATGAACGAGTTCGGATTGGACCAATTCAAGTTGCACCCCTACTCAAAATTAACAGTCTTAATTGGTTTCTAACACAACTTCCAATAATCGTCAAATACTCTACTTTCAGTGTTTGTAATCTTATCCAGTTGCAAAAGTTTGCAATTCAGCGTAGCCATTAAATAAAGTTACTTGAATGCTTTTAGTTAAGATTTAAAATTTTAAATCTATTTCTATTAATTTTTCTTTAAATTTAGGTTTTAATGTTATTCTTGTGAAGTTATTGTTTAATTGAATTTGTGATATTACATGTAGTTCAATATTTTAATGAATAACGCATTAAATTTTTACCTATGCATCTTAGGTTCAAAATTTTCTATTTTTAAATTAATGTGATAGTTACGTATCCTTGTCTCTAACCTTTAATAGCAGTAAAATTAAAGAAAAAAATGAACACTTGTGTCACTGAATCAAGCATAGCATGTGTTTGATGGCCTTGTTAGTAGTATGGAGTACGCACACGCTAAAATGCCTCCTCCAATTTGGATAACACGTTGATACAAATGACACGAGAAACTAAAAAGGCATACGTCTTGTAGCTTCTAGAGAATTTATGTACCAGCTGTCAAGTGCGAAGTCCGAATTCTCTTTATGAGGATCTTAGAAATTTTCAAATCGTTTTCATTTATCATATATTGTATGGTTATAAATTATTTTAAATGTTTTATTTAAAATTAAATTTGAATAGTATCTGACAAAAACTGACCTTACAATATATAATAAACGGACACGATTTGAGAATTTCTAAAATTCAACCAAAAACAGATTCAGAGTGGATTCAATTCACATGTACGATGATCGCGGTGAGGTCTATTCACCTTTTCGTTTGGGTCCACCAAAGCTGCCAGTTCAATCACTTGTAGAAAACACTTCCATCTCCTCTTCTCGAACTTGGAATTTTGACCCAAAAAATAGAAAGAATTCGGCATGTCCATAAGTTAGTGTTGATTTAGTATTTAATCAGTGAAATTTTTGACCTGTAAGAACTCAAGTTTGTGCTTTGTCGGTTGCTAGGATATGAGACATGGGGAGAAAGAGGAGGAAAACAGAGGTGCATCGCCCCTGGTTTTGCTTCAAGTAAGTTTTAAAAAGTAAATTTAATATTAGGCCGCACGATTTTAAACTAAATGGTCAGGATGATGTGGTCCTCCGGATCCCTCACAAAAAATTCGGAAAGGATCCTGTTTTAAAATGGGATTGTTCATAGATTCTGTAACTTTATGTTTTTATCATAATGTTTTATAGTGCTGACACGAAAATTGACATTAAACTGTGAGGTGCAAGGTAGGCCATAAAAAGTTTCACTTTTGAAAGTATTCTTAGCATTTCTTAACATGAAATTAGTGGTACTCAATCCATTCTAGTAATAATTTTATGGGAATTATGTCCGTCTTCATGGTTTTTTTTTTTTTTTTTTTGGTTCAAACTTAATACAAATTATTAAATAAAATAGAAAGCTCAAAGACAGTCCAAATACAAGTATAACTTAAAAGAAAATATAACAAAAATACCCAAACAAAATAAGTCTACAACAACAAAAATCCTAAATCTAGAAGGCTGCTGCCTCCATCATTGTTATAAATTAGATTATGTCTTTGCATGTCAATTACAAGTCTGTCATGTTCTTACTCAAAACGTTTCCATTAAAGTTTGTGTTTGTTTTGTGATTCAAATTTAATGAGATTAAGTCCACTCCATTTTCTTGGCATAGATAATAACGTTGGTTTAAAAAAAAAAAAAAAATTAATAGGACAACTCGATAAAACAGAATGAAGTCTACTGGGCTAAAAGAAAATAAAGGCCACATAAAGTGGAGAGTCGAAGTTTCGGGTATTGGGCTAGAACAAGAAATGAGTTTTGTAACTGCAAAAACGTATATGAAATGAGTTCATCACCACTGTATCATTGCTCTAATTTCGTACTTTGATAGTGTATTATTGAATCGAAATGAAAATTTTCGTTCTTTGATGGTGTATTATTGAACCGAAATGCTGTGCGGCCGTAAATCCGTTCTAAGCAAGTTGCTTTCCATATATACCAAAATAGTTTGCTTTAATCCACATTGAACAAAACAAGAAAACATTGCAATTCCAACTACCATCTTTTGCTTACATTACAGAAGAAGATTTAACCTTGAATCCATACCCAAGATTAGTATTTTCTTTCTGCTTGTAATGACAATTAAGATTTAACCCAAAAGACTTTCCTCAGATCTAGTTCTAATCACCAAAACAAAAAGGGTTCACCACCAACTCCAAGTGAAGTAGAACTTGTTCTAATCAGTTAGTTGGTCTCCAAGCCCCAAAGCATCCCCCAAATTCATTGTCCTTGTCATTGTTCTCCTCCCAATCCCTCCCCCATTCCCCTTCCTCATCATTGCAGCAAACTCCCCATAATCTATCTGCCCATCATCATCCTGATCAATCTCCTTGATCATGTCTTCCAGATGCAGCTCCCCCAATCCAAACTCCCTGCATGCTTGACTCAGCTCATCAATGGTGATGAACCCGCTTCCGTCCTTGTCGAAAAACGAAAACGCCGACAGCAGATTCTCCTCCCTCTCCAGCTTGTTTAAGTGCACCGTCGCCGCCAGAAACTCGCCGTAGTCAATCGTCCCGCTGTTGTCAATGTCAGCCGCCTCCATGAGATCCTTGATCTCTGACTCCATTAGCTCAGACCCCACTTTCCTCAGCCCCTCTTTCAGCTCATCGAACGTGATGCTTCCGCTCCCATCTGCATCAATCATCTTAAAAAGCTCCCTCAGCCCGCCAATCTCCTCCTCCGACAGCCGCTCCGCGATCACTCTCAGTGCCATTTTCTTGAGCTTGTTCATGGCGGAGAACTTCTTCAACCTCGACAGAACAGCCGAGTCCAGCGGCTTATCGGGCGCAATCGTGTCATCTACGATCCAAGGATGGCAAAGCACATCATGGGCAGTGATCCTTTTCCTTGGGTTTCTCTCAAGCATTTTACTGAGCAGGTCACGTGCACTATCAGAAATCCCAGGCCACGGCTCGGACTCAAAATCCAACTTCCCCTGCAAAATCTGCCGGAAGATCCCAATCTCCGTCTCCGCCCAGAACGGCGGAACCCCACTTAGCAAAATGTACAGAATCACCCCTGCACTCCACACATCCGATTCCGGCCCGTAGTGCTTCCGCAGCACCTCAGGGGCAACGTAATACGGACTTCCAACAACGTCACAAAAAGTCTCGCCGGGCTTGTAGAATACAGAGAGACCGAAGTCCGTCGCCTTCAGCGCCGCGTCTTCTTCCTCGCTGTCGAACAAGAAGTTCTCCGGCTTCAAATCCCGATGCATAACCCCGAGCGAATGACAAGCCTCCACAACCCCAACAATGGTCTTGATCAGCTTCGCCGCCTCCCGCTCGCTGTACTGCCCCTTCTTCACTATCCTATCGAAAAGCTCGCCGCCGCGGCAGAGCTCCATGACCAAGTGAACGGCGGCGGCGTCCTCATAGGTGCCGCGGATTCTGACGACGTGGGGGTGCTCGGAGAGGTGGTGCATGATCTGAATCTCTCGCCAGACATCCTCGTAGTCCTCCCGGCAGAGGAGCTTGCGCTTGGGGATGGACTTGCAGGCGTAGGGGTGTCCGGAGGAGATTTCGGTGCAGAGGTAGGTGGTGCCGAACTGGCCCTGTCCAAGGACCCTCCCCAAAGAGTAGAGGTCAGTGAGGTTCTGGGTCTTGTAGGGTAGGACCCAAGTCGTCGCCTTTGATGATGCTTTGGCAGCTGAGCTTGATTTGCTGCTCATTGCAGTGAGATCAGAGAGCTCTGCTACTTTGAGGAAAAAATGGAAGATGATGACTGATGACCTAACAATTCTCAAGGCCTAGAACTTTCTCTCTCTCTCTCTCCTGCCACAATTTCAAACTTTTTTGCTTTTTTCTTCTGAGATAGAGAGAGGTTGCATCTGACCCAATTTTGAATTGACAATTAGTGCAGCAAGATATTTTACTATTTCTGGATTGGAATTTATCATATTTGTTTCACAAATTCAATCTCTTGCTTTTTGCACTTTTAGTGTCACTAGTTTCAAACTTCTCTCTTTTTTTTTTCATTAGGAATCTAATCTGGTCTATATACTTTATTGAAGGTGAATTCAATTAAGCGTACGAGCAAGGATAATGATTTTAGCGGTGCATAATGTTGTTATCATCACGGTTACATAATTTTAGATGACGACGACACAAAAATAAAACGATAATGTACTCGTATTTGTTTTCTCTCACATCTTGTTATTTGGTATGATGCTTGCTTTGGTATAAGGAATTGAGATCCAACATATCAGTAGAAAAAAAAGAAATCTATCCCTAGTAGCAGTGTTGGTGTATATCAAATTAATGAGCTTGTTTGATTGGCTTAAAACCTTAAACTACAATTATTTAAGAGTGTTTGTTTGAGCTCTCTAAGTTTTATTAGACTATACTAGATTAATTATTAGTGTAGTCCCATATTTAGTAGGGGATTAATTTAATGGGATTGCACCAGACTCACTTCGACTCTTTGCTAGGAGTTCTTAGCGTGGGCCTCTGAGAAGTATGGGATTGCTAAAACCATTGCTCCGCTTTGTCTTGGTTTTACTTAGCTCGTTTTCTCAGCTCTTTGAAAATAGTTCAGTTCGAAATAATCCGATACAACGAACGTACTGTACCAGAGTTAGATTGGCTCTACAATCATGTCAAAGTTTGTGAAGCAGATCTAATATATACATATATCATATATATATATATATATATATTTATATTCTTTGAGGCCATCGTGCAAATTGTGGTTGGACAATGAATCATGGTGACACACACACACACACACACACAAGTTCTTTGAGGCCATCATGCAAATTGTGGTTGGACAATGAATCATGGGCTTCACCATAAGCAGATATTCTTACAAGCACATGTGGTCCCAAAAGGCAAGGTCTTGGAAAAATTAAATAATTTGGAATTTTTTGGTCATCAGTTCATGCATCAAGATTCGATAAATTCTAAATAATTGGAATATAAGAAAGTGAGTGTGATGAAGTGAAATAAAGAACCAATTTAATTAATCATACATGTTAGAAAATTATTGTGGACTCAAAAATAATTGAGAAAAATATAAAGGCGATACGTGGATTCTTGGGTGAAAAAGATAAAATCACCCTTGAGGTACACCGGAACTCTTACGCGCAAGCAGCGAACAATCACGATTCAATCAAGATCAAATGTGATCAAAATAAGTATTTATTCAAAACCAATTTCATCCATCCTCATCAAATCCTCCCTACAAGGTAACCTTCAATAATCCATTCAAAATAGGATTAATTACCTAAATTAATTGATTAATTTCCTAATTAATTAATTTTCTAATTAATTTCCTAATTGATTGCAATATATTATTTTGGCATAATATCTTGCAATTACATCCTAAAAACACCATAAGTGGCCGGACCCCTTTTCTCCAAATAAGGGCCGGCCACATCTCTATAAATAGCTCTCATTTCTCCCAAAAACCTAATTCCAACTCTCTTGCTAAATTCTCCAAATTTTTCTAAACACTTTTCCCTCAAATTCTAACTTTGGCATCAGAGGTTCTTCAGCCAAAGTCCCCTCCCCCTATTCATCTTGGGCACGTGAGGCTCTTGACCTTGACCTAAGATGTTAATTGTTTTGCAGGTACATTTTCGTCCAAGAAGAAGAAGAAGAAGGAAATTTTGCATCCACAAATTGGTGTTTTCATTGAGAGTTTGAGTCACACGACTTGTAGAAGACTCTCTCATTCAAGGTTTTTCGTTTTCTTTCATTTGTAAATTTTTCGTACGTTCTTATTCTTCGAATTTTTATTTATAAAAATTCTTCAATAAAACGTGAAAGAAAAGTACAATGACAAGAGATTCGAAAACCTCGACAAATGAAAATTCCAACGTTCAAGAATTAGGACCACTGCGATCCACAAGGCTCAACACGACGATGAGTGGAGCAGGTACCACCCCAACGGGGCACCATTGTAGTAACCACCACGATGGCCACCATGGCAACCACCCTCGGCAAAGCCCACAGTGCTAAGAGCACAACCCAAGCCCAAGGTGCAGCCAAAGCATTCAGAAATTAGCTTCACACCGAACACCATTTATTCGAAAAATTGATCGTGGGAGAAGAACTGACCTTGGCAGCTTTATATACTTTGGCGGAGAAGCACGCATTATGGGACGAGGCCAAGCAGTCTAACAAAAACGAGTTGGAAAAGAAGCGCATGGAATGTTCCCCGACGAGAGAAGACTCAGCGCCCGAAACATTCACCAAGTTCATAGTCTCAGTCGACCAAATTCTCCGTAAGCTTAAGAATGAACCTTGGTTCGAACTGTCGCCACCCATGAAGGGTGATCTTACTAGGCTGGATTAGACAAAGTATTGCGCATTCCATCAAGGACCAGGCCATATTACCAACAGCTGCCAGAAGTGGAAATAGTACCTTGAGAAGCTGATAAAAGAGGGCCAAAGCGACAAGTATCTTGACAGGTCAACGACATGGCCTATGCAAGCAGGGGAACTATCCATATAAGTTCAAAGTCTCAGGCAGCTCGACGAACAAGACCTTGCAAGCTGAGGACTATCCAGTTTGTTATGTAGTTTCTACCTTGCAGCACAATTAATTTATTTCTTTATTCGTAATGAAGATTCAAGAAGTTATTCATAAGCCAGGCTCAACTGCTGTCTACAACAACTGCTCAAACCTCCATCTGGGCAAACTCTCTAGTGCGAAAGGATAAACTAATTTCTCTCTAGTGCGAGAAGGTAAACTAATTCCCCGACACCCATCTGGGTAAGCTCTCCAATGGTAGAGGATAAACTAATTGCTCTCCGTGCGAAAGGGTAAACCAATTACGCAACACCCATATGGGTCTGTTCTCCAATGCGAGAGTTTAAACTATTAATCTTCAGTGCGAGAGGGTAAACCAATTCCCAACACCCATAAGGGTTTGCTCTCTAGTGCGAGAGGTTAAACTAATTGTTTTCAGTGTGAGAGGGTAAACTAATTCCCCGACACCCATATGTGTCTGCTTTTTAGTGCTAAAGGTTAAACTAATTGCTCTCCATTGTGAGAGGGCAAACTAATTCCCCGACACCTATATGGGTAAGCTCTCCAGTGCGAAAGGGTAAACCAATTCCCCAACACCCAGCTAGGTAAGCTCTCCAATGTGAGAAGGCCACATAGCTCAAAAGATCAAATGCTTGAAGACTAACTAGGTAGCAAATGATCAGGGGGCAGCAACCACTTTACACCCAACAGTTCACTCGTCCGACATTTCATCTTTAGCAATTCCGATCTTGGCAGCTCCATCCTTGACTACTCTATCTACGGCTGCTGATAAATCAAACTTAAGCAGTTTCCTCATTTTTGGCAAGCAGCCTAGAAGAGGCAGCCCAAACCGTGGCCTATGCCATGCCACTTTCTCAGCCCACGCCGAGCCAGTCCTTGGTTTTAGTCAAGCCGAGCAGCACAAGTAATGGCTTTGCGACACCATGTCCTTAGCCCATGCCAAGTCGACTCCTAGCCCTTGCAGCCGACGTGCTGCACCACCTCGATGGCTGCCTCGTGGCAGCACCACCCAAGAAGAAGATAAGGAGAATTAAGTTTTTCTTACATTGATGCGGCGCGAGGAAGTCAAAGAAATTAACGGAAGACGGTTCTTTGCACGGGCAAGCAAAAAATAGTGCAAGAGGAGAGGGAACAAATATCTTCTAATTTTCTCTCTTTCTTGTAGGGATAAATAATTACTCGTCCGAAGTTGATTTAATCCCGTCCTTAAGATAGGCTTAAATAGGCTTTGGAGGCGATTTATTTCCCTTTCTAGAAGAATCTAATTCCAAGTCCAAGTGAGAATCTGTATCAAAGTTGGAGATCTCTACACTTGTTGCCCTTTCCTATGAGTAGCCTAGCAGGTGTGGGGGCATTTGTGGAGCAAAAAATAATCAAGAAAAATATGGAGGCGACACATGGATTCTTGGGTGAAAAAGATAAAATCACCCTCGAGACACACTGAAACTCTTACGAGCAAGCAACGGACAATCACGACTCAATCAAGGTCAAAAGTGATCAAAATAGGTATTTATTCAAAACCTATTTCATCCATCCTCATCAAATCTTCCCCACAAGGCAACCTTCGATTATTCATTCAAAATAGGATTAATTACCTAAATTAATTGATTAATTTCTTAATTAATTAAATTTCTAATTAATTTCCTAATTGATTATAAGATACTATTTTGACATAATATGTCACATCCTGACCTAGGCTCAACTTTACCGTAGCACGATATTGTTAGCTTTAGGCCCTGGCCACGCCCTTACAGTTTTGTTTCCGGGAACTCACATGAGAACTAGTGGGTCACCCATCTTGGAATGCTCTCGCCCGAACTCTCTTAACTTGGGAGTTCTGATGGAACTCGAAGCCAACTGAGTTCCCAAAAGGCCTTATGCTATATGGAGGTGGGCATGTACATATAAGGCATAGAAGATCATCTCCCTTGCGCGATGTGGGATCTAACAATCCACCTCCCTTAGGGGCCCGATGTCCTCGTCGACACATTTCTGACCAGGGATTGGCTCTGATACCAAATTGTCAAATCCTAGCCCCGGGCTCCACCACATCTCAGGCCCTGCCTTTACCATAGCATAATATTATCCGCTTTGGGCCCTAACCATGCCGTCACGGTTTTGTTTTTGGGAACTCACACGAGAACTTCCTAGTGGGTCATCCATCCTCGGATTGCTCTTGTGCAAACTCGCTTAACTTCGGAGTTCTGATGGAACTGAAGCCAGTATGCTCCTAAAAGGCTTCGTGCTATATGGAAGTGGGCATGTACATATAAGGCATAGAAGATCTACTCCTCTGGGTGATGTGGGATCTAACATAATATCTTACATCCAAAAAACACCTTAAGCGGCCGAACCCCTTTTCTCCAAATAGGGTTGGCCACACCCCTATAAATAGCTCACATTTCTTCCAAAAACCTAATTCCAACTCTCTTACTAAATTCTCCAAATTCTCTACTTTTCCCTTAAATTCTAACTTTGGCATCGGAGTTTCTTCGCCAAAGTTCCCCCCCATTCATCATGGGCACGTGAGGCTCTTGGTCATGACCCAAGGTGTTAATTATTTTGCAGGTGTATTTTTGTCCAAGAAGAAGAAGACGGAAATTTGCATCCACAATCATGTTTAAATTAAAGACACTCATTAATCAATTCAGATAAAAGAACATTACAAAAGAAAATAGAATTAAAAGTAACACTTGAATAATTATTTATATAATACAGTATAGTGATATTTCTCTTAACTTAAAATATTTGTTAATAGTTGAATGCCATGATAAATAAGATATTCATTTTCAACCTACTACATTTTAAATTTAAACGCTATCTCATCTTCTTAATATCCACGCGAAATAACAAATAAATCTCCATATATTATACTAACCAATAGTATATAAAAGAAAAAGCATGCCTTGAAGGAAAAAACAAAGATTTTTATATTTGTGTCGGATATGTTGTTTCCAAATTCCCCCAAAAGAAAACAAGAAAGGCCTGTCATGCATTTTCCAGATGTGAATTATGACATGCTTTACTTATCTTTACAACAATCAAAGTAGATCTTGAATGAAAGGCTGGCCATGCATTTTCAATATGTTAATTATCATCGATTTTATATCTAATTTAAGGATACTTTTAGTACAGTTCTTCATGATATATATTTAAATGATTTTGAGTCAAAATGATGAATAGAGTTTGGATAACTCAAATGATCATTTGGATCATTAAGATTTACAATCGATAGAATTGATAACTAAGATTCTTTATCATCAATCATTTTGGTCTTTCATAAAAAATATCTATTAAATAAGAATAAAATAATAAAAATATTCTTAATTTTTGTCAAATCATTTGTCCTATTATTTATTAAATTAAGAGTATTTTTATCATTTTGATCATTATTTAACATAATGTTTCACAAAAGGACCAAAATGATTGATGATACGGACCATTCTATTGATTTCAAATCTCAGATACCAAAGTGATGAATTATACAAATCTCAAAAATCATTTAAAATATTGTACTTTTCTTTAAAAGAAATCATATAAAAATTAGCTTTTTTTTTTTTTTTTTTTTTTTTTTTTTTTTGTAGATCTTTTAGCAAAATGAAATTAATCTCTAAAGTTTAACCGTAGTTTGGATTTATTTTTTGAACTAATAATTCATTATTTGAGATCAATGAACTTGGCCAAACCCGCTCCTCGACCGCTTCTTGATATCTTTTCGTCCATTTGATTACATGGCAAAACATAGAACTCACGATTGGTCGCTGAAATTTCCGTGTCACAAAGAGACTCGGAAATCTGCATCCAAGTGGAAATTAAGGTTCATATTTTTTCATACACAAGACCTTCTAGAGAAAACAGATCATCTAATATTCCAAAAAGTTTAAATATGCTATCAGTGTAATAACCTGCAAACTGCAAAAATTTTCAATTGTGTATAGCAAGATAGCATCAGGATTCAGGAGCATTCATTTTCTGGGTATGTCAAACCTTTGAATACTTTGCTACCATCAACACAAAACTTGGATACAACCGAACTTCGTTACTCCGACATATTTTACAAGGTTATTGCGTTCGTAAAGCCTTGATCCAATCAATTTCGAGCTTGAAATCACCCGCTCCAGTTCTAGCACCTGGGAGACCGCCTTCTGCATTGACTGATAGAGACATGCCAACAACGCGAGAAGGGTTCATTTCCATTTCTGCGTCGATAACATTTCCTCTCCATGTTGGTAGATACAGAGCAAGAGGAATCTGAAAGATCATACATAATCAGTACAATGCAATTCTATTACGTCTGTCATTTAAACAAATTTACAGATGCATTCCGACAAATGGAAAACTAGTTCAGTGTTTTCGGAGTTTCCTAGTACCCTATGATAAGATAGGCAAAAAGAAAAGGATAATGCATTCAATTATAAACTGCACAAAAATGACATCATGGACTCAAATCATCAATACGGAGTTGACAAATTCAAAGACATTCCATTAAATTGAATTTCATGTTTTTCGGGTTTGAATTCCATGTAACCCAAGAAACATGAAATTCTTGGCTCCCTGTGATGGCCAGGTCCATCATATCACGTTTCTAATCACCAAAGGTTGAGGCAAGTAGAACTTGCCTTTGCTATGTACCAGTTATCTTTCGGTACAAAAACAAAAGCCTGCCACGAATTATCTTCTTCTTGACCAGGTGAATTTACCCAATTTTCTGTGTAGATCTGCACATGCAAAAACCACATCAATTAGAAATTAACAGACAAAGAAATTTGGATTACATGCCTTGCATTCCAACTCCTCTCATTGCTTGATCATAAACAAAAATAGTTACCGTAGAAATGTAGCATCTTCCATCTCCTTTAACTTTCAGTGCTATGGTATCATATCGGTCCAAATCAATGTAGCCATCAAACTGCAGAAGAACAAATAAATATTGAAATGATGCCCACGAAATGGTCTTTGGTGGAATAGGGTACTTATATGATGTAAGCATGAATCCAAATTTGGCAGTACGGTCATCACACATGTGTAACAATTTTCCATGTCCATTTGGAGTCAGAAAAACTGGAAACCAGAAGATCTTCATTGATCGGAAATGGGAAAAACTATAACAAAACACATGCACGCACAGAATTGAAATAAACAAACAACAAAAATTACTGTGAATTAGCAATAATTTGACACCAGAACATCTTAAGATGTTAAGATTCTCAGAATATAATAAAATATTCAAATATCATTAACAAAACTTTTCTGTCTTCATTTCAAACTCTTCATCTACATTACTAAAATGTTCACAGCTCACCTTTTTGGAACGCATTCCACAAAAGCCACTCCTGTTTATCTTCAGCTTTGCACCCTCAATGAAATCCAACGAAAGGTTACCCAAGAAAATTCCTAAAATTTAAAGGAGAATGGTTTCAGAAGGTAAGTGCGTAGTATATCAACTACTGGTAACAGTGATATACAATGAAAGCTCGTAGGCTAGCAGCATAATGTGGATTCACAAACTTTTCAATTTCATAAGCTAAGATAATGATTAGTGATTACTCTACTCATCTGAATTTAACATTCAAATGAAAGATACTATCCTACAACTGTGCCACCAAGGCAATTGCATGCCTTAGCAGTGAGCAGAAACTCTCCATTAGCATCAAAACATGAATTTGTAACTTTTATCACAAAAAAGCATATATTCAAAAAACAAGTTTCTAATTTCAGTTTCTTGCCCTAATTTCTTGAAAGATCCTGATTAACTTTCTGTGCATCAAATTTGCGTTCAGAGCAAAAATAGCTTAAAGCAATAACTATAAAATATATTTATTGCAACATTTAAAGGTATTTACTGTCAATTACCAGTGGGTCCATTTTCATTATCTGGAACTTCTAAAGATGCTGAGGACAACCCTGCAAAGAAATAGGCATGGATATGTATATTCAAATCTTGGCATGTTGACATACAAAATGAAAGGGCAAAAAATAGTGAAATCAATAAAACAATTTCAGGAAAGAAAGTTGCAATTCCATCATCTGATACAGATCAAAGTTCATACAGGGAAAAACTGCATTGGAAATCATAACTGCATTCATATACAAGGAGACTAAAAAGCTAGGCATTAGTCCCAACTGCTTTTAGTTTTTTCTTATATATTAATAAAAGGAGATATCAAAGTTATGCACATCAATACCTCCGTATTCAGAGTCAGAATATAGATGCCACTTCTTGAGCTCATCCTTCGAATTGAAATTGAAAATAAATCTCTCAGTTGGAGGCACCAGGTCTTCAACATTCCATGTAAGTGCTAAATTGGCATTTGATACAAAAAACAGCAGAATGTTGATACAAATAAATTGTTTCAATATTGATAACTTCACACAAGTTTCATAACTTCATCTATCAATGTGGAAAAAGCAAACATCTGTACTCACTTACTGATAGGAAACCAAGAAGTGGACTTTAAAGTCCGATTCCCATATAACAGGAAGAACACAAATGCAGTAATGCTTGGCCATCATAATTCTTTTGGTGCCAAGTGTTAACGTACGATTCAGGCATTAAACATGCCCTTAAATATATTCATACATGGTAGGTGAAATCTTTTATATTCATCAAATCTAGAAATATATGAAAGTATAAACAAACACGAAAGATTTTGATTCCCCTAGTGAAAATGAAAAGTAAATAGAAGGACAAATTTATAGAATGTAAGGTAGTTACGCAAATTTTATATGCATGAGATTCTGTATTATATCATGTAAAGATATGTAGAACAAATAAAAGTGGCGATACTACCTTTCTTGGTTGCATTTAGGGAAGCTTGCAACATTCCTCGAAACCTGGACATTTCTCTTTCCACAAACTTCCTACATTAACAAAAAAAATCCAAATGCTGTAATGCTGTCCAGATTTCAGCATGTGTGCTTGGATTAAGTACTTTGAAGTACCAAAGAACTTCAAGATGACGGGAGTTTCAGTGTGAAGATTTTTAACGTGATTTGTTTGGCTAAAAGCTTAAAAAATGATGAGATTTATTGTGGGGGCTTCAATACTTGAGATGTATATTTATATACATGTTCCAAATATTCAAAAGCATATCCACATATATTAAACAACTCATCTCAAGACTAGAAACTGAACTCATTACAAGAAAAATAGGATATAAAGGGTCTCAATACTTAAGTGGGACATTATCTCAAACACCATATAGGCAAGTTGGGATACCCAATTGAAACTCACTGAGTCAAACACAAGGTTCCAGGATCTACACGCAGCAGATAGCTTACCAAATTTCATTTACATATGTGTAAAGCGAATCGATATTCCCACCTAAACCCAAATCCCGTAATGAAGTACTACATCCGAACTGAGGGTAGACGCACATTTGGAGTTCCACTGCATATCAATTGAACCTATATTTATAGACATTTTTGAATAATATACTAATAACTGACATCTCAAATGTAACTAATGAAATCAAAAACCTATCAGTTCAGAAACACTAATTCTCCAACGTTGCCTAAAACTTGCAAACACCGCTTATATATACCAAAAACCTTCCTTGTCATATGAAATGCTTGCTTAGTAGCATTAAGTAGCTGTATAATTGTACCGATTCGAAGTCTAGTTTCTGATCAGTTTCAAATAAAACAGAAATCCCCTTAATCTGTGCAGCTCAACACAACAAAATTATACTTGAGCTAAAATATTTTCAACCGATGCCCGTTAAATAAATAAAAAAAATACAGCAACCCATTTACATAATTTACCCAATAAACAAAACCCATGAACTTGCAACCCCATTTTCCATCTGCTGGGTTTTTCCTGAGAAAAACCCATCCAGCATAAACCCACAAGTTTGAACTATGAGAAATAAAAACGATAAGGATAAATAAAACCCATTTCTGATAAATTTGAATGGAATTAGAATCAGCAGTCTAAAATTGTAGGGAAGAGAGAGCTTACCAAAGCTAGTTAGATTGCTGCACCGAATTGAGTCACCAAATTCAGCCCCTTGTTGGAGTGGAGCCGTTTTAACCGGTAAGATTCAAAGAGTTTCCAAACAAGGATACGATGTCGTTTTGGAGTTCCAAATCTTAGAGCGTCTCCAATGAAACCTTAAATGGAATCCCTACTACAATCGTATGGTCCCTAAATATAGGGACAAATGAGTTATGTTAGAATAACCATTGCTTAAATTGAGTTAAAGTTGAAGGACCATTGCTCCAGTTGGATTAAAGTTAAGAGACCAATAGTAATGAATTTTTAGTTGAGGGACCATAGCTGCACATTTTGATAAGTTGATGAACCATTGCTCCAATTGAGTTAAAATTAAGGGACCATTGCTACACTTTACTCTTATCTTATAAGTAACATTACAGAGGCTAATCAGTCTAAATCTAGACGCCACTTCAGGATTCTCCACCTTAAGGATTAGAGCTATATTAGTATGGTTTATCAATCGCAAGCTTGAACCATTAATGAAAAAGTCTTTAACCATTGAAGGGCAACAATCTCCCAACAGTTTTGATACAACGAAGCGTGAATACCATAAGGCCCTAGAGCTTTCAAGGCTCCAATGCTTTTAATAGCCTTATACACTTCACTATCAAGGATAGGCCTATTAAGATTAACATTTTGCTCGTTACTAATACAAGGATCAATAATGCCAATGAAATTTGCCAGACAATCATAAGACGGGCTGACAAAAGTAGAGAACCTAGCATGGAAATCCTCAACAAAAACCCTATCCAGAGCTTCACCCCTCCACCACCAATGGCCTTGGCTATCTTTAATTCTAGTAATTTCATTTTTTTTCTTCTTCTAACATTAGCCATCTTTTGGAAATATCTAGTATTTGTCTCTAAGCTGCAACCAGTTAGTTCTAGCTTTTTGAGTCCAAAATAATTCCTCATTCTTTCGCACATCACTTAGCTGGTTTTTAATTTGAATATCTCTATCAAAAAGGTTGTTGGGATCTCTCTCATTCATAATCTTTTGTTGCATTTCCAATAACTTCCCAAAGACCTCTTTATTCCAGTTCTTAATTAGAAATTTAAACGTCCCTAAGTAACCTCTAATCTTTTCACACGCATTACCAAAATATTTTGCTCCCAAGCTTTCCCAACAACATTTTTAAAACCTGGATGGGAAAGCCACAGGGCTTCAAATTTAAATGTACTAGCACCTGGTAGTTACCACTTCTATAGCTATTAGTATCAAGCAAGATGAGACTATGATCATACCCAAAAATGGGGTAGTTATGGAGGTTATAGTTAGGATAGGAGTTAATCTAATCCATATGAGCAACGGCCCTATGAAGTCTCTCAAATATAATGGTACTATCTTTATGACCATTACACCAGGTAGACGGCACACAAGTTGCATCAATAGAGACTAAATTTCCATCATTAAGGAAGTTATTAAGGTTTGCCATGTGCTAACTAACACTTCTGTCACCCCCAACTTTCTCTTCTAAATTAATAATATTGTTAAAATTACCTATTAGCAACCAAGGTTGTTCATAATTATTACTTGAAAACAAAGAAACAAGTTCATTCCACAATTGGGATTGGAGACTTTTTTGAGGGTAAGCATAAACACAAGTGAATAAAAAAATTGCTTATTGGAACATTTCTCAGTAACTTCACAATGGATAGATATGATATTGTGGGCAATAATAGTGAGATTAATAATAAAGTCATTCCAACATAAACAAATACCACCAGCCCTACCATATCCTTTTGCAAAAAACAATTTAATGAATGACTTAGACAAACAAGCACTAAGACCACTATCCGGGTTAGACTTCGGTTCCACAATACAAAAGACATCAAAAGCATTTAAACTACAAAGGAAATTAAACTGATTGGAAAAGTCTGGCTAGCCTCAAGCCCTAAAGTTGCCATAGCATCAACTTCATTAGTCAACATCTTCCTGATTGTAGCTCGACCCCTCTCTTCCTTAGCTTCACTTCTTATCCTCTTTCTATTACCCCCAAATTACACTTGCTCAAACTCCCTAACCTCTGTTTCCATGAAAACTTCATCCCCCGCCTTAAGATTCGTGACCTCTTTCACATTCTTCCCCTTACTATTACTCACATTAGCCAAGATCTCAGCATCACTCTTCTCACCAACAGTACCAGACCTAGATCCCCCATCAGTCCTAGGGCACCATTTAGATACCAAATTAGCCCTCGACACCCAAGTTCTATTACATTTGACAACATTATCATAACTCCTACCATCCCTACAAGAAGAGCTCTTACCCCTATTATTGTTTCTAGCCCGCCTCATAGGCACCTCAGACCATCCTTCATCCTCCACGCGTTACTCCTGTGCATTATCACCTCGAATTCGAACATCCCCTTCCACCGAGCTGTAATCATAAAAAAGAGTAGGTTGAGGGAATAAAAGCATAACCCCCTCCTAGGCTCATTCTTACTCTCTTAACTAACTAGAAAATTAGTTGGACAAATCATAGGCCCATCCTCAAATATCCTATCAACTAGCAGACAACCATCATTATCAAACTCTGCAGGGCACAAGTGCCTCTTAAAGCGCTTCCTACCATATTAGAAACAAACTTCAAACAATTTCTCATAGTTCAACAATAGAGGGTACTCCTCATCATCATTCACCACCAGAATTTTCTTAAGTGGTAATCTAAGATCCACTTAAAGTAAGACTCTCACAACAAACCATTTAAACTTGAAATTGTGGTCTCATCCGCCTTAAACAAAACTTCCCACATGCTGAGTAATAACTTCCAAGATTTCAGCATCCCTGTAGTGAACTGGCACCCTTGGAATCCTTTACCCAAATTCTTAGGTTGGAGATAAGGTCGGTATCTCTAAAGTGGATGTTCCACCTTTCCATATGAAAAATCTGCCCTCTAACATATCAAGGCCTATAGTCCAGTGCGAACTCCAACTCCTCCTCATCAGTGAACTCAGTAGCATACCACCTATGCCCAAAGTGATCGAGATAAAAAGGACTCTTAACTCTATCCCCTCAGGTTAGACCAAGCTTCCACTTAATAATCCTTGTATCAAGTTGCTTACCCACAAGCTTACCTATTAGGACCTTACTCTCCATGTACTCAACATTAAGATTTGAGTAAAGACTGGTAGATACTCTGGTAATACCATTCTCCATAGTGAACGTTCCACGAGCACCTTTCACCACAATCGGAGGTTGACTAGGTAAAGGATCGGCAAACTTATTAGCCTAAGAAGGGATCTTGGGGCTAGTAGGAATGCGAGCTTGCCTAGAAGAGGAGGCTTCAAGCTGGGATATGACTGTCATGCTTAAACACAGGGGATTCAGACAAGGAGGACAAGGAGTTGATGTGGAAAAAACATCCAACCCCCAAGACTTATAAATACTAACTCGAGCGTTGCATCAGACACTTAACTAAGGAAGAGCAACAGTTACAAGCAAGCACTCAAAATCAATAATTAGCAAAAAACTAAACGGCCTAATCCGAACCCTATGACAAGCATGCTTAGCCTTGAGCGTCATAAAATCAATCCAATTACACACATTAAATCTAATAATTACCATTGTAAGAACATAAATTGAGCTAGATTTTGAGAATCTAGACAAGCAATAGCAACCCTTTAGCTTCCCTGTAGCACTATAATTAACACTACTATAAGGCGTCCAATTAGATAAGGAACTTACCTTGCACGCCCATCCTGGGGAAGCACCCCCTTGCAGCAGCCATTAAGCAATGACGTCACCCACCATGATTGATTTCTTGGGAAAGTCCACAGCTATGCATATCCTCATTTTCCTTTTTAATACGAAAAAGATCACCAATTTCGGATTGGCCATGATTATTACTTCCAAATCTCCTAAACAAGCAAACACTCAAGCCATTACCACTCCTCAATTTCCTGTTGTATATGTAGCTTATAGGAATTTTTAGCCACTTACTTAGCAAACTAGTTAACTTAGCTCTAGCTAGAAGGAAGTAACAACCCAATTAACCACCCAATCACCACATTAATTGAAAAAATTTGGTGGAACCCTAACCCTAGAAATTTGCCCCTTCCCCCCCTTTTCCCCCCTATCAACTCTCATCATCCTTTTCCCTCCGTCCTAGTTTTTTGAACCCACCCAAATGGGGCAACTTCTCATTTGCCTTTTATTTTTTAATTTTAATTCTTAAAAAATCAATGGTAGAGATAGTTTTTTATTTTTATCAATGGGTACAATATTTCAATGATATGAATAATAATTTTTTAATATTTTAGTCCCTTTAGGGATTATACTATAAGGAATTTTCATTGTAGACAATATGCTTTTAAGGACTTGAATATCCATCTAAAGTTTCTAAATAAGTCCTCAAAAGTGGTTGTGGGAGACTCCCATTGGAGATACTCTTATGCACCCAAAAATTGTGTGTGCGTTCTCTGTGATCCATTGTAAGAGTTTGATTTCTATATTATTGGTACTATACTCAATTTTCTAGGCCTATTTTGGAAGGTGTAACATAATGCACACGATGTAATAAAAGTAACATAATGCGCATGCTGTAATACTTTAGTATCAAATTCACCATTTACGAGATTCGAACACAAGACCTTCCACTTACAATAGGAATAATGTTAGACAGCCTCCCACTTACAAGAGGAATAATACTAGACATACGTGGTACTAAGGGAAACATGTTTACTGATTGGAATGAGGAAAGTAATGACTAGAGGATGGAAAAACAATGGAAATAAGATTTACTAGTTCTCACATATGATCAGATTTCTTATTTTGGAGGTATTGGATTATGCAGGTGGAACCTGTAGTTAATCTCTTTCGGCCACTTTTTTGGATTCCATATATGTTAAGAAACAACTGAAAGTTAAGAATTAGAATAAGATGGTTTCAATTCTTACTTCTGCACGGCTAACAACTAGGTTAAATGTTTAACACATAAAAATTACAATAGGGCATCGCCAATGTATATCATATTCTACTATAGCATTAGGTTCTCCAAAAATTGTTAATAACATCAACACGTGAGAGATATAGCTATGAGAAAATGTGCTCCTTGTATGCAAGAATTTTCATAAATCGAATAAATGGAAAGACTGAAAAAGATATATGGGCTAGTTTGGAGTTGTACTTTTTTTCTTCTTTTTTCAAAACAATTTTTGCTGTGCTATGAGAATAAACAGCTGTAAAAAAAAGTAGGAAAGTGTTTAGTAAACTATAGTGTTAAAAGTGCTTTTAGAAAAGAAGAAAAACAGTGTCATAATGTTTGGTAAACTTTTATATAAAATTGTTGACTATGTAAAATGACCAAGCATGACATGTTACTGGATGTATTATTAATTTAAATAGGTAGTTAAAATATTGGTCAACTGTTCCCTTGATTGGGTTCCGCCCTAGGCCAGTTTATTTCCCAACTAGTTCTTTCCATAACTTTGAATTCATTTTAAGTCCATCACACTTATTCTTCAATCACACTTTACTATAATTCCGCATATTAGTGGACAACTTGTCTATTGCAATTGCACCTCTAATTCCGCATTAAAAAAGATTACTCATCAGATAATAGAAAAACAAAAACTGCTATTACCCAAATAGAAAATTCATCTTCTGCGACTTATTTACAAAAGTGCTATTGTTTCCTTCTGTCTAAACAAACTAATGTTGCAAAAGCATAGCACCAAAATGTGGCAGCCTTCTTTGCATTAACCCCTAAAGAACCTGCGAACAGGGAATAACAATCTCGAAGTACCCCCAATATGAACCACATGAAACCTTTGAGCTAAATAACGATGCAGAAAGACATGATGAAAGCTTTTATCAGGGCCCCCAAAATCTCAAGGCCGGCCCTAGGTGGATCCCTCTTGTTCCTGTTTAGACAACATTCGTACTCTTCCTTGATTGCACACAATAGATTTAGTTTGGCTAGCGTATATTACATTCATAAGAGCTTAATCCAACCCTAGCTACATTTACATTATCACCAATATAAATAAACTCATAATAATTACTCAATCGTAATCAGGAGGAGTACTGATGATGAGGAAATTTATATCAATCAACTTCCTACATATTACAAAAACTGTCATCATAGGAAAATACTAGCAAAAGATGTGTATTATCAATGTCTCTATCTTGCAATAACTCCTTGCACATAACCAACCTGTGAGGGATGATTATAAGATCAGTGTGAACAATCTCATAAATCTCACAAGCAAAAAGATACAAAAACTAAATATATCCATATTTATTATTTGAGTTAAAGGGAAAAGAACAACTAAGCATCCCAAACCTCATACTGAACACGTCCAATATGCACACACATATATATATATATATATATATATATATATATATATATATATAACAGAAGAAGTAGTAGTATTCTTGCAGAGAAAAAAAGTATAGTTGTAGAGAGAGAAAGTGTATCTTGTATTAATGAATTGAGAAGCTTACAAATTACACTTATACAATGTGATATATCTAGTTAATTACATTGCTTATCTATTAAGCTAATACAAAGCTCACAAGATGTTGACACTTGTCACAATCTCAACATATAGAATCCTAACCAACTTAACTACCTCACACACATACACATATTATAGTGTATTTGGAACAAAGGAGTAGACAAACCATTTGTAAGAATATCAGCAAATTGCTCATTAGAGGAAACAAAATGCACTTGCAGAAACTTCTTTGCAACTCTCTCACAGACAAAATTTACATCAACCTCAATATGTTTTGTTCACTGATGCATGACTGGATTGTAAGCAAGGGCTATGATAGATAGATTATCACAAAACAATGTTGTAGGACAAGGAACATCAATTTGCATAAACTGAATAAGTTGTTTGATCCAATCAATTTATGCTGAACTATGTGAGAGTGCTCAGTATTCAGCCTCTGTAGATGATCTAGAGATTGTATTTTGTTTCTTGGAGGACCAAGAAATAGGATTTGGCCCTAAATACACAATTAAACCTATGGTAAACCTTCTTTCATTAGGATCTCCAGCTCAATCAGCATTTGCATCACTAAATGCATGGAGATCCAACTCTCATTTGCTAAACTGAATACCAAACACAACAGTTCCTTGTAAATAACTAAGAATCCTCTTCACAACAGCATAATGAGAATCCATAGGACATTGCATGAACCAACAAACCTGATGAACTGAGAAAGAGATATCAGGTCTAGTAAAAATTAGGTATTGAAGAGCACCCACAATACTTCTATAGAGAGAGATTATTGAAAGCATGTCTATCATTTTTTAATAACCTGTTATAACGTAAGCAAGGTGTGGAACAAGGTTTGGAATAAACCATGTTCGCCTTAACTAACAAATCTGCAACATATGGATTGAGTGATAAACATTCCACTTGCATTCTGTTTGATTTGGATCCTAAGAAAATAATGGAGAGAACCTAAATCTTTAATATCAAATTCCTTTGTCAAAGCCCTAATCACTGAAGCAATAGTCTCAGAATCATTCCCTATGATTATAATGTCATCCACATAAATGAGAAGGATGACCACAGAATGTCCAACATTCTTGAAAAAAAATGAAGGATCAAAATATGTTGAAAGAAACCTCATAGAAGGAAGAATGATGTAAATCTTTATTCCATGCCCTTGGGGCTTGTTTTAAGCCATATAAGGACTTATGCAACCTGTAAACATGTGTGCGATGTTGATGATCACTAAAACCAGGTGGCTGTGACATATATACTTCCTTATGAAGAATGCCATGAAGAAAAGCATTCTTCACATCAAGTTGACGCAATGACCACCCAAAATTAGCTGCTAAAGGTAGGACCAACCTTATAGTTGTAGGTTTAACTACTAGGCTAAAAGTTTCTCCATAGTCAATGCCTTTTCTTGGTTGAAACCTTTGGCAACAAGCCTTGCTTTATACATGGAAATAGACCCATCAGATGTTTCTTAATCTTAAACACCCACTTGCAACCTACCAAGTTCTTATTTCAAGGCAATGGCACCAGAGACCAAGTGTGTTGAGTTTTAAGAGTTGTCAATTCTTCTTCCATAGCAGAAAACCATAATGGAGACTTTAGAGAAGACTTGTAAGTATCAGGTTCAATTTGAGAGAGATCAACATATTCAACATCTTGAACCACATAAAGAAAAGCCTTCTTCTTTGAAATACCATTCTTAGCTCTTGTTTGCATAGAGTGAGTGGTCATAGGAGGAATAGGAAGAATAACCTGCAAACTATCAGGTTGAAACTCATTCTACATTGAAACTCATTCTGCATTACAACACCATTGTCACTAGGAATCTCAGAAGAAGACTTAGTAGAATGGTCAACACATAACCCATTTGGAATTTCAGGAGCCACAATGAATGAAGATGAGGATTGTTGATTTGTTGATTGAATAATGGATTGTAAAGGAATGTGAGTACCACTTTGTTGAATAAAATGTCGTGATGGCATAATATCGGGCATAGTAGTTGTCCTAGAGGATGAAATAGACACTATATGATTGTCACTAGTAACTAAAATGGATGGAGATGCTTGGAGAGACCATATATGTAGGAGTGAGATTGATGGAGACAAGACATTTAACAGATAAGGTGTGATACAGAAATTCAGACTCATCAAACACTACATGTTTGGAAATATAAAACTTGGTATGAATAATGTCATAACAAATGAAACCCTTGTATTTGGAAGCATAGCATAGGAAAATACACTTGGTTGTCTTGGGTTGTAACTTGGTACTATTATAGGTTTTAATAATGGAAACACTTGAGCAACCAAAAATTCTAAGATGTTTGATATCTGGGACATCATTAAACAACAGTTCAAAAGGAGATTTATTGTGAAGTGTAGATGAGGGCATTCTATTAATAAGGTATATAGCAGTTTGACATGCAAAAGACCAGAAAACTAGGGGTAAACAAGCTGTTTGCAATAGGTCATAGCTATTTCAACGATATGCCTATGCTTCATTTTTGCCAAACCATTTTGCTTAGGTGTGTAAGGGCATGACAGTTGATGTTTTATTCCTTTGTCCAATAGAAACGTTTGAAATGGTTTACTAAGGTATTCACCTCCACCATCACTCTGTAATGTTTTGATGGAAGTGGCAAAATGATTGGAGACAAAATTATAAAATTCCACAAAAGTAGAGAAAACATCACTTTTATTGATAATGGGAAATAGCCAACAATGTTTAGTGCATTCATCAATGAATGTCATATAGTAGCTAAACCGTCTATAGAATTACAAGGAGATGGACCCCATACATCATTATGAATGACTTGTAAGGGATGTCGGGACTTAGACACATAATTGACAAAGGGCAATTTATAAAGTTTGTCTTCCATACATGTATAACACATCACAAATAATGAATCAGGTAACACATACAAATTACACTTCTTCGACATGAGAGAAACCACAAAGTTTGATGGGTGACCTAATTTCCTATGCCAGAGACTAGAAGATACTTGATGTCCAAGATAAGCAGCCCGAGCCTTGGAAGTAATGACATTACTCCTAGTTGGAAGTGGTATTAGGTACAATCCATTACTACATTGTCCTTGAAAGAGAATCCTTTATGTGGCTTTGTCCTGAATCTAAAAACAGAAAGCATCATATATCAGCCAACAACTATTATCTAAGCATAGTTTATGCACAAATAAAAGGTTATGAGATAGCCTAGGAACACAAAGAACTGAATTAAGTTGCAATGGTTTTAATGGAGTACGAAGAGTGGATGAACCAATATGAGATATTGATAAACCTACACCACTCGGAGTCTGAATTGTTTCATTAGTAGGATATAGGGATGCCAATGACAGATTACTAAAATCAACTAGTTATATGTGAAGATGCTCTTGAATCAATCAGCCAAAGTTGCTAAGGATGAGCACTTGGTTCATAAGGTTGTGATGGATGAGCATAGCTATTGGAGCTTGAGTTGAAATGCTTGAGTTCCTGAAATGATAGTATTTAGCACTGTGATTCTTTTTCCTATAAACTTGACAACGTTTAGAAACTACACTATCAAAATTCTTGAATCTGCAGGTAGGAGCCAAGTGTCCAAACTTGCCACAAATTTGACAAGATGTACTAGAGAATCCCAGTTGTCGTGGTGGAGAAGTACCAAGAATGCCAGGAGCTGGATTCACAGTATAATTTCCATAATTGTTCTTGAATTTCCAAAATGAGATTGAGAATTGTATTGAAATTTACCCTTGTTTTTGTTCTTACTGTAGCTTGACTTGAACCTAGAATTACCAGAAGAATAAAAATGAGACTGAGAAGAACCTCTATAAGAATTACCATTTGAAGAATCCTCAGCTTTGGAAGAATCACCATAAGACTTGGAGTCACTGCCATTGTTTCAAGCAACTATTGCAAACAAGACAAGAGTAATGAGAACATTTTCAACCATTGTTTCCTCAGCAATTAACTGAGATATGGGATCTTTCATGGAATCTCATGGCCTCGAATAATAGATCGTAGAGTATTGTATTCAGAGGAAAGACGATTCAGGGTCAAAATGACAATATCATCATTGTCAAATTGAACTCCATCATCAAACAGATAGACACAAGCTTCTTAAATGCGTTGCAAATATAGTGAAATCGAATTAGTACATTTCTTGATGTTTTGTAACTCAGATTTCATCTGAAAGACTGTAGCTCGAGTAACAATTGAAAATTGTTCTTTGAGATGCACCCACAAATCACGAGCACTGGTACTACCAATTGCACAAGAGATAGCTGAAGGAGATAAAGTGGTTGTGAGCAATTGCATCAATGCCTGATCTTGCATTTTCCAAATTTTGAACTGATCACTTTCAATTGGAGATAATGCATCAGTTGAAGAAATAGTTGAATCCCCAGAAGTAGGCACATTAAATCGAGTAGGACAGGAATGAGACTCGTCCACAAAACCCATAAGACCATGATCTTCAAGAAACAATTCGATCTGAAAATTTCAAGTAAGATAGTTGGAGTCATCAAGTTTGACAGCCACATAGGATGAGACTGTTGCTACGAGAGACGTTGTAGGTGATTGAAGAATCTGTAGTTGAGCAGAAGTCACCATTGTAGAAGATCGAGAGAAGAAACCCAAATGAAAAATTTCTCTGAGAAATTAGAACAAACATTTGGTGTGCAAAGAAGATGCACCTAGTCGGAGAAGCAGAGAGGAATCAAGATCCTAAGAAAAGAGAGACCGATTGTTGATCGAAGTAGTGAGTGAAAGTAGAAGAACCAAGATCAAGAAACTGTTAAGCCAAAGCTTTTCAGGCTAAAGATACCATGTAAACAGAAGAAGTAGCAATATTCTTGCAGAGAAAGAAAGTATAGTTGTAGAGAGAGAAAGTGTATCTTGTATTAATGAATTGAGAAGCTTACAAATTACACTTATACAATGTGTATATATCTAGTTACATTGCTTAGCTATTAAGCTAATACAAAGCTCACAAGATGTTGACACTTGTCACAATCTCAACACATAGAATCCTAACCAACTTAACTACCTCACACACATACACATATTATAGTTATCAAACTATATTCCCACCCTTGTCTAATTCAGAACACCTAGCTACTCAAAGCGAATAGTAAGAAGTAATTGGAATGAGTTTCCCTAATCATTTATTTAGGGAAACTTATATCAAACCTTAGAGCTCTATAACCATATAAGATTCTAGTATACGATAATGTAATTTAGGTGATCAAAACCTATATCAAACCTAGGTGCAGTTAGTAGGATCAAAACCCATTCCTTCCAGCTGCATAACAGTGAAAAAAACGGAGATAAATACATATAAGAACAATAAATATAAGGATTTGTTTTATGTGGTAAAACCCCACTCACAACGAGGAAAATCCAAAGAAAAACCATGGGGGCACAGTCCATAAAAGAATCCAGAAATAAGGACTTTACAAGACTCAACTATGTTCTCTTGTACTTTTGTTCTTGTAGCACGCCGTCCCCACACAGATCTAAAGTATGATAACTAGGTTTCTGAAGTCTCACAAAGTTTGCTCTCAAAACCTAACACAATGAAACTCACTTTTGCTCTCAAATGCAATATTAAACTCTAGGGTTCTGCAATCTTTTCCTAAAGTCACCAGGTCTTATATTCCTATAATAGCTAAATGATTTGATCTCACATACCCAGTGTATGATCTCCTAAATGATTGTACATGAATCTTACCATAAAAAGCCCACGAGATTTGCTTTCAATGAGTTGAAGTGCAATCCAAATTTTTTTCTCTCATACCTAAAATTTTAAAACTAAACCGAAATTAAAAACTATTATCAGTCTAAGAAATAAGCAACAAATATCTGTTGTATGCAAGAATCAACAATCATATAAAACGGACAAAAGAAAAGAAAATACAAAAAGCAAGTAGATCCATTTATATATGTTCAATTTTCAGATAAATTCCAGATAAAAGAAGTACAACATGCATAAAACATCCCCAACCTCATACCAAGTAGCATGCATATGACTAAAGAACCAATAAACCAAATATATATACGTTGATATCATAAAACTAGTTGATGGCAGCCATATATAAATAAATTTTATCTTTTGACGGAAAAAAAAAAAAAACTTCTTGATGATAACCATATATATAACCTGTTCAGTCATCAACCCTATCCAGCTAAAACCCTTCATCAAAAGCCATGACGATTACAAAAGATAAGTAACTCCATTCCAATCATACTTATTTACATCGATATCATATGAAGAAATTAAATTCTGGTGCCATGAACCCTTGACCATGGCTTAATCCAGGAGAATTCCAGATATCATCCATAAACAAAAGCGGGGAAAAGTGAGTGGAAGGACTAGTTTCCCGGATCATTTGATTGGTTCGAACCTCCACATTGTGTTTCAACTTGTACAAAGCATCCCTGTACTCTTCGAACTCTTCCAAACTAGTCATCATCCCAATCGGCCTCTCCCACCACCCATAAGAACAACCTCCATCTCCTCCATTATTATTACTATTATTTTTCTTCCCACCCTTCAATACTTTCGCTTCCTTCAAGCGTCTCGAAGCTTCCACATAATCCTCTATTTGTTTCTTATTACTAGAATGGTGAATGTTGTTGTTTTGGAGATGATTATCTGATTGACCTGCAGGTAGTAAGAAGGTATTGTCACTAAGGTAGCGCTCGATGACGGTGTCAGGTGACGGGCTTCCGAAGCAGAAAACCTTGCCATTGCTTGACACGACAATCGCAGCCGTCTCTGCACCAGTCAAAACGCTGAGCTCCGCTGCTTTGTTGAAGAGACCCCTTTTGCGCTTGGAGAAGGTCACGTGACGCTTGTTCTTGTCTTCAACTCTCTTGATTTCAACCCTTCTTCGACCTTTGCTCTCCTTTTTCCCATTAGTAGTACCTATGTCTGTGATCTTATTATCAGGAGTCTTAGCCATTGTTAGTAATAGTACTTGTGATATTAATGGAAAACCCTAGATGGAATGAGAACGAATGGCAAACCCTAGAGGGAAGGAAACTAATGGCAAACCCTAGAATATTATTGTGCAATCTTGGCGAGAATATGGCAAACCTAGGGGGATAGAAACTAAGAATGGCAAACCCTACAATATTGTTAAGAAATTTTGGAGAGATATGGAAAGCTCTCAAGATTTTGGAATGTCTTTGCTCTGAAGAAGGTAACTGATACATATAATGGTAAGAACCGGTGACTTGGTTGTAAAGCATAAGATTAGGATGGGATATTGGGTCTGTGATCTCTTAAGTTTAGGCTAAAAATATGGATACAAAGATATTACATCTCTTAATCCTGTCTTACACTTAACCAGATTACTTAATCTCACCCAAAAAATACGCACTTACCTTTTTTTATTTTTTTTTTTTTTTTAATTTCTCGTCGAACGCACTTACCTTTTTATATATGTGATAATTACCTATTTATTTTCTATGTGATTTTATGCTTATGTGATTCTAGCCCATTACTCAAATCCTAATCCTTTTCCTGCCAGTACCACTTAAGTTTCTAGCCCATCCCTAATGATAAGTCCATAACACTTTTTCCTACAAATAGGTGTCGGCCTTGCATTGTTCACCTCAAGTCCCCCTGCATACAGAGTATGGATGAAGATCCTGCAAATTTTCACATTTTAATCGTTCATCATATATTGTTCGATTAGTTTTCGTTAGGTATTATTTATGTTTAATTTTAAATAAAAAATTATTTCTGACCACACGATGTACGATAAACAACTAAAATGTGAGGATCTCTAGGATCCCCACAATTTGGATCTAGATGGGATCCAAATCCTAGAGTATGGATCGCAAATTAGCACCGAATTCGCAACTAGATTTTTTATGGGTAAACACCTTGTGGAAAAACTTTTATGGGTATCAGGAATAAAATCATGTGACATACTATTAAAAAAAAAGAGGGTAAATAACATGATTGATATAACTCACTGCTATGGCATATAATAAATTTGTGGGTGATTTTGTATAAAATCAATTAAAAGTTATGATATTAATAATGGGTCAATCAAATTTATTGGAATTATAAATAGGTCAATGAGACTTTAAGATACATTAAAACACCTCAATCAAATTAAAATTACAAATGATGTCATTACCATTTAAAACAAAAAACCTTTCCATCTCCTTCATTGCGCCTCCCACCACCTTTAGACTTTAACCTCCCCGCCTCCCACCACCTTCAACCTCCATTACTTCAACATCCTATGCCTCCCATCACCTTCAACCTCCATTTTTCGAACATTGCAACGCAGTGTCTGTTTCATGTTCTGTGAGTGTGCATTCGGATTCAAATAGGTTTGTGGATTCATACACTTTGTTGCAGTGTCTGTTTCATGTTCTGTGCTTGTGCATTCAGATTTAAAGAGGTTTGTGGATTCAGACACAGCAAGGCAGTGTCTGTTTCGGTTATGTGGATTCAAACACTTCGTTGCAGTGTCTGTTCCTTGTTGTGTGATTGTGCATTGAGATTCAAATAGGTTTGTGGATTTAGACAATGCGTTGCAGTTCTGTGAATTTAGACACTTTGTTGTAGTGTCTATTTCATGTTTTGTGCTTTTACATCGTCGGCGTCTCAATCTTTGCCAACAAGTTGGAGTCTCAATCTTCGCCAACAAGTTGTAGTGTCTATTTCATGTTTAGGGGACATGGCACGCAAGGGTCTCCTTTGTTGATGGATCCACTTCAAAGAAATGTTGTGGAGGTGCTTTGTGAAGACTTGTATTAAAAAAAAAAAAAACTTATATGATAATTATGTGTTAAATATTATGATTAATTTCATCAGCTTTGGATTATAATTTATCAAACTATTTTAGTTGATTAATTATTTTACATGATTTTATGAATGGCTTTTTGGATCAATCAGTCTAGTTTCCAGCCTATTCTGCACTTTTTAATTATTATTTATATTAGGACATGGACTAAATATTATGTGAACATAGCCCAGTTCCTTTACTTTAGTTATCGGCCTTCACCGAGAGGCCTGCTCCAAATTCTTCTTTCTTATATTATTATCTTCTTTTAGTCGGTGTAATATTACACGGTTAGGATTGGGATGTTGAGTGAGTTGCCGCCTCTTCTTGCTATAAATAGCTAGGTATCTCTGCAGCTCTGCTTCCTCTTTCGAAGCATGAAAAGTGAGAGAAAGTTGGTGCTTTGCGGTCTTTGGTTAGAGAGAGAGAGAGAGAGAGAGAGAGAGAGAGAGAGAGAGAGTGAGAGAAAGAGAAGGGAGTAAGAAACCAGAAGCTGAGGTGCTTCTTAATCGGCGGTGTCAAATCTGTAGCAGGATAAATATGGGTAATGATTCTCATATTTTCTTTAGTCTTTCCATAGCTCTATATAATGTAGAACTCAGTCGTGTTTCAACTTTGTTGGTTTGTATTATATATGTATGTATATCTGCATAGACGTTTGGCTATCAGACTTTACAATTGGAGATCATCTTACCTACACAAAAGTGATAGGACTGAACCTATACATAATTATCACATGCTAAATATGATCTCTTACCTTTATTAGAGGTTGTTATATAAAAGAGGGCTTGAGCATATTAATTCGAACATATATCTTTCTTGTTGGTTTGAGAGAAACTATATATGTATATGCTGGTATTCATGCATATAACTTTGCACAAGCCTGAGTAAACCAAGCTAGTTTTCTCGGCATGGAACTATCTGCATATGTTCATAGGTATAGTTTCAACTGTATCAAGTAAAGCATGTGTTTGGAGTTAATCAACATACAGTAACTTATGAATTAGTATTGCGGAATCGATAAACTTAAATGCATTAATTAGGATTAGAGTTCATGTCATGCATTTGGTAATTTGCTTATATATGTGGTTTAATATACTTATTCATTAATCATATGAAAGACTTTATTTAATTATTGGCTAAAGTTATGTTCCCAGCTTATACACCAAGAAGACAGCATGCATATTTATATTTGTATTTCACATGTCCCTTGTTCTGCAAGTTGTACTCATTCAAACGTTCTGTTATGACCATGTTATTAGTTTAGATCAACCAAAAGGGCATTTGAAATGGGTGTTGTTAAGTTAGTAATCTCAAGTGGTTTAACTGGGATTAAAGTTCTTGCCTTGCATATAGTGATTTTCTTATACTTGTGAATAGAAGCTTATCACAATTGTGGTTTCTTGTGTTATTATCTTGGAGCAATGCTTTGGAATCCAGGTAGGGGAAATACGGTAGACCTTTACAAAGATTGATCTTATTAAATTTCGTGAAGTGCTATATTATTGTTAATATTGATTGACTGATTGGGATTGGATGATAATTGGTTATATGTGTATCATTGCTTGATTCGAATGTTCATAGAGTTGTAATTGTGAACTGTTGTTGGAATGTTGTTTCATTGGTGATATATGTTGAATATGAAATGAGGTTAATTGTGCATCATTCATGATGTGTTATGTGGTTGGAGCTTCAGTGTTGAGAAAGAATTGGAAGTGAGGGTAGTTGGAAAGGATCTTTTGTGTAGTTGAGCCAAACTCTTATCAGGTATCAGGTGAGCCCACAATGCACATATTCTTTAAGGGTAATTCGGGACTGGCGACGAAGAGTTTTGGCAAGATGACTAACAAAAGGGGAAATTGGGATGATTGAGTTACAGGGGGTTAATTTGTATATTAGAACATTCGAACCACCACTGCAGAGGTAAAATGCACGATATGGGACGTGCAGGTACGTGTGTTTATTATATGAATTAATGGGTAGAGATGAAGAGTATTGTATTGCACTCATGTATTATTGATGATAATGATTTGGTACTTGATTACATGATTTTATGACAGTTAAATTAATACTGTCAATTTACTGTGATAAAGTTATGTCCCTATTGAGCTTTGGAAAAGCTCACCCCTCTATTGTTATGCAGGTTTATGAACTAAACAGTCAAAAAGGGTAAACAGGATGAGATCAGATTAAGTGTGAGGATAGAATTTTGTATGTATTTATTGGGTAAATTACATTTACCCCCTTAGGTTTGAGGTCAATTTCAATTCCTTACAACATCTTTAAAGCATTTCAATTTCATACATTTACTTATCATTTTATTTCAATTTCATACATCCGTTAGAAAATCTGTTAAGTTAACCATTAAGTGATGACGTGGCACATATGAGGTCCCCATTTATGCTGACGTGACTGTTATATTTGTGTCACGTGGCTGAACACTTAATAAAATATTAAAATAATAATTAATTAATTAATTAAAAAAAAAAAAGAAACCCATAAATCCCTTTCCCCCTTTATCTTCCCCACCCAACAGACAACCCATCCCAAGCCCGCCGTCGTCGTCCAATCGGGTCGCCATGGCCTGCATCAATCTCTCCCTTCTCACCTTCGTTCTTCACCTTCTCGACGACGGGAAGGATGAAGAACTTCCATCGCCATTGGATTTGATAGGAAAATAAACAGCCACAAAAATTCAAATCACCAAATACAAATCAAGTTGAACCAAAATTCGATCAACCCATCATCCCCAAATGGTAGGATTAGATGAACTTAGATAAAGCTCACTCATTTATCGATGTCCAAAAGGGCTTGTCCACCGGCGACTCTTCCTTGGAGCTCGACCCTTGTGATTCCTACACAGTAAGCATTTTTGGCTTTTTTTGCAATCCGAATAATCAAAATTTGAATTTTTGGGTTTTTGGAAATTGCGAAAATTTGATTTTTGGGTTTTGGGTTGAAGCTATCGGATGGTAGAATGATGAACTTGCTGGGCAGATCATTCGTGTGAGAAGGTGAAGAACAAAGGTGAGAAGGGATAGATTGTTGCAGGCCATGGCGACCCGGCTGGATGGCGGCGGCGGGCTTGGGCTGGGCCTTCTAGGGCCGAGAGGTGATGTAGAGGGAGAGGAGGAAGATAGTGATTAGAGAGAGGGTCTGTGGGGTGGGGAAGACGAAGGGGGAAGGGGATTTATGGGTTTCTATTTTTTTATTTTTTTGAGAAAATTCAGGTTTTTAAAAAAAATTAAAATTTTTTTTATTTGCCACGTGGCAGACATTTGGCAGCCACGTGGCATATATGTGGCAGTCACGTCAGCATTTAACAGATCAATGGATGAAAAATGTAACGGAGGTATTATTTTGAAATAAAATAATACTTAAGGTATGAAAGTGAAATGTTTTAAAGATATTGTAAGGAATTGAAATAGACCCCAAACTTGAGGTATGAAAGTGTAATTTAGCCTTATTTATTTTAGTATTGTAAAGAATTCTTGATTTTTTTTATAAGAAATTCGCACTCCGTTATTTCAGTTTTATTTTATTTATTTAGTTTTTAGCTCACGTTTCGATTTATATTTTTATTAATTAAATAGTTAATTATGTGGCGTTCATCATTGACATATGCCTAATTAATAAAAATATATCATTGATTAAGTCTAAAATAAAAATATTTCATTGATATATGACTTAATAGTAAAGTTTTTATTGATCTTTGATTAAATTACCTTAAATTTTACGTGTTATAATTTAAGTAGAACAATAATGTTGTATGTCGTGTTTTAAGTACATTGAAAAAATACTTATCTCCTACATTTTCAGTCATGAAACTCATTTTATTTACTTTTATTATTTAATTCTTAATTTACTTTCTCTCATAATTAATAATAAATTTTGATATTTGTTCATTTTTTTTTAATATAAAAACTGAATCTGTGAACCATGGTGGTAACACTCACCACTTAGAAAGGGTGTCAGAGCTAATTTGAACTGAAACTAATAAGAATTAAAGGACATTGTTTCACTTTTTATATGCAAAAAGTCATTCCTTCTTACATGAGACATATATCAAAACTCAAAAGTGGTGTATCCGGTCTTTACACCTTGGCGTTCCATGTTCTTTTAGTAAGTACTTATACGCCGTAACTAGTTGAACAGATATCGTTACTCCATAGCATTCATTAGCATATAGCCTTCTTATTGTCCCATATGGTGGTTATTGATAATTTATAGCTTGATAGCCCCAATATGTAATACTTTAAAACTTAAGTTTTGTCTCAAGGCAAATTTCATTCGGTACAAAGAAAGTTCCCTTTTGTACTGGGCATTGGTAGATATCTGAACAAATTAAAATAAACAGACTCAATTGTTTTATATGCACCCATATGTTATATTCAACATGATCATCTTTGAATTCTTTTCGTGAGGATGTTCAAAATCCGTAAATCATGTTCGTTCACTGTACATCGTGCAGTCAATTTTTATCAAGTACAATTTGCATTTAATTTTACATAAAAATATTTAAAATGATTTCTAACTGCATGATGTACGATGAACGAATATGATTCATAGATTTCTAGAATTCTCATAACGAGAAACAGGATTCATATTATATATACATGATTAGACACCTTGGAAGGTTATTAACCTAGCTTTCGAAATTTATAGAGAGAGGGTCGGCAACGTTAAATTAATTTGTCAATTCATTGACATATATGGTCAAGGGTTAAACCCCAAGACATGAAATAATATAAAATCTGGTAGATGCAAGAGGAATATACGTATTGACACACCTCGACCCAGAAAGTTCACTTGGATCTTGAATCGAGCTGTGTTGGCCGACCTCTAAAAGGTGACGAAGCCATAAAATGTGATAAAGTATAGAAAAATGTGAATAATTTGAACCTAAAAATTTTAAATACCAAAGTGCGTTGTGAGCGGGAGCGAACTCATTTCACACAGGACGTTAGAGCATAAGTAAGGTACATAAGTGTGGGTAAGAATCATACCCTCAGGAGTATCCATCAATACTAAGATTTGCCACAGATCATTGTCGATACAAACTCAGCAGCTAAAACCTGGATGAGCACCAAACAGAGAGTGTGAGTGAACAATAAAACCAAGCTTCCCAAAGTATTACCTTTCTAAAAGTAATGCCCCTCAATGTAAAATCCGTATAGTTTTCCATAAGACAATACAACATATATACATATATCTAAACCATACTAAAAAAATGGCCAAAACCACAGTTTGCCATGTCCATCAACTCCACAATGCATTAATAAGTAGGCCAAATGAACTTAATCAATACAAAATGATATATCAATCGGAGTCATCTAATGTGACATGTACGACTACACCCATATCTCATCAATCAATGCTAGCACATATGTCGGAGTCACCTCTTGTGACCTGTACGACTTATCCATATCTCATCAATCATGGCTAGCATATAAGTCGGAGTCACCTCTTGTGACCTGTACGACTTATCCATATCTCATCAATCATAGCTAACATATAAGTCAGAGTCATCTATAATGACATGTATGACTTATCCATATCTCATCACATATCTCATTAATCATGCTAGCCAAGTTCAATAAGTATACTTGCACACGAGTTGGAACCACCTAAATTGGTCTGTACGACAAGACTAGGTGTAAATAAATACGCTCAAGTGCTACGATCACGTGAAGACTGTGCAAATAATCGCGGGTCACCTACGAGTCGGAACCACCTAAAGTGGTATGTACGACAGAAATGTGCACCTACCTTGGATCCAAGGTGAGCGTAAGGTGTGGGAGGTGAACATCACGTGAAGGATTGTGCCCTAGCCATGGGTGGGAGCACTAACACCGGGGTGCAGGTTTATAAGCTATAATATATCTCAACACAATCATACTCACTACCATCAGTATCATTAACACGTGCTCACCTGAAGCTTACCTAGGCGTCCGCGCGTCATTTAGCACTTCAAAGCATTCACAATAGTTAGGTTTAGGTAATATCCATATGAATATGCCATGATGCAATCTAAACCCAAACATTTCATGATATTCCCAAAATATATAATACGGCGTAACATGTACAATCAATAACACCCTACTCCCAAACTATTTACATTTGAGAGTAATCATCAGTGATAAGCCCAATTAGACACTAGTTAAATTAACTATCATTACTTACCTTTCCTTACTTCAATTTCTTGATTCTTCACGCATTGATTTATGATCAACATTTAATCACCAAATCATAAAGCTAAATCTCACACTTCCCACCAATGTCCCTCACATTGCTCAATTCACTAAACAAGGCTATTGTCTCAATTATTTAACCTCATTTATTATATGGCTGCATCTAACGTCTTGTAGGCATGCTATTGTCTCAATTATTTAACCTCATTTATTATATGGCTGCATCTAACGTCTTGTTAGACTGCCTACGTACTCTAAATAAGGATCAAGCCATTCGTAGTTCGCAATGATTAATTGTAGGTAACAAGCATATATCACTTTAGAAGTGCTTGTGGAACTATCAATTATATGCCTATGAAAGAAAAAGACCTACTCACTTGGAGTCCACGCTATGATTATCTTGCATGCACATCGAGACATCACGGTCTATCGTCGCCTGTGATCAATTATCAAATCACGTCTCAAAGTTCTTACCGATAGAATACATAATTTACATAAAACATATCCTCAAGGACCTTCAAAAATAATTTGAGACCCATTGAACAAAAGTCAACTGCCGATCTTTGATTGACGATAGGGTCAACAACCCTGTATAACTCGATTCGGAAGATCCGCATATCAGATTTCTAATCCGTAACTTCCAAAAATCCACATTATGCTTCTAGAATAACATACTAAAATTTTATTACGATCCAACGGTTGGATCCTCGCCAATTCCCAAAACTGATTAGCGGTTAATGTTTTATTTTATGAACTTACAAATCCAATTCGGAAAGATTTGTGCATTGGATTCCAAATCCGTAAGTTCCTGCACTCTTCAAATATTATGTACTACAATATAACAAAGTTTGGTGACGATCTAAGGGTTGGATCGTCGATTAACATAAAATACCTATCAATGTATCGTAGAGAATTTAAGTTCCAACGATCAACCTAAGTCATTTAAATATCAAGACTAAATTCAAGACATTTAACATAGCCAAAAAAATAGCATTGGCGGCCCACTGGCCACGCGCCGCCTCATGCGCCATCGTGGGTGGCAGTCGGCTGCCCCGACTCACCGGAAAATCCAACTGTTTCCAAAAATTACTAAAATTTACAAGAATGAAGATTTCAAAGAGAGGAACAACTTTCATACTTGCCACAAAGTCCAAAAGTGGACGAAAGGGGGTCAATTTTTCTCACAAAGCCGACGGATGCCTAAAACTTCTTGACGTCTATTCGTCGTCGATGGTGGTCCAACGGGGTCAAGGTTGTTTGGAAAATTGATTTTCTTCGACTTTCATGGCCTCAAACCGCCACATACCGTGGTTAATCAAGGTGGTTCATGGGTGGGTTTTGTAGAGGGGAATGAGAGCTTCAAGATGGTGGTGGTGGCGTCGAAAATCTTCACCGGAGTTGGATGGAATCGGCCTTGGAAAATGGGAGCTCGCGGTGGGTGTGGGTCAACGGGAAGGCTACTCCCCCCCCCCTTTTTGTTATTTTTTTTTTCTTCTTCTTCTTTTCTGATTTCTCATTGGTCCTCCATCCCTTTTAATTTGATTGGTCCCTTTTTCTCTTTACTTAAGGCTGATTAGTTAGTCTTCCCACAAGGTGGGAGTTCAAATAATTTAACTACCTTTAAATAACCAACTTCAAATGTCCGTAATTATACTGTTATAATTCGGACTCGCAAACGGTTTTCGCCTATGCGTTCGTAGTGGCAAGTACTACGAGGATATGCTAAAAGAATAAATCATACGTCACTCTAACCGATGATCAACGGAAGTTAAAGTCCTTACCTCCAGGGCATTTTCATAAATTCATGCTTCTAAAATTAATAAAAACGTGGGATGGGTTGTCACACGTATGGGGCAATTACACAGTAAAATATTAGTTGCATAGGAAATGAAATTATTAAAGCTACTTTTAACTTTGTAGTCAGAGCATGTAGCCTAAGGAGAATAATTTACATGAAATAGGTTCATTGCTACGTAATGTCTTAATTTAGTAAGACATTGTCATATGGAGAAAAATTTGCACTTGACAATGTCTTATTGGATAAACAATAGTACGTGATGGTGACTTGTTCCATGTAAGTCATTATCTTTCGTAAGATAATATACCTAAATAGTTACCAATTTTTTAATATTAATTAAGATGTATGTCACAATCATCAAGTTACTGACCCCAAAGTCATTAAGTTACTGACTTCAAAGAAAAATACGATTAATCAACATCTAACTAATTTTGTTCGTAAGTTAGGAACCAGCACCTCCTGAGATCTTTCTCTCAAAAGTCTCTCCTTTTCTCTCTATGAAAACCTCCCAGCAACTTCGTTGCTGGCCCTAGCCCTTGGCTTGGGTGCCGGAGACATCCTCCCTTCCTCCCTTCCTTCCTTCCTTTCTTCTTTTCCTCATTTTTCTCCTTCTCTTCCTGAGTTTTCTTAGGTTTTCCTTCCTTTGCACTTTGCCTATTTTTCCTTCCTCCCTCTTCTCCTCTGCTTCTCGCCCTTCCCTGTTTCCCTTTTTCCCTTCCTTCATCTTTTCCAGTTTTCTCCCTTCGTTTTTAATTCTCGGTTCTACCCTGAGTTTAATCTCAGTTTTCCTTGAGCCATGCCTCAACTATCCAAGGCTTCTTGCCTCTTATCCGGCTCTTTTTCGCCTGCTTTTATTGCTTTTCTATCTTTTATTTCCTTTCCTCCCTCCTCCCTAGCTGTATCCCTCCTCCCTAGCTGTGATACTTCATCCTCATCCCACCATGTGCTTGGTTCAGCGGGCTCTGATCAGAAATTGGATATCAGATCCACTTGCCTCCCTCACTTCCCCTCCCTTAATTGCCATGCCGGACCTCCATCGAGGCCAAGTGTTGGGTATTTTACCTTTTAGCCTCACCCTCTTCCCATATGTTACTTTTTTTGTATATATTTACAGGGGTTCGTGAAGGGACTTGGATCTGGTGTTTACTTTCTTGGTTCGAAGTTTGGCTTCCTCAGAGGATGTGACAATGGCGGTAGTGTGGTCTTTGCTATTGGAGATTAGGGGTTTTTATTGTCTATTTTATGTTGCCTTTAGGCCTGAACTTGTGTGGGCCTTCTGTTGTATCTTGGGTTGCTGCTTTCATTTTGTTTGGACCTTTCACTTTCCCCGTAGTTGTTTACCCGGTCCTTTTTGGGCCTTGTATTAATTTTTATTTTAAGGAAAATTATCTTTGAGATAAAAAAAAAAAAAATCAACATCTAACTGATATGTAAATTAATATATAGTACTAGATATTTTAGCAAGGACGCATAACACGCACGGCCGTAAATTTGTACTGATAGTCGAATGTACCTTTATATATTTGAAATTAATTGAACTATTGATCACTACCAAAAAAAATTGTAGTAGCTAGTAATCGGAATTCAAGATGCAGAGAGAACTCCGCTATTTGCTAATCGGGGTGAGAAGCAGCAAGTTGTTGAGCCAGTTGATCGGAGCTCCAGGAGTGAAAAGACTGAAGAGTCCTTCAATGACACTAAAAGGTTATGTGCCTGTTTGTGTTGATGTAGATGGTTACACGAAGCGTTTTATAGTTCATACTACATTACTCCGCCATACAGAGTTCTTGGAGTTGTTGTATAAGTCAGCGGAGGAATATGACTTTTGCAACGATGGGGTCTTGAGGATTCCATGTGAAGCCAAGGATTTTGAGGGGTATTGGATGACCAAAATGTCCAAACCCAAGATTTATAAGGTTGAACCGGTTCGACTAGTCTGCTGTTAGATTGCTTGATGAAATATTTAGAAAAATGCTTTTACATATTAGTTATATATGTTCATTGCTAGTTCATGTTAGCTGGGGATTAATATGATGGTGTCTACTGTACTCTTCTAACTTGTGAAATGAAAATTATGTTCGTTCTTTCTTATTTCTTTAAGAATTTTTTTTAATTTCTTCTTTGTGTCTATAAATTAATAGTTCTTAATGTGAAGATGATGGAAGCCTATTTTTTCTGAATATCTTTATTGTGGAGATGTATAAATTAGAATATACATAGTAATACTTGCATCCCCACAATGTAATGTCATATTTCACCACTTGCGAATAACATTTTTTATCGTATAATTTTCATAATCAGAATTGTTCAATTTCTTACTATCTATTTGAAGTTCATCCCTACAAAAGAATAAAAAACATTCAAATTAGAGAACATTTACTCAAATCGTCGAGTTGTTCCATACGCGTGGATGCATAAATGATATCTAATTCAAATGATTTTTTGATGAGATAATCTTCAAACGTATTGTTAATAAAAATCTCCAAGCAACCATTGTTTTTATAGATAATTAAAGCAACAAAGAGAAAGACAAAGATATTAAAGTGAAAAACTGATTTTTCATTTCATTCGTAAGAATCTGTTGAGAATAAATCTCACATTGATAAAAAGAGAAACCTGATGCGAACTAAGTAAGCACACAAATTAAAACCCTCTTGTGACAATTGTAGTATATGAATAAGTAGGGATCGTTCTGGACCGGGGATTAGGAGGGATTGTTAATCACTTGGATTTTTGACTCAAAAACGTAAAAACAATATAAAACACTAAACTAAATTGATTTCTAACTAATTTGACAATAAAGTAAAGGGGGGATTGTGTTTGGACGAGATTAAATTAAATGGACAAATTGTAATTAAAGGCAAAACGTAAATATGAATGAGATGAAAATATGGATGATGGAATAGCCAAGGGGTTCATCTCCACACATGTTATACTTGCATACAAAATTAATTCTCAGTTGGTCTTTCGATAAATTATGGAACTCGACACTTCAAGTTAATTAGGTCCGCTTAAATTAACTTTCAAATTTCTCTAGACTCATTGAATTGGATGAATATGCATCGCAAACAAATTATTCCTAACAAGTTCTTTATATGAACAGCATGATAAAGATACAAGTTAGAATCATTACGTTCTTTGGAAATTATAAGCATCGACAAGGCATTTGTAACTATGAAAAGCATGATACTCGTGCCAAGAATTCATTTAACGCGATTGTTTATAAGCAACCTCCACTACTTGTGAATATAAGTTTATAACGATTAGGTGAAATTCACTTATATTCTAGCATCATATTTATGCATGAAAATTAAGCGCGCATTCTTAATAAACATTCATAAATAAGTTATCACTCAAACGGTTAAACAAATTGAATCCAACATTCATGAAATTCCAACCAAATATAATCAATTCATATTGCAAGTATAACCATGGTTTCGAATCACCCCCTAGCTAACTAGGGGGATTTAGCCTCTCATATTCACAAAAAGAGAATTACAAATGAATTTAAACATAAAGCACAAAGGATTGATTACACCTAGAACGACCAACGAATCCACGTGAATTGGTGCGCGTCGAAGCTCCTCTTTCCTCTTCTCCTTCTGCGGCAGATTGGTTAAATGGTGTTGGTGGATGATTTGCGGGTTTAGGGATGGATTTATGGAGGATTGGTGGTGTAGGAAGGTGTGTAAGGTGATGGAGGAAGGTTGGTATGGTTATGGAATGCACGGATTGGTTTTTGAATGGAATGTGGAAGTAAAAATGGAATGGGAAGCTACGGATGAAATGGAATGAATCATGGGATATGGAATAATGGAGTATTAGTGGATGTAAAATGTTATAGTGGATGGAATATTAGGTTAGAAAAATGGCATGGTGGAAGGGAAAAGGTAATGCATGGGTTTTGGGGGGATATGAATGGGATAATGGGAAGTGGACGGTTTTGGGTGGAATGGTGGATGAAGTGGATGTTTGTTTAAGGGATGGTGGAAGATAATGGATAATGCATGATTAAAAATGGAATAATGGCTAGTGCCGAATGATGGATGAAGTGGATGTTTATTGTAGAATGGAAGTATGGTGGAATAAGGGTGTGAATATATGTATTAGGGTTAATGATGAATGGAAAATGCACGGATTTAATATGTATAATGGGAAGTGGTGTGGAGTCACGGCTTAATTGAAAATAAAAAGGTTAATGATGGAGTGAATGGCCTAAATGGAAATTATTTTATGGTGGCTAATATGAATAATGGAGCAATGGAATGCACGGATGATGGATAATTAGTGGGAGATAATGGTAAGTGGTGTGGAAATGGATAATGGGAAGTTAGTGCTTGGTTTTGGGTGGAATGGTGGGAATTATCAATGGGTGGATTAAATGGAAGGCTATGGATTAAAGGGAATTAGGGTTTATGGATGATAGATAGGCATGGTGGGATGCACGGCTTAGGAGGAAGATTGTGTGATGCATTGTTTTGGACGTCTATTCCTCGTGCTCTATTTGCATACACCACATTCCAGCTCAGTTTTGCTCCAAATTGCATCATTTCATGTAATATGTCCTTTAAACCTGAAAACACATGAACGTAGCTTAAAAGACTACTTTAACGAAGAAAACATAACAAAAATGCATAAGAACTAGCTAACTAAGGCGCATAAATATGCTCCTATCACATTCCCCCACACTTAGCTTTTGCTAGTCCTCGAGCAAAACAAACACAAGAAAGAAAACAAAACGAAACAAACTAACCAAAACCAAAAACTAAACCTTCCAACGTTCGCCTCAGGGATTTCCAATGAAACATGACATGTCAAAATTCATTACTCACATGGCTTTTAGTCTTCCTTTCCCTCAAGCACATACTTAATCATAGTCACCATTCACTAGTTCGCATTTAATCAATTAAAACATATTTTGAATGTAGTAACATGCCTTAGAGAATTCCCTCAATTCCTCACTCGTTATGCACTCAATTTTCACTCAAATTTTCTGACTACACACCCTACACTAGTTATATGTGAGAAGATTGATGTAAACATGAAAGACTAGTACTCACATACGTTATACAAGGAAAGCAATTTCGGGAGTAATTAAACGTGTATGGATATGATCTCACGAATGGGATGCTACTACTTAGATGCGAGAACCAGTGACACCATATGCTCATAACCAAATTCAAACTCCACATTTGAAATGCACAACACTCAAGATAGAAGTCAAGGGTTGTAACGGGGCTTGGGGTTTTGGCTAACAAGGGAAGGTAAGGAATAACAAACGTTCTTTAAGCAATAATAAGTAAAGTAATGAAATTAAGACCTAGAATTCCCTTAGGATGCAGAAATCAACTTTTAGACAAACAGGGGAGATTCAAACAACTCTTAGGGCCTAATTCATTGTTTTGGGCCCTTACTTCAACAACCAATACTTTTCAACTTTTTTTTTTTTTTTTTTTTTTTTTTGACTCTTTTTTAGCCGTGCCTATGGCACATAAACTCACATCAATAATCCTTCCCCCACACTTATTTTCTGCAACATATTAATCAAAAGGAATTCATTGCTTACTATGCTTCGAGAACAAGGGTAAGGATGGTCCTAATCTAGGCTAGGTGAGGATAATGTGGGTTAACAAAGAACATGGGCTAACACGGCTCAACGGGGTTAAACTTAAACACAAAATGAGTGAAGGGCACATGGCTGTTTGGCTTTGATGGTGGTCACTACACAACTTCATCTTGAATATGTGGTATGCAAATCAATGACATGCTTTGAATGAAATGGGCATGAGTTCTAGCATTTGGAACTAAGTGATGAAACGCCTTCTAAGTAGCAACCAATCAAAGAATAATGAGATCATGCAACGACTTTAGAAAACAAAGAATGCACAGATTTTAACTCTCCAAATAAACGTTTAAGCTCAAGTCTCACAGGGATGTAGTGTTAGTTTGAGCTCATTCCTTCAAGCATGTTATAAAAACTAATTTTTTTCCTTGTGATTGCATGTGAATTCGTGAACTATAACTACAACCAAGCATAAACCAAAGAGTATATCAAACGTCCATCCATGTTTGTAACTTTCTTTAACCATCATGCAATTAAAAACCAAATCCTCATCATTGCGTTGGAAGGTACCCTACGACACAAACACACAAAAACAACTTTAAAACAACTCTTTTTGGGTTTTTCAAAACAATGTTTCAAATTTTTATGGGATTTTCGAATTTTTAAGTCAAAACACACTAAAACAGTTTAAAAACATTTTAAAACAGCAAGGAACAACACTTGAAGTTATGGGTGATAAAATCCAACAAATTTGCATCAACATACTTAGTTACCCCCCCCCCCCCCACACTTAAATCAAACATTGTCCTCAATGTTTTAAGCTTAAAACACACCAAACAAAAGAAAACATATAAAACAACAACTAAACAACAACTAAACATACTAAACATACTAAACATGGCAGAATGTATCTATCAAAGAGAAGAGTTTTAGAGATGCAAATCTGGTTGTGGAGTGTAAATTCCATCTTCTCCTTGGTGATTGCAGTGAGGCTTTATCTTGAGTGATTCCACAGGCTTACTCTTGAAATGCGCTGCTCCCATCGTTGATTTTCCTTTGTGCTACTTGTGAACTGGGTAGCAGGCTTCCTTTGGTCTCCCCCGAAGGTCTGAGCTTCCTCCTTTTATCTGTTTCTTTGTTCAATCTCTCCAATTCGTATTGAAGAGGGTTAGAGGATAGCTCGGCAAAGCTAGGTAAGCAACCAGGGAATAGAGTCCAGATAGACTCCAAGTGCCGGCTGATTGCTTCTTTCACTTTGCCATGCAAGTAATATCAAGGACAAAGGAAAAGACAGGGAAAGAGCATGATATGAGATACCTTTGCTTTTGCCCTTGATGATATGAGATACCTTTGCTTTTGAAGAAGCGGTGAATGAATCAGCACATGTATTTGTGGTGCTGTTTCCTCCTGGGTCATCTGTACTCCAAGCATCTGGTATCATCTTTGGGGAAGAAGAAAGAATGGAGTATTTCGAAAGGCTTTGCTGGGAGTGCGCCCTTAGAGGTGAGAAAGAGTTGGGCATTTTCTTCAGTTCTGCTTTGCCAAAAAATGAAGGTCGACATATATAGGGAATTTGATAACAAGTGGTGGTACTGTTCTTTTACCGTTGTCGACAAACGTTTTGATCCCGCAAATCCAGCTTTTTGAAATAGTGACGACTCTTCGATCTTTGAATTTGCCTCTTCGATTTCTGAGCAGTCGCCCCTTCGATTTCTGAACGATGCCCTTCGCTTTCTGAACGACACGTAGCAACGCGGATGCGGCTCTGTCTGAGATCTTTTGACAAGTGGCACGCGTTTTCTGCAAAGCCGGGAGTTTTCGACAAATATGCACACGCTTTCTGGAAAGCCGGGAGCTTTCGGCTTTGTCTCCCACATTTGTCAGCTAAAGTGTGCAGCTGATTTCTCGCCTTCCACGCGTCTTCTGAAAAGCTGGGATTGCGTCTGACGAGAAGAGTGGTGTCTCTTCATTCTGAATTGGTGAACGCCTCTCCTTTAATAGAGGTGATTGATCACCTTCTAGCATGCACACTTGAAAATTGCCCAGAAATCGTCTCCGGCCCGTTTGAAAATCTACTCCGTCCACCCCTTCTCTTTTAACTTCGTGAACAATGGCTAGCTCATCCAACCCATTGAACCTTTGCTTAGATTTGAGTCTAAGCAGTGATCCGGTCGCGTCTCGTCAGGGTAAGGTATGGTGTCCGTCTTTCTTATCTTCCCATGGCCCTCTTACAGATGAGGACTCTGTGATGACGGATCCCACAACGGCTACGATAGTGGCTCGGAACCTCCTCACTCCCAAAGACAGTCAGCTGCTTTCTGGACGGTCCGATGAGTTGGCCGTTCAAGAGTCCTTGGCTCTTAGCGTTCAGTGCACTGGCTCTGTGTCCAACATGGGCCAACGCCTTCTTGCTCGCTCCCGACAGGTTGAATCCTTGATGGCGGAGGTGGAGAGTCTTAAGCAGGAGATCAAACAGCTTAAGTACGAGAACCGAAGTTTGCACGTGCTTGCCAACAATTATTCAACAGGCATGAAGAGGAAGCTTGATGAGCTTGATGACCGTCAACGGTTTGCAGCTTTCTTCCAGAGGCACCTCTTTCCTGGGTCATCCAGCGTTCCACCAAGGTTTGAGGCCTTGAATGATCTATCTTCGGTGCCTCCCGCTCCGATGCCTTCTGCTCCGATACCTCCTGCTCCGATACCTCCTGTTCCGAGAGTGTTGCCACGTAGTGGGGCCTCAAGTACACAACCTTTGTGAAGACTCCATCTTTCTACCATTTTTTTTTTTTTTTTTTTGTAATCACTCGGAAATCAATAAACAAGCTTTATTCACTGTATTGGGTTGCCTCCCAAGTAGCGCTTTCTTTTACGTCTTGCAGCCGGACGAAGAACCCAATCACTCCAGGATATGTTCACGAATCGGATGAGAACTCCGAGTCATGAACTAGTACCTAAAACAAGAAACAAAACAAATTTAAGAATCTGGAAAAATAAAAACAAACGAAAATAAAACAATCCAAGGGATTAGCAAAGTTGCTAATCCCCGGCAACGGCGCCAAAATTTGATGCGAACTAAGTAAGCACACAAATTAAAACCCTCTTGTGACAATTGTAGTATATGAATAAGTAGGGATCGTTCTGGACCGGGGATTAGGAGGGATTGTTAATCACTTGGATTTTTGACTCAAAAACGTAAAAACAATATAAAACACTAAACTAAATTGATTTCTAACTAATTTGACAATAAAGTAAAGGGGGGATTGTGTTTGGACGAGATTAAATTAAATGGACAAATTGTAATTAAAGGCAAAACGTAAATATGAATGAGATGAAAATATGGATGATGGAATAGCCAAGGGGTTCATCTCCACACATGTTATACTTGCATACAAAATTAATTCTCAGTTGGTCTTTCGATAAATTATGGAACTCGACACTTCAAGTTAATTAGGTCCGCTTAAATTAACTTTCAAATTTCTCTAGAATCATTGAATTGGATGAATATGCATCGCAAACAAATTATTCCTAACAAGTTCTTTATATGAACAGCATGATAAAGATACAAGTTAGAATCATTACGTTCTTTGGAAATTATAAGCATCGACAAGGCATTTGTAACTATGAAAAGCATGATACTCGTGCCAAGAATTCATTTAACGCGATTGTTTATAAGCAACCTCCACTACTTGTGAATATAAGTTTATAACGATTAGGTGAAATTCACTTATATTCTAGCATCATATTTATGCATGAAAATTAAGCGCGCATTCTTAATAAACATTCATAAATAAGTTATCACTCAAACGGTTAAACAAATTGAATCCAACATTCATGAAATTCCAACCAAATATAATCAATTCATATTGCAAGTATAACCATGGTTTCGAATCACCCCCTAGCTAACTAGGGGGATTTAGCCTCTCATATTCACAAAAAGAGAATTACAAATGAATTTAAACATAAAGCACAAAGGATTGATTACACCTAGAACGACCAACGAATCCACGTGAATTGGTGCGCGTCGAAGCTCCTCTTTCCTCTTCTCCTTCTGCGGCAGATTGGTTAAATGGTGTTGGTGGATGATTTGCGGGTTTAGGGATGGATTTATGGAGGATTGGTGGTGTAGGAAGGTGTGTAAGGTGATGGAGGAAGGTTGGTATGGTTATGGAATGCACGGATTGGTTTTTGAATGGAATGTGGAAGTAAAAATGGAATGGGAAGCTACGGATGAAATGGAATGAATCATGGGATATGGAATAATGGAGTATTAGTGGATGTAAAATGTTATAGTGGATGGAATATTAGGTTAGAAAAATGGCATGGTGGAAGGGAAAAGGTAATGCATGGGTTTTGGGGGGATATGAATGGGATAATGGGAAGTGGACGGTTTTGGGTGGAATGGTGGATGAAGTGGATGTTTGTTTAAGGGATGGTGGAAGATAATGGATAATGCATGATTAAAAATGGAATAATGGCTAGTGCCGAATGATGGATGAAGTGGATGTTTATTGTAGAATGGAAGTATGGTGGAATAAGGGTGTGAATATATGTATTAGGGTTAATGATGAATGGAAAATGCACGGATTTAATATGTATAATGGGAAGTGGTGTGGAGTCACGGCTTAATTGAAAATAAAAAGGTTAATGATGGAGTGAATGGCCTAAATGGAAATTATTTTATGGTGGCTAATATGAATAATGGAGCAATGGAATGCACGGATGATGGATAATTAGTGGGAGATAATGGTAAGTGGTGTGGAAATGGATAATGGGAAGTTAGTGCTTGGTTTTGGGTGGAATGGTGGGAATTATCAATGGGTGGATTAAATGGAAGGCTATGGATTAAAGGGAATTAGGGTTTATGGATGATAGATAGGCATGGTGGGATGCACGGCTTAGGAGGAAGATTGTGTGATGCATTGTTTTGGACGTCTATTCCTCGTGCTCTATTTGCATACACCACATTCCAGCTCAGTTTTGCTCCAAATTGCATCATTTCATGTAATATGTCCTTTAAACCTGAAAACACATGAACGTAGCTTAAAAGACTACTTTAACGAAGAAAACATAACAAAAATGCATAAGAACTAGCTAACTAAGGCGCATAAATATGCTCCTATCAAAACCTTGCATATACTTAAAAGTAAGTTAGGTTACTCCCCATATTGCAATTTGTTTTATGATGGAACCTCTACTTTGTTCATGATATTAGAGCAGGTTGTCATGCGTGTGAAGCCCAACAGCCACACATGCTTCTTGTTACCCTATTTGTGTTGTCCATGTGTTAGAGCATTTCCACCCCTCTCTAATCCCCTAGGGGATAGTGGATTTATTCCCCTCCCCCCAAACAAAAACACCTCCAACTCTTTAACTCACATATATTTATAAGTTGAGCCACTCCTCATATTGTTAGTTGATTTTTTTAGTGGATCCTCAATTTTCTTAATAAACACATTACAAGGCCTTTTGTGCAACTGTACTAGACAACTAATACTTAAGCTTAACTAACAATAGCTACAACAGACTAGTTTGGATCCTCCACTCTGATTGTCCACCTATCGGTGGAGGAATCTAACCTCTTGTAGTTTGGCTTCTATACCTTTTATCTTTCATTAATGAAATCATATCGTTTCCTTAATATTTAATACTTTTCAGTTGTCACTTCATATTTGTCTCTAATCAGTTTTCATCGAGTACAAGTAAGGACGTTCCTTCTTGTACGTGGTCTTGGTGAATACGTGAAATAGGCTCAAGTGTTTCGTATGCACCTTATCGTTATATATGCATGATTAGACACCTTGGAAGATTATTAGCCTAGCTTTCGAAATTTATAGATTGAAGGTCGGCAAGGTTGAATTAATTAATCTCATTGATTTAATCATATAGATAACCCAAATGGCAAAAACACAATATTATAATTTTGTAGATTCAAGATGTGGGCAATTACAAAGTAAAATAATATTAGTTCCAGAAATAAAATTATAAAAGCCATTTTCAAATTGTAGTCACGGCATGTCTAACTACACTTAAGACAATGCACATCAACATCTACAATTTATAGAGTATTAATTAAGATGCATATCACAAATCACCATCATCAAGTTAATGACCCTACAAAATATCGTTAATCAACGTCTAATTGGGATGTAAGCAAGAGCTCAGAGTACGGGTGGCCTTAAATTTGTACTGCTAGGGAGTGTATCCATTATATATATAGTTGAAGTACTAATCACTACTCAAACAAATACTGCAGCACTAATTTAGAATTCAAGATGAAGAGAGTACTTTCCTGTTTGCTAACAGGGGTGAGAAGCAGCAAGTTGTTGAGCCAGTTGATCGGAGCTCCAGTAGTGAAAAGACTGAAAAACACTCCTTCAATGACACCAAAAGGTTATGTTCCTGTTTGTGTTGGCGTGGATGGGGATACGAAACGTTTCATGATTCATACCACATTGTTTCGCCATGCAGACTTCTCGGAGTTGCTGTATAAGTCAGCTGAGGAATATGGTTTCTGCAACGATGGGGTTTTGAGGATTCCATACGAGGCCAAGGATTTTGAGAATCATTGGATGATCAAAAGGTCCAAACCCAAGATTTATAAGGTTGAACCAGTTCAATTACTCTGTTAGATTGTTTGATGAAATTATTTAGAAAAATTGCTCGTATATATTAGTTACATATGTTCATTGCTAAGTTCATGTTGGCTGGGGATTTTAATATGCCAGTGTCAAATTGCACTATACTCTTTTGGCTTGTGAAATGAAAATTATGTACATTCTTTTTCATTTGTGTAAGGATTAATTATCTGCATTTGATTTGTGCGACAAAAAAGTCATTAGCTGTTAATGTTAAAGAGGGTTTAGGATTTCCCCCTGGGATATTTTGTATCATGATACTCTGCAGACTCTGCTGGATAATCTCTGTAGGCTCTACACAAAAGCCTTGCAGACTTTGCACATTAATCTACAGTCTTCATGAAGGTGTGGAGAAAGAAACTGAATGGTGCTTGGTCTTTGAGACATTACTTTAGTGAGTAACAAACAATTGCACAGTAATTTTAGGGTGACGCTAAAGAGATCACATTTTTAAACCATGTATTTTAAATAACATGATGTGTCTTTAATCATTAAAAAAGGAATCCAATCATTAATCGCTACTACTGTGGTAGCAAAAATTTGCCATTTTCTATCTTGACGAAATTGTACCTATAAAACAAATAAACACATTTACTCAAATATCCCAGAGATAATATTTAATAAATAATATCATGGGATTATCTTTGAAAGATCCTGTATTGGATATGATTGTGATTCCTTGCTTGATTGAGTTGATCTTTAATTAGGGGAATTTAAAGATAGGATTTAGTCTATCTCTAATACTTTTGACCTCTCTTTGCCAGGGATAGAAGAGATTGATGAAATTGTAGTCAGCTGCCAGGTTTTTCAGAAATGTTGAAGTATGCATGGATTAAATGTGGGCATCGGCAATTTAATAAGGTCATACTTGATTTCTTCGGGAAAAAGTTCACTGTGTCAGCTCCAGAATTTTTTGAATTATTTTTTGCTCCACAACCACATCATATGGTTTACAACATATGGTCTAAAAATATGATCTCCTTAGTATTTTCCTTAGTATTCAAAGTCCCAAGTCATCAACATCATTATCATCAAAGCAAAATATATCTTCCGTCACATTAACTAAAACATATTTACAAAATGGTAATAGTTGGATATAGTAAAATTTCTCTAAAGTAATAGTCTACAATGGAATAACCTCCTTAAACCATAAAAAATTCTGATCTCAACTTAGGTAAAAATTCTGATCCCAACTTGGGTGACACATCTTGACCCTGAATGTCCATGTGGACACCTGAGTCGAGTTGTGCTAGATGACACCTGGAAGGTAAAGAAGCCATAAAGTGATGGTGTGTGAATAAATTAAAAACTTAAGTAAACAAAGCAAGAATGTGCAATATGCTGGTTAGGCCCTTATTACAAAGTGGCTGTGTCAGAGTATAGATAAGAGTGTAATAAAGTGAAGAATGTTCTCATCCCCGAATAATGGACACATTAAACAACTAAAGGAACCTACATTAACAGAAGTGTAGGTCATTATTTACTAGTATCTTCATCGGCACAAGAACACTGCTACTAAGTCTTGGAGGGACGAAAAACAAAGGTGAGTGGATCGAAAAGTAAAATTTTGTAAAAATTGTTGTTCTCGGAAAGTTGTAACCCCTCACTGTAAAACAAGCATGGTTTTCCAAAATAACATACTATTCGTAAGTATATTGTATAGTACCCAATAAATGTAGTAATAAAAAGATACGAGTATAGAATAGTAAAATCAATGTTTATAGGAAGTAGTCATTGCTCATCAGATCATATAAGCACACAAGTCATGTAAAGTCACTACATGAATAGGCTGAGTGTGTAATTTACATTCTAGTACTACATGAAGCTAGCGTTATGCGCTCACATACAGGTCCTAGTTACCTAATGCAAAACTAGGGACATGCTGACACCTACTCTGTATTAAAAGTGAGCATAAATGGTGCATGTGAACATACGAATGAAGCTTATCACTGGCCTAGACAATACAACTAAAGGTGACACCATGGACACTTTTAATAATGAGCAGAAAAATCACAAATGCGTACATGCCATAGTTTATACTTGCAATATAATAAATAAGGCAGTAACCGTAGGCATTTATTATTTTCCAAGTTATATGGCATATGTCACACAAATAAACACAAACAAAAATATGGAAACTATATATAATGCTACTTTTAAGAGAAAAAACCCACTCATAGATACTTTGTCTGCGAAGAGTTACCCAAACTAAGAGGAACATGGTCACTAATAACAATTGCACCTAAGTAGATATAGGGATCCATTAGTAAAACCACATTAAGATAATTGGGCCAAAATGTTCAACTAAGGCGGAGAGGATTTAGGGGGCGCTATGTGGTAGTCTAGGCATATTATTTTGCTACAACTCACCCAACTTACTGTGACTCTTTTACTAGATCTGCAAGTGCCAATCTCATACTATATCGGCGAAATATCTGCATTTCGTTGTCTGTGCGTAGAAGACAGAAGAGAGAGTGAGAAGAAAGAGAGAGAGTGAGACTGAAGGAGGAGAAAATGGAGACGGCGACATTAGGGTTTAGAGGAATGAAAATGGAGACGGTTGCTCTGTATACTTTTGAGGCAAAGAGGCGAGTGTAGGATTTATTTGCAGGCAAATGCTTGTGTTTATGTTTTTATATACAAGTGGGGCATTATTTTTGGATTTTGTTTGTTAAGCCCACGAGCCCACATGTCACAAGATAATAATAAATGCTTTAAAATGTTACACATAACACTTATATTTTATATGCGTTTTTGGTTTTAGAAAGAGAAAAAACTCTCCTCTTTCTAGAAATCCCACCCCCTTGCTCTGCCTCCAACCATCTTTGATTCTGACTACCATTTTGAGAGTCGGTGGCACGTTTTCCCGACGTAAATCGTCGTTTCATTGGTGTTTATCATCAATTTTCTAGTTCTCTCTTTCCTTTCTTATTTTCTTCCTCTCTTACAACCCTAATCTTAAGTTTGAGTACCCTCCCCTGCAAACGCATTTTCCCCTCTCATGCATTCCAATATCCATCTCCTCACCTAGCCATAAATTAGACCTTGAAGTGCTTGACCTGCTTGAATCTCTAGATCTACACCTCAAGGCCCTTGCTATATCAATTTGTTGAAAAAATTGGGCGAATTGTGGTGCGATTTGCTTCGTAACAAGTGTGTTTTACATGCCCCCTTTGCCCTCCCCCCATTCATTTGTTTTTCCCTTTTCTTGGATCTCATTGCAAATGCTGCTATCAAAGGGTTGGATACTTTTTACCAAAAAAAAAAGGTTGGATACTGGTGGTTCAATTTGTTTCGGCATTTTAAGATTTGACTTATGGTTTGGGTGTGTTTTTGGATATGGTTTAGCGTGGTGCTGCACTACTTTTGCGGGACTCAACTTGGCGTTGTCTCCACTGGTGCAGCTACAAATGTTTGTTTCCGTTTGTTGTTGGCAATTAGATATTTTTGTTTTCTGTGTTTTGCTTTCTTGCTTGTTACTGGGCCTTTGCTTGAGTGAGCCTCTCATGATCTATTCAGTTGCTGATCTCTTTTGGCTTGGATTTTTTATGTTTGTGTAATTTTCTCTCTTTAATAAAAAATTTATTTTCTGACAAAAAAAAATTATATTTTATAATATGTAAGAATCCTTTAGAACAATATGTTATTAAACAGGGTAAATATCAGTTTACTATCCTCAAGTTTCATGGTTTTCAACATTTGGTACATGAAGTTTTTTTCGTCTTAGAGTCATACCTAAAGTGTTAATTTTGGGACAGTCTCATACATCTGTTAGTCTGGTTGTTAAATCGGCCTTAACTGATGACGTGATGCCTATGTGGACAATAATTGGGCGCCACTGTCAATATGGGGCCCACGTGAATATTAAAAAATTTAAAATTTAAAAATATAAAAAAAAAAAGAAAAAAAATTTATGGGCGTTCGTTCACCCTTTTGACCTCCCTTTTCTTCCCTGCACCCAACCTCCCCACACACGCACCTATTCCCCTCCTTCTCCCTCCCTTCTCTCCTATGCACTCACCCTTCCCACACACCCACCCACCTTGCACACCCATCGATTTTGATCCAGAAAAACAAGAGGAAGAAATAGAACTTCAAATTTCTAGGGTTTCTGATTTCCCGATCTCTCAGAAATGGAGAAGTACGATAAGCTTAAGAAGGTTGGTGAAGGTACGTACAACAAGGTCTACAAGGTGAAGGACAAAGCCACCAGCTAATTGGTAGCGCTGAAGAAGACGCGCCTCGAGATGGACGAGGAGGGCGTGCCACCCATTGCCAGGGTGATGAAAACGAAGGACAAAACGACGTCGCCGTTCTTCGAGACACTGTCTGAGTAAATCGAAAGCTTGAAGAAGAGCCAGGATTTCGAGATCCTATCGAGTCGGCTGGCAATGGTGGTTTTCGCGACAACGATGTCAGTGGTGACCGGGAACTCGCTATTTAGGAAAGTGGAGGTGGAGTGTAAAGGAGAGAAGGGAGGGAGAATGAGGGGAATGGGTGGGTGTAGGAGGGGAATGGGTGGATGTGCGAGGAGGTTGGATGCAGGGAAGAGAAGGGAGAGAGAAGGAGGGAGGGGGTCGGGAGGAGTGAACGAATGCACATAATTTTTTTTTTCAATTTTTTATATTTTTAAAATTTTAATTTTTAATTTTTAATATTCACGTGGACCCCATATTGGCACGTGGCGCCCAGTCATTGTCCACGTGGACGTCATGTCATCAGTTAACGGTTGATTTAACAGCCAGGCTAACGAATTTATGAGACTATCCCAAAATTAACATTTTAGATATGACTCTGGGACGAAAAAAACTTCATGTACCAAATGTTGAAAACCACGAAACTTAAGGGTAGTAAACCGATATTTACCCTATTAAATATTTGTTTGTATATTAAATATAGTAAATTTAACTAATTTATATAATATATAATAAATTTGTTTATGTAAATTTACCTAGGTTTCTGCCGCTCAACTAGCGTTTAACGTCGTTTAGAACTTTGATTGCAACCTTATTCTTATCACCTCACCCCTCAAGTAGCTAGCTAGGATATTTAATACTTTTTTTTTTCTTTGAGAAATCCAATATTTAATACTTAAGAACTTAAGATTTGTCCCGAACTCCTAAAAAAGAAAGGAAAGGAAGAAGAAGGTTTGTCCTAAACAAATTTTCATTCAGTACAAATATGGTTCTTTCTTGTACTTGGTGAATATGTGAACAAATTAAAGGAAACAGACTCAATTGTCTTATATGCACCCTTACAGTTTTGTATTAGTTATCTGCATGATTAACCTCAGATTTCGAAATATATGGACCGACGGTCGGCAAGGTTGAATTATATGCTCGTCCCATTGACTTATTCGCAGGTTTGCACGTAGACGGCGAAGACATAAAATATTATAATGTAGTTGATTCAAGATTAATATGTGTCAACTAGAGAGTAAAATAGTAGGCACAGAAATAAAATTAGGAAAATGACTTTTACACAATTATTTTTGTTATATGTGTGATTTTGTATACACTAGCTGTTAAATTGAATAAATGTGAATAAATAAATAAATAAAATAAAGAGATGTATATGAAAGGATAAAAAAAGAGTGTAAACATTATTTTCTTAAATTTTCAAAGCTATTTTCAATTTTATAGTCACGGCATGTTGCCTCCACTTAAGACAATATGTACATCAAGATTTACCAATTTATTTGATATTGACCAGATGCATGTCACAAATCACAAATCATCAAGTTAATGACCAATAAAAAAATATCATTGATCAACGTCTAATTCATCGGAATGCAAGAAAGGACGCAAAGTACGCAAGGCCTTAAATTTGTACTAGTGGAGTGTACCTATATATTTTAAAATTAATTGAAGCACTAATCACTACTAAAAGAAACTGAAGTAGTGACCCAGAACTCCAGATGAAGAGAGTAATTTGCTATTTGCTAATGGGGGTGAGGAGCAGCAAGGTTTTGAGCCAATTGATCGGAGCTCCAAGAGTACAAAGATTAAAAAGACTAAAGAGCCATAATTCAGTGACACCAAAAGGTTATGTTCCTGTTTGTGTTGGAGTACATGGTGATACGAAGCGTTTCATGGTTCATATGACGTTGCTTCATCATGCAGACTTCTCTGAGCTGCTGCATAGATCAGCTGAAGAATATGGTTTTCCTAATGATGGACTTTTGAGGATTCCATACGAGGCCAAGGATTTTGAAGAGTACTGGATGATCAAACGGTCCAAACCCAAAATTTACAAGATTGAACCAGTTTAATTAGTTAGTCATGAGTTTTTCAGTACATTGTTTGATGTAGTTTAAAAATGCTTTTATATATCAGTTACATATTTTCATTGTTCATTCATGTTAGCTGGGGATTAACATGCTGGTGTCAAATTGAGCTGTTCTCTTCTGAGTTCTGGCTTGTGAAATGAAAATTATGTTCATTCTTTTTATTTGTGTAAGGATTAATTACTTGAACTTGTATTTTTTACGTGTTCATAAACTTATTAATCAAGCGGTTGGAGGCCGGCTTATTTTTCTAGCTAATAATTTTCATGAGCTGGGATGTTCTGCATCTTGATATATGGCCTGCAGGTCTGCTCAATACTCTGCAGGTTCTGCACAAAAACCATGCAGACTCTGCATATTTAATCTACAGTCTTCAAGGAGTGGAGAGCAAACTGTGCTTGTTCTTTGAGCCATTAGTTTAGGGATAGTGATATTTACATCCTCATTTTTACCTCTCACACTCTTACTAATTTTTCATTGTGGATATTCATCATTGATTTGACAGCTACAAGTTGAGAAGGTACGTGAGAAAGAAAAAGAAGTGTGCGAATAACACTACCCTTACTTTAGTGAGTAAAAAACAATTGCCTATTTTATTTTAAAATGAAAAAGATATAATTCAGAGCCCAAAATGATCATCACCAACTCAAAATTCACAAATATATAACAAAAGGATAATAATCAGATTTTGATAATGTATGATAAAGTTATATGCGGTAGCTCAGCAATTCGCATTACAGAAAAATTCTTGCATATTACGAGCGCATGCTACATTTCTCTCTTACAACTGTTCACGTGGTTAGCGTGTGAAGAATGGTCGTTAGCAAGAATTTACGAAATATTATCACGTTTCGATTTATATGTCAATGTATAAAAATATAGCCAACCCAAATTGATGGTCAATCTTCACACAATATTTACCAACTAGTGGGCATGGTAGTAGGAATGAGGATAAACGGAGAACTTGAGCGTTACTCTAGAACTACATGTATATGGCAGTTGGAATTGGATCTTTTAATATTTGTTATAATTTTAGGATTGTGCTATCCACACATTATTTTTTACTTCTCACGCATCTTCTTAATTTTAGACTGTCGGATCGAATGAATTGAACAAAAAAAAAAAGAATAGAAATTAATAAAAGGGTGCGTGAGAAGTAAAATGAGGTGTGTGGATATCGGTATGTTATCCACACATCTTTTTTTACTTCTCACACACTTTCTTAATTTCCGATCATCATATCAAATAAATTGAATAAAATCAAATGACTGAAATTAATAAAAAATTTATGAAAAGTAAAAAATATATGTGGATATCACATTCCTAATTTCATGACACCGGAAAGAAACACATGAAAAATCAAGCTCGAAAATGCAGAAGAAACAGTTGGCATCTACGTGAGCACAATTTTATGTTCTCCAACCTCGTCCGCACAAGCATTTGATGTCGCATCCCAACCTTGTCACAACTTGTACCGGTTGTTGCCAGTCATGGACCCAGCTTTTGTTTTGCCCGGAATGCCGTGGGCCAGAAAACCATTTCTTCTAATATACCCATCTTTAATTTTAATTTATTTGACTAATTTCTCTGAATAAAAAGGCTGATTAGCCCTTCATTTTTGTTCTTATATTCCAACTTGTTCTTGATGAACACGTACCATCCCATGGTTGCTTCAACTCTCAATAAATGTTTTGAAAAAAATAAAATAAAATAAGTTATCTTTCTTGATTTAAACAAAATTTGTGCTCAATTTTCTACCAATTTGCAAATCGATCATGCTATCGGTACGTGGCATTGGCAAAACGTTTGTTGGTATCCCGACATACATTGGCTACCAGGGCTTGGAGCCATTGATGAGTCAAACTTTTATTTGATGATTTTTAGAAAATTAGGTTTACATTCTTCTTTTTGTTCCATTGATTAAAATCATATTTATTTTGAATTTTTAATCAAGTTTTTGGGTATTAATAACATCATGAATAATAAAATATTTTTATTTTTAAATATATTCCTTTAGTGTTAAAAATGTTACAATTAGTATATTTATATTTATGGCTAAATTTTTTTATCATATATTTTTATTTTTATTTCTACCTATTTTTAATTTGCAAATATTTTTTAATTTGTACCAATTTTCATTTCAATTGTAATTTGTACCCATATATTAGTTTCTTTTTGTGCCCATATATTTTAAAGTTTTATTTGTGTTTGTACCCATGTGTATACCGTCATGTGACATTGTATATTTAATCAATTATAGAAAAATTACATATGTTATATTTATGTTTTATGCCTAAACTTTGTATCATATATTTATATTTTTAGTTTGTACCCATTTTTAATTTGCAACATTTTTTTTTAATTTGTAGTATTTTCTTTTTAGTTTTATTTTGTACCCATGTATTAATTTCTTTTAGCGCCTATATTTTTAAAAATTCATTTGTACTCATACTTTTTAATCTTTTATCTGTACCCTAATTTATATATAATGTACCCATTCTTCTTTATTAATGTACCACTTTTTTATATGTGAAATGTACCAATTGTTTTGTAAAATGTACCATTTTTTTAACACTATGGATACATTCTTTTGCCATTTATTATTTCTTATTTTTACATATGATGTGAAAATTATCTTGGCACACAAATTAAACCCTATTTGTGACAATTGTAATATATATGCAAGTAGGGATCGTTCTAACCGGGGATTAACTAGGGATGCTAATCAACTCAAATAAGACTCTTAAACACTAAACTAAACTTAAAAACACTTAACTAGACCTATATGACTCAAAACAAATTAAAAAGACTCAAAATAGCACAAAACAATCAGATAGACTCAAACTAGACTCAAAACACTAATTTGGACAGATTCAAACACTTTTCTAACTAATCTAACACACTTAATAAAAGGGGGAATTGATTTGGATGAAATTAATTAAATTGGACAAATTGTAAACTAAACAGATTAGGCACTAAATTAGGTGAAATGAATGGGAAAAAGGCTAGTTAGAGGGTCATTCTCCACACATGCATATATGTAACACAAATTGATTTCCAGATTTTATCCCTTAAACCATGAATGACAATGCCCCAAATTAATTGTGAAAAGCACAAATTAACTTTCAGATTTTCCTAGTTTCATTGAATTAGATGGAATACGCATCGACAATCAAATTATTCTTATCAAATTCCCTACATGAACTGCATAATAGAGATAAAATCAAAGATCATTAAGCTTTTTGAAAACCCTAAGCATTGACTAGGCATTCGTAACTATGATGCATGATACTCTTGCCTAGAATTTACTTAATACAATCATGACTAGTGATTTTTACTACTTGTGAATATAAGTTCATAACGATTCGGTGAAATTCCCTTATATCCTAGCATCAAATTCATGTATGAAAACTAAGTATGCATCCTTAATCAACACACAAGAACAAGTTCTCAATAAATCAATTAAGTAAATCACATTCACAATTCAAGAAACAAAATCTGGAGGAAATCAATTCATATAAAACATATGTCCATGGCTTTGAATTCATCTCTAACTAAGAAAAACTTAGTTACACATGTTCATAATAATTGAAAAACAAATTAAAATAAACATGGAAACGAAACGAGGGAAGAAAGAACTGTCAAAGTCTTGAATGGTTGAAGATTCCTTGCGGCACAAGAGTCTCCTTCTCCTATGGAGGCCACGACACTCCTTCTTCTCCCTAGGGTTTGCGGCACAAAGTTGTATTTCTGAATGGATGGTGTGTGGAGTGAATGAATGAATGAATTGAATGATGAATGGCTGCCTAGGGTGTGTAAATGGGTGCGGCAAATTAAGGTCCCTATATATAGTGCTCGGCCTAGCAGTCAGAAATTAGGGTTAAACCTAGCAGAAATAAGTGATTAGGGCCCCAAGGTTGCGGCCAAGGTTTGGAAATTAAGTCATAGCCCAATTAATTTCAGATATGGACTTATACAATCCAAATCCAAGAGGAAAAGGGCCAAATTAAATTAGAATCCAATCAAAAAAAGGTTTAGGAAATTCGTCCAAAATTGGGCCTTCTAGAAACTAAGTGTTTTGTGGCTGATTTTGGGTGTTCTAGAAGAAATAAAAGGGGGAAGGGTGCGGCACCCTTTTAGGGTCAGATAAGGCTTCTAGAAATTAGGTTTTTAGGTCCACTTGCAGCTAGGATTAAGGTGGAACAAGATTAGGTTAGGATAAGATAGGATAAGGTTTGGATAAGATAAGGTTGTTAGGATAAGTTTCCATATTTCTTGCTCTTTCCTTATCTTCTTTGTCTTGAACTTTCCTTTTCTGATTTGTAGCATGTTCCTAGCCTCTTTTGACTCCAAATTCGTCCATCCACCTTGCTCCATATACAAGCTATCTATAATAAGCCCAAACTGCTCTAAAAGGCTCAAAATTGCCTTTTCTTGCCAACTTTGTCATTAGGATCTACAAACAAACGAAAATAGCTTAAAACACTATAATAAGTAGTAATTAGCTCACTAAATGCAAGGAAATAACATAACTAAGTAGCATAAATATGCTCCTATCAACATAGTTTTTATCCATTTATTCAATCAAAATGTTTGAATTTTTTTATTGTAACTGTTTCTAATAGTATTATAATGAAGGATTTTAAATTTATAGGATTATAAATCTCATAAAATATCAAACAATTAATGTCAAAACTATAAAAATATAAATATTAATAGTAATATAATGAGGTGTACAAAGTCAAGGGACCTTGATCAAACTTTGAATACTATTAAGGTTTTAATCAAAGAATGTTAAGGATTAGGGACCGCATCCAAAGTATCCCTAATTAGAATATCTTTAAAGGAGATGTTAAAATGTTCACATAAGTTATAATGGTAAAAAAAAGCCTCACTAATGTTCTTCAACTGAAATGTCAGATCCTATGTGATGATGACATGGATTGGCAATAAGAGGGTTGCTGTTAAATTTGACAGCAGCTTCAAAATTAATTATTAATACTTTCTATTAGTTTTTTTTATTGATTTAATCATTATTGCAATTAGTGTTGTTGTTGACCCATTCTCTTTTGTTCAATTGAGGTAAGTGAACGGTCCTCTTTTGTTGAAAAAAAAAATGTGAACGGTCCAGATTTAATAATTATTAAATGCCCTTTATTAAATTAATTAATTATATTATAATATAATAAAAAAATAATTTAATTTGACATATCGGGTGGAAATAAAACTTTAAAAAATGTCAAAATGCCACATTGACTGTCAAAGTTAAATTTTATATTCAAAATTTGACATCTCTTTTGGAGATGCTCTTATATGCCAAATTTGAAGTTCAAGTATCCAATTAATTTCTCCTCCCTCCATCCCTTTAAAGATGCAGCTACTTAAGAGGGAAAAGGATCCGGAGAGGATCCCTTTCCAATTAAGAGAGAGGGGAAAGAGGAAAGTTTTGGTAACCTTCATTGTTCCTATTATACAATTTGGAGAGGTTGAAAAGACCCTAGCTAAATAGAATTCTAGAAGTATAGTCAGCATCCAACAGTTTGGAGTCACCAAACTTGAAAGAAGTATTAGAATGCTTTTGGAGAGTCATCAAGTTTGAGAAATGGTGTTTGTGAGTTGTGAGTTTTGGGTGTATTTGGTGTATTGTAACACGAAAATTTGGTGTTCCTTTCTATTCTTTTTGAGCTTTTGGATTTTGAGTCTAGGCTAGGAAATTTAGTGTTGATAAACTCCATAATGTTAATTGGTATTGTTTGGGTTAATATTTGAACATTGGACTTAAATGAAGAAAAGCCCAAGAATACCTAATTAAAGGAGACTTGCTCGAAGCCCAGCACTAAGCCCAGAAGCAAATTGAAGCCTTCTAATAAAAAATGCAAGCCACGTGCTTGCCATTTAAGTGACAAGTGATGGAGACTAACCTACTACCAGCCAAAGAACACTTTTCAGTGGCATTACAAGTAAAAAGTTGATGACTCACTACCCTCCAAGTGCTTTTGGGCAAGAACAAAGTTACAACAATCGGGCTAATTTGCTATAAAAGGAAGAAGAGGCCCCAGAGACAAGGATACTCAACTAATCAAACAAACAAACAAACATACAAACTCTGCTCTTAAGCCAGATTTGCATTCAAAAGCTATAATCAGCCTAAATCCCAGTTCTTTTAGCAATATATTCCTTAGAAAAGCTATCTTTTGTCTAGTTTATTAGCTCTGTTACTCATCCGGTAGTATTGATCTCCTTTGTAGTTTATGTACAACTCATTTTTAGTCATTTACTTTCCTCTGTCATTTACAGCAACCTTGTCATTTAGTTGTACTTACATTTCTCCATATAAGTAAAGTCCTTATCTTTAAGGCAAAGAAAGAACTTTGATTTGAGCCACTCCCACTCAATGGCACAATCTCTTGGTCAGAAGTCGAACTCAGGCGCAACCTCAATCATTCAAAACCCATCTACTAGCGGCATCTAGTAGTGGCATGCTCGCACCCTCCAATTTCATGTTTGAGTAAATTCCCGGCATGCCTGTGAGGCCCATGGTGAATTTAGGGAGCAAACAGGTATCATATAAACCGTTTCTTTAGGAAAGCTCGACAACATGAGGGCAATATAACCTGCGTTACAAATTAGAGTTTTGGCCAAGTTTGTGATATGCTTAAAGTATGTCAACATGTATCAAGTCGAAAAAATTGATTGGAAGAATGTGGCAAGCGAGGGTAAGGGGATATCCTAGTGACATCTTAATATAAGTTTAATAGCACTACTACAAAAAACACTTTGCGCGACGAAATAAGATTTGTTGCGCAAAGTATGATTTTGTCGCTCAAAATCTTGCGAGACAAAATTTTTGTCAAGCATGATTGGTCGTGCAAAGCTCGTTATGATAAGGTTTACGAGATGAAAATAAATATTTGTCCCGTAAAGTGCCTTTGCGAGACGAAATATTTCGTCGCATAAATTTTTTGGTTTTTTATTATATATGTCACATCTCGATCTGGACCCCCACCATATCCCAGGCTCGACTCCATCGTAACACGATATTGTTCACTTTGGGCCCCCGACCACGGCCTCACGGTTTTATTTCTCAGAACTCACATGACAACCTCCCAGTGGATCACCCATCCTAGGATTGCTCTTGCTCGAACTCGCTTAACTTCGGAGTTTCGATGGAACCCGAAGACAGTGAGCTCCCAAAAGGCCTCGTGCTAGGTAAAGATGGGAATATACATATAAGGCTTACAAGATCCACTCCCCTGGGTGATATGGGATGTCACAATCCACCTCCCTTAAGGGCTCAATGTCCTCATCGGCACACTCGGCCAAGGATTGGCTCTAATACCAAATTGTCACATCCCAGCCCGGGCCTCCACCACATCCTGGGATCGACTCCACCGTGGCACGATATTGTCTGCTTTGGGCCCCGACCACGCTCTCACGGTTTTGTTTCTGGGAACTCACATGAAAACCTCCCAGTGGGTCACCCATCCTGGGATTGCTCTATCGCGAACTTGCTTAACTTCGGAGTTCCGATAGAACCTGAAGCCAGTGAGCTCCCAAAAGGCCTTGTGCTAGGTAGAGATGGGAATATACATATAAAGCTTACATGATCCACTCCCCTGGGCGATGTGGGATGTCACAATTTATTTATTTAATTAAATTAATTTAATATTTTGAGCAACGAAATTAATTGTTTGCGAGACGAAATATTTTATTGCGCAAGGTATTTTATTTTTGTTTTATTATTTATCTTATTTTAATTTAGTTATAGTAATTGTTTGCATGAAGAAATATTTGGTAGCGCAAGATTTTTCAAATTTTCAAGTTTTCAATTTAATTTAATTGTACCTTTATTTTTTTTAATTACTTTAATTTAAGTTGACATATTCAATGTGACATCCCGTCCCGAAATTATCGAAAACGTATGTGTGAAATGACTATTTTGCCCTTAGTTCGTTTCTTTTACGTTTAGTGGTTGTTTGGTATGGTGTTGGCATGTGTTGGGCCACACACACACACACACACTCTCACTCTCACTGTCTCTTTGTCCCTTTCCCTGTCTGTCTCTCCCCCGAGTCCCCTCTCCTCTCTTTTTCCATTGAAAACGTACGGACACACACAAACACACTCAACCACGTACAGATCGAGGGAACCAAGACCACCTTCGTGCTCGTGAGGCTGAGAGGAGTCCAGTCGTACCATTTTCAGGTAAGGTTATCGCCGTTTTCACGTCGATTCGACGAGGTCCGTTTTAGTTACTATTCATGCAAAAATAATCTAGCACGTTTTTGGGATTTTGAAGCTCGTAGGTGACTTGGTGAGGTCCCAAGGAGCCTCGGAGTGCTTCGTTTGAAGAATTTTGACGTCGGAATCACTGCGTTTGGAGTTGACCGGAGTTGGGAGGTTTGGACAGGTATGATCTAGTAGTTTTTTACCCTTAAAAATTGTTTGGTCGTGTTCTACTAGTCTTAGGCTTCATTTTGGTGCAAGAATCACGAAAAATGGCTGAAAAACAAGAGAGAAAACAAGGTTTGCAGGTTTTCCAGTTTCCGGCGCCAGCGACGTCACCGGAGGTTCGCGCGGGGAAGGAGACGGAATATTCCGTCAAATCTGATGGAATATTCCTGACGCCGTTGACGGAATCCGTTAGAACTAACGGAATATTCCTCATGGCGTCAGTTGACGCCGTCAACGTGCCAGGCACGTGCCTGCGCGTGGGGGCGCGTGCGGCGGTGGAAAATTTTTCTAAAAATATGGGTGTGATCCTGAGGTTGTGTAGAGCACGTTGGTATATTTAATTGTCCATTTTGAGCAATGTATGAGAAGTTATTACGAAAGGAAGGTTATGTGCTTTAAAATTAATGTTTTTATAGTATTTTCGCATATAGGTGAAACATATCCCGAGGACGAGTGTGGTCACTCGAGGCAGGGAGGCTACGACCCTTCCACATACCAGTGAGTGGGCTTTTGTTTTCCGTATATACCTATATACTTATAATTCCCAGAAATTTTATATAAATGCTTATTAGTTATATGCCATTCCTTTTATGTGGTTGGTTAGTATGCATGATTAGTTGCATAAATATTTATTTACATATTCATTTATATGTTATATATATGTATGGGTGCTATGGAGGCACAGGTAAGCGCCAGGTAAGCGTTATTTAATAATTGCATTCAATAGCGATTAGAGTTGCTTAGAGAGCTCATAACCTGCACCCCCCGGTGTTAGTGCTCCCGCCCAGAGTAGGGCACAGTCCTTCACGTGTTGTTCATCTCCCGCACCACACACTCAGCTTGGATCCAAGTTAGGTGCACAGGCTTGTCGTAGAGACCACTTTAGGTGGTTCCAACTCGTAGGTGACCCGCAATTATTCGCACAAGCCTTCATGTGATCGTAGCACTAGAGCGTTTATATGTATTACACCCAGGCTTGTCGTACATACCACTTTAGGTGGTTCCGACTCGTGGGCAGGTTTAGTTATTGAGATTGAGATTTGATCTCTAGATTCAGCCGTACAGGTCACTTTAGGTGACTCCGGCTGCCAGTGATATGTTATTGATACGGTTTATACCTGAGCACTTGCATTTCAGCATGAGATTTGGTATGGCATATCCTTGAGCATGATTGGCATGTTTATTGTATACGTACATATGGAAGTATACAGGTTTTACGGCGACGGGGTTAGAATGTATTTTACTAAATGGTTTTCAAAGAGCTTTGTTTTTGCCCACTTACGCTTTTGTTTTGTGCCCCTCCAGGTTCTAGTTGCTTAGCAGGTTCGGTGGTTTCCCCAGAGGGCTTCCAAGCGTTTCTGACAGACACTCACCAATGTAGGGTCACCTTCGGGTCCACTGTTGTCGCATCATTTTAATTTGGACTACTGTAGACTTATTGCTCTAAACTTAGCATCTCACTTACGCTAGCACACTTACTTTGACCTTATGTATGCTAGTTTTTAATTATTTGTACTTTTATATTACTACCCTATTAGCTTCCGTACTGTGCACATGGCTACGTCACTTCCATGTGACGGCCAGCACGCCCTGATCTCGGTCGGGGTGTGTCAGTTTGGTATCAGAGCCTAGGTTTGGCAGTCCTGTGTCTTTTGTGAGTATTCTAATGGTTTTGGTGCCTTCTGTCAGAATTATGCCGCCTCGTCGAGAACCACGTCGCTCTGATGAGTCTAGTTTCCCCGATATTGCTTAGCTGAGGGAAGCTATTGCTACCGCCATTCAGTCGGCGATTCGCCCTCCCTAGAGGACTCCTTTGGAGACTATGTACAATTTGAAGTTGGATAAGTTTGAGGGTAATAAAGGTCATGAGGGTGTAGAGCGATGGTTAGAGCACATCGAGAAGACTTTTCGTGTTCTGAATAATCAGGGGAATCTTCCAGTCGAGAAATGGGTTGAGACGACCTCGTGGTTTCTGGGTTTGGAGTCTGTAACCTGGTGGGAGCAGGAACTTCGTCGTTTGACTCCAGCTCAGAAGACGGATTGGAATGTTTTCATCACTTTGTTCAAGAGAAGGTTTGTGCCCCCTGAGTACATCGATCGTAAGAAGCAGGAATTTACTGAGTTGAAACAGCGGAAGATGACAGCGAATGAGTATTATCAGAAGTTCACTGACTTGTCTCGCTACCATCCAGAGATTGCTGGTAATCCGGCGGAGATGCTTCGTCGTTTTCGCTTAGGTACTAGGAAGAAATGGCGTTCGATGGTGACCACTACTCATTGTGACACTTGCCAGGATTTCTACGAGGTTTTGCTGAGAGTTAAGGACTCTGAAAACATGACGAGCGAGAGTGATGAAGAAGAGAAGAACGGTAGTCAGAAGAAAGATGTTAAGGGTAAAGGTCAAGCGTCGCTCGGGCCTCGTCAGACTCAGAATTTCAAGAGGGGTGGTACTAGTTCTAGCTCTTCTAGCGGTGGTTTCAGCGCCACTGGTCATGGATGTGGAGGTAGATTTGCTGGTGGTGCTCGAGGCCAGAGACAGGGTGATGGTGGCCGAGGTAGGGCCCCATTTTGCCGTAGGTATAATAATCGGCACACTGGCGAGTGTAGGCATGGTAGTAGTGGTTGTTTTACTTGTGGGCAGATGAGACATCGAGCTGCGCAATGCCCCCAGAGTCAGCAGCAGAAGCCGCAGCAGACTTTCTTGCCGCCACCTGCATCTATCCAGCAGATTCAGGGTCCGAGTAGTTATGAGCAGACAGGTCGAGGTGGTGCCTATCACTATCAGGGTGATGTTGTTCCTTATGCCTGGGGACAGTATCAGTATCCCCAGGACCCCTATTCCCAAGGTGGTTATCCTCAGTATTCTGCCGGCTATATGCCGTATCCTCCAGCTCCAGCAGGCGGTTCTCAGTGGTTTCAGGGAGGACACTTCCAGCAGGGAGAGATTGCTTCGAGTAGTGCGGGGTCTTCGAGGCAGTCTGGTCAGCCTAGTCAGGGGCGTGGTACTCAGAGTCGCAGTGGTCAGACGAGCAGAGGTCGCGGTGCACGACAGCAGACCTAGGGGCGTATTCATAATATTTCGCTGCAGGACGCTCAGAACAATCCAGATCTGATCATGGGTATGTTGAATATACTTGGTTATTTTGCTAGAGTATCAATTGATTGTGGTGCTACACATTCTGTGATTTCTCATACATTTGCTCAAGTGACGCAACCTGGCCCCACACCCCTAGGGTATGATTTAGAGTTCGCTATGCCTAGAGGGGAGAGATGTATGGTAGATTGTGTGTACCCAGGGTGTCCAGTGATAGTTGAGGGTATTGTTATGCCAGCTGATCTTATCCCGTTAGATATTGTTGATTTTGATGTGATTCTGGGCACGGATTGGTTGCATTTCTATCGTGCCAATATTGATTGCTATGGGAAAATAGTTACGTTTCATCGTCCTGGACTACCTATGGTTACTTTTGTGGGTGAGCAGAGTGGGGTGAGACATGGCGTTATTTCGGCTTTACGAGCGAAAAGGTTATTGTCTAAAGGTTGCTAGGGGTACTTAGCCCATGTGGTGTTGGATGAGGCTCTTCCTAGTAATGTTGAGGATGTGAGGGTAGTCAGACACTTTCCCGATGTTTTCCCCGAGGATTTGCCTGGTTTACCACCAGATCGAGATATAGAGTTAATTATTGAGTTGCTTCCAGGTACTAATCCCATTTCCTTGACTCCTTATCGTATGGCTCCTGCTGAGTTAAGGGAATTGAAAGTTCAGTTGCAGGAATTGGTGGATAAGGGTTTTATCCAACCTAGTATTTCACCGTGGGGAGCTCCAGTATTGTTTGTGAGGAAGAAAGACGGAACTTTGAGGCTGTGTATTGATTACAGGCAATTGAATCGGGTAACGATTAAAAACCGTTATCCATTGCCACGTATTGATGATTTGTTTGATCAACTTCGAGGTGCTTGCGTATTCTCTAAGATTGACTTGAGGTTTGGATATTATCAGTTGAAGATTAATAGGGATGACGTTCCTAAGACGGCGTTCAGGACTCGTTATGGTCATTACGAGTTTCTGGTTATGCCATTTGGGTTGACGAATGCGCCAGCTGCTTTCATGGATTTGATGAACTGAGTATTCCAGCCATATTTGGTTAGGTTTGTTATTGTTTTCATTGATGATATTCTGGTGTACTCTAAGTCTAAAGCGGAGCATGTTCGACATCTTACTTTGGTGTTGAAAAGGTTGAGGGAACACCAATTATATGCTAAGTTTAGCAAGTGCCAGTTTTGGTTAGACCAAGTTGCGTTTTTGCGGCACGTCATTTCTGCTCAGGGTATTTTGGTGGACCCTCAGAAGGTAGCTGCGGTGGAGAATTGGGAGCAACCGCGAACCGTCACCGAGGTGAGGAGTTTCCTTGGTTTGGCGGGGTATTATTGGAGATTTGTTAAGGATTTCTCCGTGATTGCTTTACCACTGACGAGATTAACGAGGAAAATGATTGTAGGTGTAGGAATCCCAAGTTGCTTAGGCTTGTGAAGTTGTTTCCCAATTTGAACTTGATCTTTGGTTTGAAGATAGACTTCTTCTAGGAAAAGGAAAATAATTACCCTTAATACTTATTTAATTCTGCCTTAAGCAGGGGATTAAATAAGTTTGGAGAGCAATCTTTATTCCAACAAGGAAGAAAAGCTAGAGGAAATTTTTATTCCCCTCCCCTAGCGTTCTTCTTTTCTTGCCCTTGCAAAGAGTCGTCTCTCATTGTAGTTCTTTTTCTTCATGCTGCACCAAGGTAAGAAAAAAATTGAATTTTCTTTTTCTTGAATTTTTTGGAAGTCTTGGGACTTGAAAAAATTGGCTTGACGAGGGTCGTGGGTGTACGTGACACACGACAAGGAGCCACCAGGCTGCTTGGTGGCGTGGCACGGGTTAGATGGAGCACGGGGGTGCTCTGCTGGGTGAGTTGTAGGGTTTTAGCCCCTTTTAAGTGAGCTCAGCACAAGCCAAGTTTAGTGGAGCAAACTTGGGTCTGCTATAGCAGGCGAGATGGAGTGAGAGAGGTTGGGCCGAGAGGCCTTAGGCCCGCTGGGTTGTAGCAGAGAGGGAGAGAGGCCCGGGGCACTCGCCCCCCTCTATGTTGAATTGGGTCGTGGGCCTTGGGGCCTGTTTAGAGCACTTGGCGAGTGAAGAAAAGGAAAGGGAGGAGGGACGGGCCTTCATTTTTGCTGGGCCGCGTGGGTAAGGACCTAGGGCCATTGGGCCGTGTGGTTCTCTTTACACACACACACACACGCACATATTATTATTATTATTATTATTTTGAATTCTCTTCTCGCGAGCTGCCCTCTGAATATTTTTTTTCGTGCTTTTTGCAGAGACTTTGAGATGTCTTCTTTCGATCGCAAAAGTGACAAATATCCTCCACCTTTGTATTGTCAAGGTGGTTCTTTCGGCAAGGTGGGCTACTTCAAGGCTACACATTTCAAGATTAATTATGAAAAGAAATATACACACATCATCAGGTGGATGACACAAGAAACCCACAAATTGGTAACATGTTTAAAGAAATGTCATGGATCCTCGTTCAGATAATGTGGTATGTATGGGTATATTTGTTGCACTGTTTAGAAGTAGCGAGCTCATTCAACAATTACTCGTAAAATTTGAAAATATCTCAAGCACGGGAACCAGTTAAATTTTGATTTTCAGCTTAGAAGTGTAATTGTTCTAAAACAAGAACATTGAACTAAACCTTACAATTTTGTGTGTTTTTTCTCTCAAAGTTCTACAAGTAAACTGTTTATTAAGGTTAAGCTGCCTGTAGCATATATAATGTTGGCCGATATCCAGTTGATCATTTTAGCACTGTTAAAACCTTAAATGGCGACAAACGAACAAGGACACTATTTTGCGGGTTTTCCAAGATTGTAGCAAATGACCACATATTTCAATTCTGCTAGTTTCAAATGGAGAGGTTTGTCTCCACTGATGTAGCAAAGTTACATGTTGAAAAAGCAATGTTAAGATTTTCTATTTGAACTGTTTGCAACCAATTTATGTGCTTATGTATAAACTAGTTAGCCCCATTATTGGTAGCTATGCTAGTGATATTTGTAGCTTTCACATATCTACCGGTTACAAAGATCAATCCGTACCTTGAATTTCTGATATGAGTATGTGTTCATGATCATTTTCTAAAGAATTAGAGTGATGTGTTTACCGCATTTGTGTACAAAATCGCTGACTACTTGGTCAACGAAGAATTAGTTTTCAAAGAACTATCACCATTTGATGAATGAAGAAAAAAAATTGCGCGTTATAATCACATCATATATACAAAATAGTTAGATGAAGAACTATATAATAAATTTGTACATAATGGTAATGTCTTGAAGATCATTATCTCTTGTGTTTCGGAAGAATTATTCTAATTTATGATTATAGTGGCGAATTTCTAAGTTAAACGTAAATGTAAACAACAATTAACGGTTAAAGCTTGTCATCACGAATGTTTATATATTTTTTACACTTCTACATTAATTAAAAAACTATTAAAGACTTTACTTAAATAACAACCGTAAGATAAATGAGAGTAAATCTGTACCGTTGGATTCTATTTCACTTATATTATTAGAACTTTTTTTGATGAAAAAACCCCTTCTCTATTCCAATATTTTCCAATTTTACCATTTGATCAAAACAAAAGCCCTAATACCTTTGGAATATTTGATATTTTGTAATGTTCTAATGTGTTTTTTATTATACTCTTATTTTGGGTATGTAAATATATACTCAAAAGAAAAATGCGTTTTTATATTTTGGATGTGACAATATAGTATGTATATACTTATTTAGTATTATGTTTTTCATTTGATTATTTATTGGTTTAAAATATATTCCTTAACAGGTAACATGTTGGATCATATTACCTGCTAATATTATCGAGTCATTTTCGAGTCGGGTCATTTTACCCTTTTATTTTAACGGATGTTACACGACACGACCTGTTAAGATATCGGATATGGCACGAAAACGACACGAACACGAAAAAAACGACACGAATGCCAGGTTTACTTGGCACTTCTCCTCAGTCTCACAACCTCTGCTATAAAGACTAGATGGCGGCGACAGGCAACGTGACTCCCTACAATGAATCAGCTGGTCGTGCCTGATAAATGGATAACCAATGGATTTTTGCACTCGCTGTTTCGATGCTAACCGAGCACATCAAGATAGCAACGATGCAAAGTGTAAACGTCAAGGACATAGCCATTTCTTCAGAACAAATTTTCAATGTTTCAACTTGGTCTCTATAGAGACTAGTCGGATAATGAGGAATGTGGGAGATTTGATGGGATTTGGAGGAGGTGATGATGTCATGGATTTGAGAAATTCCCTATTTAATGTGATGGCATTTGGGAATTTTAGGCAATATTTGTTGTAATTTTGTTTATTCATTGTTGGTTTAATGTCTTTGTGACATCTTGTTTTATAACTCAAAATTTCTATATATGGTTTTCAACAACACAATAGCTTTGTATTGAAGGGTGAAGCTAGAAATTTGTTTCGCCATTGAACCGGGGTCTTCGTTTTGCAAAAAATATACAGTTGTCGAAATGCTTTTTATTCCTTAAATTTAAGAAATTAAAAACAAAAATGAACAAATGGGCAACCAAAGTGAAATAAAGGGATAGCAAGAAGATATTAAAGAAACAACGTTTCCATGTCACCACATTAATTACCAACTTTCCATATCTTTGCAGCTGCAAACTTAAGGTCATAGTACACCAGAACATATCTTATGAAGTTTATCTTCTACCACAGAATTTCATTCCTTCGTAGCTTGATCATACAAAATATTTAAGCTAGTATTAGGGAAGCACAATTAAGGGTTAGGAAAATCCACTATCTTCAATGCTTCCTCCGTTGCCACTATCCTTCCATTTTTGAAAACAAAAATACACACATCATCACGTGGATGAAACAAGAAACCGCAAATTGCTACCATGTTTTAAGAAATGTCATGGATCCTCATTCAGACAATGTGGTATGTATGGGTTTATTTGTTGCACTGTTTAGAAGTAGTGAGCTCAATCAATAGTTACTCATAAAATTTGAAAATCTCAAGTGCGGGAACCAGTTAAATTTTGACGTTCAGCTTAGAAGTGTAATTGTTCTAAAACAAGAACATTGAACTAAACCTTACGAGTTTGTGTGTTTTTTCCCTCAAAGTTCTACTAGTGTCATAAAGTTGTATGGATAAGCAGCAAAATTGGCTAAGGTTAAAGCAGCCTGTAACATATATATTGTTAGCTGAAATCTAGGTAATCATTTCAGCATTGTTAAAACCTTAAATGGCGACAAATTATCGAGGACACAGATTTTCTATTTTGAACTGTTTGCAACCGATTTCCGTGCTTATGTATAAACCAGTTAGCCTGTTATTGTAATAGACAAGTCTGATGGTTGCTACGTTAGCGTATATTTGTAGCTTTCACATATCAACCGGTTACAAAAATCAATCTATCCCTTGAATTTTTGAGAAGTGTATGTGTTCATGATCATCTTTTACCAATTGGAGTGATGTGTTTACCGCATTTGTTTACAAAATGGCAGACCACTTGGTCAACGAAGAATTAGTCTTCAAAGAACTATCGTCATTTGATGAATGAAATAATAAGATTGTGCGTTATAATCACATCATATTTACAAAACAGTTAGATGAATAACTATATAGTAAATATGAACATAATGGTAATGTCTTGAAGATCATTATCTCTTGTGTTTCGGAAGACTTATTCTAATTTAAGACCAGGTATGCACCTGTTCTCCCCTTCACAATCATTGTATATGAGTTCGATGATGAAGCATGCATTATCACCCCATGCAACGAAAAGCCTGGTCGCGATCAATGGGCAGATATTTTGAGAATTTTTGAATTCGTCGTTTCAATACAAACAAAGCACGATAATTGAGCAACGACGCAAGGGTAAATGTGTTGGACATGGCCATTTGATCTTTGGAAACTTGGTTACTAGATCGAGTTGACATATAAACTTGGTTAATAAGAATCAACTAGTTCTTTGTCTGGTGTCATTGCTTTTCCAAATATGTTGCCAGTTCAGAAACAACGAAACTCAATACTTTTTCGCTACATGCGCTGTATTGAATTCAATATTTGCCAGATTCGTGTAATAGTCATTGATGTGGATAATAAAGAAAGAAAGCTGAACTTCATTGTATTTAGAAACAATTATGAATTGAATAGTTATGAATAAGAGGCCTTTTCGCGATTACATCATACTAATCTCACAATGAGATTAGATAAAGAACAATATATATAGTATATATATAAAAGAATGGACACCCGGCCTCTTCAGCTGAAAAGGGTAGTTTTTTGGTAATCACTTGAAGCTTCATCAGTGTCTTGTTGTTATGAAGATTTATTTCAATTTACGAACACCTCGGCACTTCTCCTCTGTCTCACAACCTCTGCTATAAGGACTAGATGGTGGCGGCAGGCAACGTGACTCCCTACAATGAAAAGGCTTATCCTGCCTTACGGCTGGATAACCAATGGACTTTGTACTCACTGTTTCGATGCAAACTGAGCACACCAAGACAGCAACGATGCAAAGTGTAAACGTCTTGGACATGGCCATTTCTTCAGAACAAATTTTAAAGGGTTCAACTTGGTCTCTATAGAGACTTGTTAGATAATGAGGACTGTGGGAGATCAGATGGGATTTGGAAGAGGTGATGATGTCATGGATTTGAGAAATTCCCTATTTAAGGTGATGGCATATGGCAATTTTAGGCAATATTTGTTGTAATTTTGTTTATTCATTGTTGGTTTAATGTCTTTGTGACAACTTGTTTTATAACTCAAAATTTCTATATATGGTTTTGAACAACACGACAGCTCTGGATTGAAGGGTGAAGCTAGAAATTCGTTTCGCCTTTGAACCGAGTTCTTAGTTTTGAAAAAAATATACAGTTGTCGAAATGTTTTTTTTTTTTTTTTCTTTTTAAATTTAAGCAATTAAAAACAAAAATGAACAAATGGGTATCCAAAGTGAAATTAAGGGATAGCAAGAAGATATTGAAGAAAGAATGTTTCCATGTCACTATATTAATTACGAACTTTCCATATCTTTGCAGCTGCAAACTTATGGTCGTAGTAAACCAGAACATATCTTATGAAGTTTATATTCTACCACATAATTTCATTACTTCATAGCTTGATCGTACAAAAGATTTAAGCAAGTATTAGTGAAGCACAATTAAGGGTTAGGAAAATGCACTATGTTCGATGCCTCATTCGTTGCCACCGTCCTTCCATTCCTGATAAGAAAAATACACACACCATTAGATGGATGAAACAAGGAACCCGCAAATTGGTAACATGTTTTAAGAAATGTCATGGATCCTTATTCAAACAATGTGGTATGTATGGGTATATTTGTCGCACAATTTAGAAGTAGTGAACTCAATCAACAGTTACTCGTAAAATTTGAAAATCTCAAGGAGGGGAACCAGTTAAAATTTGACTTTCAGTTTAGAAGTGTGATTGTTCTGAAACAAGAACATTGAACTAAACCTTACAAGTTTGTGTGTTTTTTCC